>NC_071994.2:9668181-9971212 GCF_028885655.2 Pongo abelii
CAACTCCTGTCCCCAGTCACACAGTTCCTCTCCCTGGGGACCTTCCTTGTTACCAGTTCTTGTATATCATTCTACAGGTGTCCTGTTTCACTGTTTTATTTTTAATTATTTTCATGGTTTCCTCCATGTCTCTCTATAAATTGTGCTTACGATGTTGTTATCGCTTCATATATCAACTCTAGCCTATCTATCTTCCTGCTGTGACCTTGATATGGCGACTTACTCCTTAACTCCTTCTGAACTGCATGAATTTTTTTCAACCATTGACCAGTATTATTTTTTGAAAAATTAAAAATGGTTAAACTCGTTAAAGGGAGTTTATGTAACATCAAACAAACCAATAAACAAAACTTACTCTACGAGAATGGAGTACTAACATTTGGATTAAACCAGAGTGTTCATGTTAATTTAGAGAAATTCACAGCCTGATGCCCAGACACTACACGCCGGGCGTGGGCATACACGCCTTGCCTGTCCGGGAACGGCCGTCAACGCCCTTTTAAAAAAGACAGCGCCCATCCAGGGCCCCGCCCCCTGGTTGTTAAAGATGTAAACGAAGCCTCGTACTGCAACCTCCCCTTAAAGGGGAAACCCATTTCTGTCGTCTAAAAAGGGAGCAATGGCGCACCGCCTTTCCTTAAGGTAAAACTCGGCGCCCCTCTAGTTAAAAGGGTAAAGTACGCACTGGGCCCCACCCACCTGCGCGGTTACTTTGTACTCGGTGTAGCCCTTGGGGTGCGTCCTGGGGTCCGACACTGTGTAGTGCCGCAAGAAGTCATCCTTCGCCTGGCGGGACATGAAACCGAGCTGGAGCGGAGCGGAGCACCGGCCTCCACCTCCTCGCCGTCCCCACCCCTCCGACCCGGCCTCCGCCCGCCGCCGCCTCGCCCGGGCCTGCGCTCTTCTTCCTCTGGCCTAGGGATTTTGTCGCAAGTAACAGCGCTGTTCCGATCCCGGGTGCGCGGCCAAGGGAGCGTCTGAAAAGTTCCTTCTCTGTGGTGAAGCGTAAACCCAGGTCATTGGAAAGATTTGTTGGGGGGGCTGTGATCACTCGTCTCATTTCTGCCGGGTGATCAAGCCCACCCTATCCAAGCGTAAACCCTTGTCACAGACCTCCAAACGACTTCTCCCCTGCTTCCCAAATCCCTTTCATTCATCCACCCAACTCTTATTGTGTCCAGTATGTACAACGACGTCAAATTATTTCCCTGTCTCCCTCCACAGGATTCCCTAATTCATGTTTTCTGGAAAGTAGAGAAAGCAAAGAACGCTGGAGAAGCAGGATGGTGTCATGGGCTCTGAGTCACGACTCTTACTAGCTGTAGGAGTTTCCCTTAACTACTCAGCCTCAGTTTCTCATCTGTAGAATGGAGATATTTATAATAGAATCTGTGTAGGGCAGTGGAGCTTTTTTGCGATGGGTTTGCTGCCAGAGCACAGGTGTCGTGAAAACCACCGTTAAATCAAAGCCAAAATGGGGGTTTGGCGCTGTGGTTGACGCCTGTAATCCCAGCATTTTGGGCAGTGGAGGCAGGCGGATCACTTGAGGTCAGGAGTTCAAGACCAGCCTGGCCAACATGGTGAAACATCGTTTCTACTAAAAATACAAAAATTAGCTGGGCGTGGTGGCGCACGCCTGTAATTCCAGCTACTCCAGAGGCTGAGCTGGCTGATGGCTTCAGCCCAGGAGGTTGAGGCTGCAATGAGCTGCAATCACACCACTGCACTCCAGCCTGGGCAACAGAGTGAGACTCCATCTCAAAAGAAAGGGAGCAGGGGAAGAAAAAGACTCAGCTCAACATTGTCATCTGATTTGGGCAAATCCAGCACTACTGGCCATCTGATCTACAAGTGCGGTGGGATCCACAAAAGAACCATCGACAATTTTGAGGAAGCTGCTGAGATGGGAAAGGGCTCCTTCAAGCATACCTGGGTCTTGGGTAAGTTGAAAGTTGAACGTGAGAGTGGTATCACCACTGATACCTCCCTGCTGGCAATTGAGACCAGCAAGTACTATGTGACCATCATCAATGGCCCAGGATGCAGAGACTTTATCAAAAACCTGATTACAGGCACATCTCAGGCTAATTGTGCTGTCCTGATTGTTGCTGCTGGTGTTGATGAATTTGAAGCTGGTAATTCCAAGAATGGGCAGACGCGTGAGCACACCCTTCTGGCTTACACGCTTGGGTGTGAAACTAATTGTTGGTGTTAACAAAATGGATCTCAATGAGCCACCCTAAAGAGGAGAGAAGGGGGCCGGGCGAGGTGGCTCACTCCTGTAATCCCAGCAGTTTGGGAGGCGGAGGTGGGTGGATTACGAAGTCAGGAGTTCAAGACCAGCCTGACCAAGATGGTGAAACCCCGTTTCTACTAAAAATACAAAAATTAGCTGGGCATGATGGTGGGCGCCTGTAATCCCAGCTACTTGGGAGGCTGAGGCAGAGAATTGCTTGAAACCGGGAGGTAGAGGTTGCAGTGAGCTGAGATCGTGCCATTGCACTCCAGCCTGGGCGACAGAGGACAGAATGAGACTCCGTCTCAAAAAAAAAAAAAAAAAAAAAAGGAGAGACGGGGGAAATCATTAAGGGAATCAGCACCTACATTAAGAAATTGGCTACAACCCTGACATAGTAGTATTTGTGCCAATATCTGGTTGGAGTGGTGACAACAGGGAGGAGCCAAGAGCTCACATGCCTTGGCTCAAGGGATGGAAAGTCACCTGTAAAGATGGTGATGCTGTGGAACCACGCTGCTCAGAAGCTCTAGATTGCATCCTACCACCAACTCACAAGCTCTTGGTTCTGCCCCTCCAGACGTCCACAAAATTGGTGGTTATTGGTACTGTCAGTGTGGGCCACATGGAGACTGGTGTTCCCAAACCCGGCATGGGTTTTGAGACCTTTGCTCCAGTCAGTGTTAGAATTGAAGCAAAAATCTGTTGAAACGCAGCATGAAGTTGGGAGGCTTAAATACAATACATAGTATTTAGTGCAGAGGAAGCATTGTGAATAGCCACTCTTGTTCCTGGAATTCAGGTGTACAGGTGCGATGCCTTGGTCTTCAGAAAGAAGCAAAGCATGGCATGGGGCTCATGCCTGTAATCCTAGCACTTTGGGAGGCCAAGGCGGGAGGATCACTTGAGGCCAGGAGTTCGAGACCAGCCTAGGCAACAGGCTGCCCCCGATTTCATGAGAAATTTAAAAATTAGCTGGGGGCCGCGTGCAGGGGCTCATGCCTGTAATCCCAGCACTTTGGGAGGCCAAGTCGGGTGGATTACTTGATGCCAGGAGTTCAAGGCCAGCCTGGCCAACATGGTGAAACCCCATCTCTACTAAAAATGCAAAAATTAGCCAGGTATGCTGACGGGCGCCTATAATCCCAGCTACTTGGGAGAATGGGGCAGGAGAGTCGCTTGAACCCAGGAGGCAGAAATTGCACTTAACCTCCTGGAGGAAATGTCATCCAGGAGCCAGTCGATGCCAGGCAGCGGGTTCTCCCCAGCAATGGGGTTGCAGCCCTTGATGTACCAGTGGTGGCTGCGGAGAGTCCAGCTCCAGGGCCTGGGAGAACAAAGGTGCTGGTGGTGGCCAGTGACCACATACCCTGCCTCCCTTCAGCCCCTTCCCTCCCTGCTCAACGGTCAGCCCATCCAGGAAGCCTCCCCTGGCCCCTGGGAGAGCTTATCTATTCCCCGGAGCACCTGAGCTCTCTGTACAGTGCCACGCCAGTGCCACCCCTTAGTGTCCCATATAAAAGAGGATCCTGATAGGTGGCACTTGTTAGGGCTGTCCCTAACTGCATTGCTGAATGGAATGGGTAGTACTTAGAACAGTGTAGGCAAAAGAAAGAGAGATCAGAGAATCAGACTGTTACTGTGTCTATGTAGAAAGGGAAGATATAAGAAATTTCATTTTGACCTGTACCCTGCACAATTGCTTTGCCCTGAGATGCTGTTAATCTGTAACTTTGCCCCAGCCACTTTGCCCCAACTTCTTTGCCCCAACCTTGAGCTCACAAAAACATGTGTTGTATGGAAGGAAGGTGTTTTGTTTTGTTTTTTTTTTTTGAGATGGAGTCTCGCTCTGTCGCCCAGTCTGGAGTGCAGTGGCGCCATCTCGGCTCACTGCAAGCTCCGCCTCCCAGGTTCACGCCATTCTCCTGCCTCAGCCTCCCGAGTAGCTGGGACTATAGACGCCTGCCACCACACCCGGCTAATTTTTTGTATTTTTAGTAGAGATGGGGTTTCACTGTGTTAGCCAGGATGGTCTCGATCTCCTGACCTCGTGATCCACCTGCCTCGGCCTCCCAAAGTGCTGAGATTACAGGCGTGAGCCACCGCGCCCAGCCTTGGAATCAAGGTTTAAGGGATCTAGGGCTGTGCAGGATGTGCCTTGTTAACAAAATGTTTACAAGCAGTATCCTTGGTAAGAGTCATCGCCATTCTCTAGTCTCAATAAACCAGGGGCACAATGCACTACGGAAAGCCGCAGGGTCCTCTGCCCTGGAAAGCCAGATATTGTCCAAGGTTTCTCCCCATGTGGTAGTCTGAAATATGGCCTCATGGGATGAGAAAGACCTGACCGTCCCCCAACCCGACACCCGTAAAGGGTCTGTGCTGAGGTGGATTAGTAAAAGAGGAAAGCCTCTTGCAGTTGAGATAGAGGAAGGCCACTGTCTCCTGCCTGCCCCTGGGAACTGAATGTCTCGGTATAAAACCCGATTGAACATTTGTTCAATTCTGAGATAGGAGAAAAACTGCCCTATGGCGGGAGGCGAGACATGTTGGCAGCAATGCTGCCTTGTTAGTCTTTACTCCACTGAGATGTTTCGGCGGAGAGAAACATAAATCTGGCCTACGTGCACATCCAGGCATAGTACCTCCCCTTGAACTTCATTATGACACAGATTCTTTTGCTCACGTTTTTTTGCTGACCTTCTCCCTATTATCACCCTGCTCTCCTACTGCATTCTTCTTGCTGAGATAGTGAAAATAATAATCAATAAAAACTGAAGAAACTGAGAGACCGGTCCCAGTGCAGGTCCTTGAACCGGTCCCCTGGGCCCACTTTTCTTTCTCTATACTTTGTGTCATATTTCTTTTCTCAGTCTCTCGTCCCACCTGACGAGATATACCCACAGGTTTGGAGGGACAGGCCACCCCTTCACACAGAGCCCTGCAGAGTAAGCAGCTGCTAGGACCCTGTGCCATGAAAACATCCGCCAGTCTTGCCACTTGGATTGGACCCCTG
Organism: Pongo abelii; assembly: GCF_028885655.2. Classification (NCBI taxonomy): domain Eukaryota; kingdom Metazoa; phylum Chordata; class Mammalia; order Primates; family Hominidae; genus Pongo; species Pongo abelii. The sequence goes on from NC_071994.2 coordinate 9,673,434, forward strand.
GGGTGGCCTCATTTCCTATCCTTTCCCAGCCTGGCACTGCTTCAGAGTTCCTGTAGCCTTCAGGGAAGGCCTCAGCTACCCCTGCCTGATGTGGCCCCCCTCCCGCCCTCTGACTGCACTCCCTCCTACACATGACTCTATGTACCTCCCCATTTCCCAAGAGCCCTTGCTCTTCATGCCTGTCCTGTGATCCCCTCTGCCTGAACCTGTGCTGGCCTTGTACAGCTGTTCAGGTTGTCCACTGCACATGGGTTCCTGGCTGCGACAGAGAATTGGGAGCTGAATTTCAGCCCATGTTCCATGCAAAAAGTTGGAGCCCTGGTCAGGAGCTGTGCCCCTTTTTCTAATTCATACCTATGAGAGTTGGAGATCCCCTGGTGAACTGTCTTCCCCTTCCTCTACCTAGAAAACTACTCACGCTTTACTCCCAGCTTTAATGTGACCTCCTCTAGGAAGCCTGCCTTGACTCCTCCAGATGGAATCAGTTGCACCGTGTCCCATGCTTCTATAACTTTTTCTGCATCCCTTTGACATTGCTGCAGTTCACCATCGACTGCAATGATCTGTTCCTTTCTGTCCCCTGCTGGATTATGGGCCCCAGGTGGTCTCTAACGCTGCTGAATCAACAAATGACTCAGCCAGGAATCGGGCAAGGAGCGGTTTATTTCGCAGCTAAGTGAAGGATGAGGCCCACAGCCTCGGTAGCAGCAGTAGCAGCTCCTCCCCGCCCAGCCCTCTCTTCTTGGTATGGTAGCCAAAGGCCAGGTCAGGAGCCAGGGAGACAGCCAGGGCACAGCCCTCCCGCCACGGGAGCCGGGTGGCCACAGAGCAGCAGCAGGCAGCAGCAGCAGGTTGGGGTGGAGGAAGGGGAGTGTTAGTTTGGCTGGCTGACTCCCATCCCCCCATGGGTAGTGTTTGGTGAAGGTTGGGGGACCTGGACTGCTAGGTGGGGGGTATCTGGAGTGGTTCAGTCAGCTGTGAAGATGCGGCTGGAAATGTCATCCAGGAGCCAGTCGATGCCCGGCAGCAGGTTCTCCCCAGTGACGGCGCTGCAGCCCTGGATGCACCAGTGGTGGCTGCGGATGGAGTCCAGCTCCAGGGCCTGGGAGGACAAAGGTGCTGATGGTGGTGGCCAGTGACTGCAGACCCTGCCTGCCGTCAGCCCCTTCCCTCCCCAGCCCAGAGGAACCCCACGCCTCCCTCAAGGCCCTGCTCCAGGTCATCCCATCCAGGAAGCCCCGCCAGTCCCAGGGAGAGTTTGTCAGCCCCCAGGGGCACCTGGGCTTCTCTGTCCAGTACCACGCCAGTGCTGCCCCTTAGTGATGTAAATGCAGCGTGGGCTCCTGAGCATCCACCAGAATCCGGGCATCGTGCTAGGAGCCCCACACGTCCTCTCTCACTCATTCTCCTCAAGCCCTCATGAGTCAGGGATCGTGTCGACCATTTCACCAAGGAGGAAACCAAAGTTCAGAGAGGTTAAGCAACCTGCCTAGGGGAACATAGCTCACAAGCGGCAGAGCCAAGATTTTAACCCTGCTGTTTCTCACTGTGGTGCTTGAGTACTAGAATCATGGTTAAAACGTGGGCTCTGGGGTCAGACAGGCTTCCTGTCTATTTAGTGGCTGTGTGACCTGGGACAAGTTACCTAATCTCTGTGAGCCTGCTTCACCATCTGTAAAATAATAGTTCTCACCTCATGAGGTTGTTGTGAGAATGAAATGAGTTAATCCATGTAAGGAGCAGAGCATACTGAAAGCACTATGTGCTGGCTACTGTTAGCCTGTGAACAACACATGCGCAGCTCTGCCTTCCCCAGGCTGTGGGCCACCCCATGCCTTATTAATCACTGGATCCCCAGTGCCCTGCATAGGTCCTGCCACCTAGCAGGGGCTAATAAATGCTTTTCTTATTTTCCTTTTTTTTTGAGACAAAGTCTCACTCTTTTCCCACAGGCTGGAGTACAATGGCGTGATCTTGGCTCACTGCAACCTCCACCTCCTGGGTTCAAGCGATTCTCCTGTCTCAGCCTCCTGAGTAGCTGGGATTACAGGCGCACGCCATTGCACCTGGCTAATTTTTGTATTTTTAGTATAGACGGGGTTTCATCACGTTGGTCAGGCTGATCTCGAACTCCTGACCTCAGGTGATCCACTCGCCTTGGCCTCCCAAAGTGCTGGTATTACAGGTGTGAGCCACTGCACCCAGCCTTTTTGGTTATTTTTAATAAATGCTTTTAAAATAAATAAATGTGTGCCCCTTTCCCTCAGCGAGCCTGTCCTGGGGCCTGGACTCACCTCGCGGATGGCGTTAGAGGACAGTGCTCCAGGCAGGTCCTGCTTGTTAGCAAAGATGAGGAGGGTTGCTCCGGCCAGGCGCTGGGGGAGAGAAGATAGAGGGGTGGCGTGGGGACTCAGAGGACAGCCTGACCCCTCCTCTAATGGCCCAGAGCATCTGGGGTGAAGGATCGACCTGGAAGATCAAGGTGAGGCCCCGTGGTGGTGGGAGAGGCCCAGGAGTAAGTTTGTGGACACAGCCATCAAGGCTGGCCCACATGGGCAGAGCAGCCCTGGGCCAGGATTCTGGTTCCAGCCAACCACCACCCAGGGGACACCGCTGTCCCCATGCTCCAGCTTCCTCTTCCATAAACAGGGAGGGGTGTTGGATAAGATGATCCCTGAGCTCTCTGTGGTTCTAGACTGCTCCAATCTGATGACCAGACATGCACAGAGGATGTGACCTCTCCCTCTTCTGGGTTCACACAGCCCTTTAACCATTCCACTCCCAACAGGCCTCACTGTCCACCTCTGATTCTAGTTGTTTCCACACAGATGTCCGTGATTGGGAGAGATGTGGGTGGACAGGTCTAACCCTTGGGCCTTGACCTGCCTTGACCAGCATTTGACGGCCCTGATCTCGTTTGACCTGCTCCACCCACACAGGAGATGTGTGCGGTGTGCCCAGGACAGTCCCCACTCCGCCTGCAGAATCCCCCCTTTCACTCTCAAAGTGTCCTCATTTTCAACTAAACGCAATGTTGTAGCCTGAATCAAACATTGGAACACAAAAAGTGTATTAGTGGAAAAACTGGTGAAATTCAAATAAAATCTGTAATTAAGATAATAGTAATTCACCAGTGTTGATTTATTAGTTTGGACAGGCCATGGTTAGGTAAGATGGGGAAGCAAGGTAAAGGGTATATGGGGGACCTCTGACCTCTGTACTATCTTTGCAAGTGTCCTTTTTTTCCTGTACTATCTTTGCAAGTGTCTTTTTTTTTTTTTTTTTTTTTTGAGATGGAGTCTCACTCTGTTGCCCAGGCTGGAGTACAGTGACACAATCGCAGCTCACTGCAAGCTCCGCCTCCCAGGTTCACACCATTCTCCTGCCTCAGCCTCCTGAGTAGCTGGGACTATAGGCGCCTGCCACCACGCCCGGCTAATTTTTTGTATTTTTAGTAGACACAGGGTTTCACCGTGTTAGCCAGGATGGTCTCAATCTCCTGACCTCGTGATCCACCCGCCTCGGCCTCCCAAAGTGCTGGGATTACAGGCGTGAGCCACCGTGCCCGGCCCCTTCCTTTTTTTTTTGAGACAGGGTCTTGCTCTGTCGCCCAGGAGGCTGGAATGCAGTGGCACGATCACAGCTCACTGCAGCCTCGACCTCCTAGGCTCAACTCATCCTCCTGTCTGAGCCTCCAGAGTAGCTAGGACTACAGGTGCGTGCCACCACCCCCGGCTGAGGTCACACCGCGAAGAGTCAGACTCTTGAGCCAGGCTCCATGGCCTCTTGAAGCTTCATACTGGCCTTGGGTCATCCTCCCTAAAGCCCAGTGACGTGGGTGTCATCATCACCATTTCAAGGCACAGAAACTGATGCTCAGGGTAGTGACGCAGTAACACCACAGGGACGTTAACTCAATCTCAGTCCACAGCATGTGTCCTGCCTCTGGCACCATGGGCCTCCCATGGTGGGGGCCCAGTGAAGGAAGGGATCCTGCCTCTAGTTTCCCTCTGGGGCCACGGGCCCCTCTGGGCATCTGCTGAGAAGGCGGCCACACGTCCATACATGTACACAAAGGGTAGGAGCTGCCCACCTCCTCCACCAGCAGGCTCTGGAGCTCCCGCTGGCAGTCCTGCATGCGCTGGCGGTCCGCGCTGTCCACTACCCAGATGAGGCCATCGGTGCTCTCAAAGTAGTTCCGCCAGTAGGACCGCAGGGACTTTTGGCCACCCACATCCCAGATGTTCAGCTTGAATCTGGGCAAGAAGCGGGTGACAGGAGGGTCAGCTGGGCCCCTCTCCCACCTTCCCTGCCCTGCTCTGGGCTGGCCCACCCACGGGGCCCCTGCTCACCCTCGGTGCTCCAGGGTCTTGATGTTGAAGCCCAGCGTTGGGGAGATGGTGTCAATGTCCTCCCCATTGAACTTCTTCAGGATGGTTGTCTTTCCAGCATTGTCCAGGCCACTGGGGCACAGCAGGTTAAGGAGAAGTCCCTGTTCTCTGCCAGGTGGTGACATCGCCACAGAGCCCCTTAGGGGACTCATTATTTCATTTCCCACCATGTATCAAACTGAGTTGAGCACACGCCTGACCATAATCGGCCCACAATAAATATGAAAGTATCAAATTATAAATATCATCTCTACTGAACAAAAGCTCCTCAATTTGTCGAACACCTACTATGTGCCAGACTCTCTTCTGGGTGCTAGAGGACAAAGCCCTGCCCTTAGGAAGCTTACACTCTAGTGGGAAGACAGTCAATAAAGTACAAACAAATGAGAAAAGAAGGCCCTGCCAGATCCTGGCTAGCGCCATCAACACAATAGAGAGGCTTTCCAACAAGGCCATCGGAGGAGGCTCTTTCAGCTCGGGTGCCGGGGAAGGCCTCTCTGAGGTGTCTGGAGCTGAGACTCAAAATACAAGGAGCAAGCTTTTTGAAGAACTAAGGTAAGAACAAACATCTGGAGGCAGCCACCCTCATTTGTTTCTGGAATATTCCAGACCTGCTACTGCACAGTGCAAATTAATGGGTGTGCTTATGTGCTTACCTGTGGAGGGAACCACCCTCCTCTATCCTCCCAACACTGCAGCTCAGTTGGGCATGGTGGGGTGGGAAGGTCCTGGACTCGACCACCTTTCCCTGCTCATCACAGCTGGGGCGAATGACCCAGGCCCAGGAGAGGGGTGAGGAGGGCACTTCCCCTGAGGCCCAGCCTTAGCCCCTGGAACCTGGCCGCTGATGACCCCCTGTCCCCAACCCATCATCCATGTTTCCTTCCCCTCTTGATCATCCCCACTGGCTGATGAGCTTGCTGTTCTTTCTCCCACCTTAAAAAGAGCAAATAGGCCGGGCGCAGTGGCTCACACCTGTAATCCCAGCACTTTGGGAGGCCAAGGTGGGTGGATCACCTGAGGTCAGGAGTTCGAGACCAGCCTGACCAACAAGATGAAACCCCATCTCTACTAAAACTACAAAAATTAGCCAGGCGTGGTGGCAGGCGTCTGTAGTTCCAGCTACTCGGGAGGCTGAGACAGGAGAATTGCTTGAACCCGGGAGGCAGAGGTTGCAATGAGCCAAGATCACACCACTGTACTCCAGCCTGGGCGACTCAGTGAGACCCCGTCTCATTTAAAAAAAAAAAAAAAAAAAAAAGAGCAAACAAAGCCCTTGATCCCTCTGCCCCATCTAGTTATTCATTTATATCTTTCCTTTTACAGGAAATCTCAGAATAGTTGTTTGTGCTCACCCCCATTTCTGCCTTCTTGCTCTTCCAAGAACACACTCCCATCAGGCTTTTGCTGCCACTGTGGCCAAAACTGCTCTTACCAAGGTCAGTCCCCAAAGACCTCCCTGTGGCCCTCTAGTGCTGGGACAGTGCTCAGTCATCTTCTGTTCCCCACTCAGCACCTGATGGAGTGGCTCGCCCTCCTCCCCAGCACATGCGCTGCCCTTGGCACTGGGACACACCCTCACCTGGTTCTCGTCCTCACCTGACTTCATCCTGGTACAACCGGGTTCTCTTCTCTGGCCACGCTCATCCCTGGGTGACCTCATCCAGGATCACAGCTTCAAATACCATCTCTATCCTGATAACACCCAAATGTGTACCTCCCACACACTGGACCTCAGTGCCTGCATCCAGCTGCCTGCCTGACACTTCCGGGCTAACTCAGAGGCATCTCACATGGCACACACAGGCACACACAGGGTTCTCATCTCCACCCTGAACCTGCTCCTCCCCCAGTCCTCTCCATCTCAGCAAATGGTTCCTCACCCTTCTAATTGCTCAGGCCAGAAACTTCCATGACCTCACCACTTCCATTCTGGTCCAAGCCACCATCCTATCTCACCTGGCATCACTGCAGTGGCCTAACTGGTCTCCGATTCCTTCTCGCCACTGCACTTCTCACTGAAAGGGAAAACCAAAAACCAAAAGGCCCTAGGTGAGGTGGTTCCCAGTCAACGCTCCTCCCCACTCCAGCCATACTGCCCTCCTCGCCAGTCCTCTGAACACACCAGTTAGTCCTCCCAGGGCCTCTGACTTGCTGTTCCCTTTGCTTTAAAGTTTCCCCCGATTGCTATATGATTCAACTCTCACCTCCCTCATGTACTCAATTGTCACTTTTTTTTTTTTGAGACAGAGTTTCACTGGTCACCCAGGCTGGAGTGCAATGACACGATCTCAGCTCACTGCAATCTCTGCCTCCCACATTCTAGCAAATCTCTTGCCTCAGCCTCCTGGGTAGCTGGGATTAAAGGTGTCCACCACCACACCCAGCTAATTTTTGTATTTTCAGTAGAGACAGGATTTCACCATGTTGGCCAGGCTGGTCTCAAACTCCTGACCTCAAGTGATCCATCCGCCTCAGCCTTTCAAAGGGCTGGGATTACAGGCATGAGCCACCGCACCCTGCCATCATACAGTGGACTTCTTTGACCACCCTAAATTGCATTGTTCTCCATACATATGTATGTAGTGGGAGTTCATCCTGGAGCAGTAAAAGGCCCTGTTCCCCAGAAGCATGGTCCAAAGCATGGCCCATATATATATAGTATGTATGGAGAATATATATATGTATAAATAGAGACGGGGTCTCACTATGTTGCCCAGGCTGGTCTCAAACACCTGGGCTCAAGCAAGCCTCCCACCTCAGCCTCCCAAAGTGCTAGGGTTACCACGTGTGTGCCACTGCACCCAGCCTCTATTACATATTTTACTTACTTCCTGTGTTGTCTTTCTACCCCCCGCGAATTACAGAATTTCCATGAAGGTAAGATTTTTTTGTTTTATTAGCCTGGCCTCTAGGACAGTGTCTAGCACATATTAGGCACTCAATATTTATCAAATGGGTGAACTGTATGCTTTTCTCAAAGTTCTTTAAAACAGACATGGGGCCGGGCGCGGTGGCTCACGCCTGTAATCCCAACACTTTGGGAGGCGAAGGCGGGTGGATCACTTGAGCTCAGGAATTCGAGACCAGCCTGACCAACAAAGTGAAACCCCGTCTCTACTAGAAATATATTTTAAAAAATAGCCGGGCGTGGTGGCGGGCACCTGTAATCCCAGCTACTTGGGAGGCTGAGGCAGGGGAATAGCTTGAACCCAGGAGGCGGAGGTTGCAGTGAGCCGAGATTGCGCCACTGCACTCCAGCCTGGGCAACAAGAACGAAACTCCGTCTCAAATAAAATAAAATAAAATAAAACAGACATGGGCCGGACTCCGTGGCTCATGCCTATATTCCCAGAGTTTTGGGAGGCTGAGGCGGGAGGATCACTTGAGCCTAGAAGCTGGAGGCTGCAGTGAGCCTTGATTGCGCCACTGCACTCCAGCCAGGGCAACAGAGCAAGACCCTGGCTCAAAAAATAAAACAGTCATGATGTGATTATTAAGTTATATGTGCATGTAAGCGTCTTATCTCCCCTGCCATTCCCCCGCGGGGCCCAGCGCAGAGCAGAGGGAACAGGTGCGGGCGCCTAACTGGACTCAGAAGGCGCACAGGGCGCACGGGGCACTCGGGCCCACACACACATCCTCAGCCACAGGGACAACCACGGGCCGCGTAGCACCAAAGAGACGGACTGTTGGATCCACGCTCGAAAGGATCCGCGGAGCCCACACCCGCCACCCACCACCCCGCACGCCCCCGGGATTCGGAGCTCGAGGGCGGGGCCGGGGCCTGGAACCCTCGGGCCCGGGGGAGGAGATCAGAGCCGGGAGGGCAGCGGCCCCACGCTTGGGCCAGGCCGCCGGGTGGTGGCGTCCGAATCATCTCCGGGACCCACCGCCCCTGACATTCGGGCCGCCCAGCCCTGCCGCTGAGCCTGCAGGCCCGCTTCTGCGGCCCTCGGAGCTGGCCCCTGCCCCAGTCCGGGGGTGCGGCTCCTCCCGGCCCGCCGGGGCGATTGGTGGGGCCCGCGTGGTGACGCCAGGGGCAGTTGGGACGCGCCGGCCGCCGCGTTCGGCTCCCGACAGGGGGCGCCCGGCACCGCCCGCCCGGCGGGGCCCCGCTACCCTCGCGGCTCCGGCGTCCGGGAGGATACAGCATGAGCAGTCGCAGCTCCCGCTCTTTCTGCTTCATCTTCTTCAGAATGGTCAGGAGCCCCATGGTCCCCGGAGCCCCCTCCCGGCCGCCGTTTCTTCCCAGTCCCGGGACCCCGCTCCCGGTTCCTATTGGCTATCACGCTCGCCGACGCCATAGCCGATTGGCCGGACGCTCGTTTGGTCCCGCCCCCACGACACGTGACCGCGAGGTCGCCTGCGACGCGGCTGCGAGGGTCCCTCTAGCGGCGCAGGGGGTTTCTGTGCTGCCGCCCGCCCTGACGGTGCGCCTCGAGGGCTGAGGCTGGGGGAGCAAGGGCGACTCCCCCACCCTTTCCCCTGCCGGACCGGGGCTCTCGGCCGGAGCGGAAACCTTGAAGTTCTTGAGTTGCATCTTGGCTGCGTCTGACCTGAGAGTCAGAACCCAGGGCCCCCAGGTACGGACGAACTCATCCTGGGGCCAGTGTAGGCCCCTGTTCCCAGCAGCACGGTCCAAATCCTGCTCATCTGGGCCCTCCGCATCGTCCTCTGACAGAGCAGAAAGTTGGACCTCCCGCTACCCGGCTCCGGTGGCTCTCAATTCAGGGCGGCGGTGCCCCCTGGAGGCCGTTCGGAAACATGCGGGGCGTCCCTGGGTTCCAATGACGGAATTGTAGTCCCGCCCCAAAGGCTGCCCCCACCCAGAGGCCCAGCGTTTCCCTGTTGAGAAGCACAGTTCCTACTTTTGCGGATGGAAAAACTGAGGCCCAGATGATGCTTAGCACAGTGGCTGGCATGCAGTAGGTGCTCAATAAATACTTGTTGTTGAATGAATGGCTTTGTCCAAGAGTTTCATTCTTTACCTTAGCGCTCAAGAAGTCCAGAAGAAGTGAGGAAATAGGTCAAGGACCAAGCCCTTTCGTAAACTCTGGAGAGAGCCTTATTGTCTTAATTCGGGCCCCAGCCGGCTGCAGGGTAAGTGTGAATAGGCAGCACGGAAGAGCCTGTCTCATGCTTGGGAAAGAGCTGTCAGCACCAGCTGAAGACAATGGCTAACTCCTGTGTAACTGCAACGCACTCCACGTGTTCACCTTCATTCCCTGCAACCCTGAGAGGTTTATATTGTTTTCATAGCTACGATAATGGAATCCAGAGTGTTTAAGGAGCATGGGTGAGATTCAAACTCAGGTCTAGTAAATGGTAAACTAGTAAATGGTAAAGCACAATGTCTTCATGCCTCCATGAAGTTTGCCTAGAGAGAGGTCTGGAAGAAGCTGGAGCTAACCATCTTGCAGAAAGGGGCTTGTGGTCAGAGGAGGGCTGAACAGATAGGCTGCCTGAGTGGGACCCTTCGGTCAGCACCATTTACCCTCCATCACACACACACAAAGGAAGAAAGTGAGCATAGCGCCTACCCAGAGGCTTTGAAACGCAGCTAAGATCAAAATGGGAAATGCTGGCTGGGCGCCATGGCTCACGCCTGTAATCCCAGCGCTTTGGGAGGCCGAGGCGGGTGGATCACGAGGTCAGGAGTTCAAGACCAGCCTGGCCAATATGGTGAAACCCCGTCTCTACTAAGAATACAAAAAATTAGCTGGGCGTGGTGGCGGCACCTGTAATCCCAGCTATTCAGGAGGCTGAGGCAGAGAATTGCTTGAACCCAGGAGGTGGAGGTGGCAGTGAGCCGAGATTGTGCCACTGCACTCCAGCCTGGGCGACAGAGTGAGACTCCGTCTCAAAAAAAAAAAAAAAAAAATGTCTAGAGGTAGGAGCCTGCCATCCTGCTTCTAGGAGCCTGCACCACAGACATTCTGGCACTGCACAGGAACATTTATGACAACGAAGTTCACTGTGGCATGGTTTGGAACAGCAAGAAATTGGAAAAAACCTAAGTGCCTCCAGTGAGGGCAGGTTACCTGAGGCGGGGTAGGTGCATGTGGATTCCACGAAGCCCTTAAAACAGTGAAGTGGGCCAGGCGCAGTGGCTCATGTCTAATCCCAGCACTTTGGAAAGCAGAGGTGAGTGGACTGCTTGAGCCCAGGAGTTCAAGACCAGCCTGGCCAACTTAGGGATACTCCCATCTCTATAAAAAATAGAAAAATTAGCCAGACGTGCTCACTTGAACCCAGGAGGCGAAGGTTGCAGTGAGCTGAAATTGTGCCACTGCACTCCAGCCTGGGTGAAAGAGTCTGTCTCAAAAAAAAAAAAAAAAAATTAGGTGTGGTGGTGCACATCTGTAGTCCCAGCTACTTAGGAGGCTGAGGTGGGAGCCCAGGAGGACGAGGCTGCAGTGAGCCGTGATCATGCCACACTGCACTCTAGCTTTCATGACAGAGTTAGACCCTGTCTCAAAGAAACAGAAAACAGTGAGGTGGAGCTGTAAGATACCAGTGTGGAAAGATGTCCGCGCCGTATTAAGTGAAAAACAGAAACAAAAACAAATTCAGTCCTGTTTTAGTTTTAAAAATAACATTAACTGGAAATATGCCCACTTAGCAATGTTTTTTAATCTATGAGATGCATTCCATTAAGGAAGTGGATTGTAAAATCAGTGTCACAAATAAGTTGAACTGTATGAAATTGCCCATATTTGACAGTTTTGATACACAGATGTATTTCAAATGGTTCAACCTAGTAGCATTAACAAAAATGAAATAGAATGAACAGAACTGAAAACATTACTACCTTTAGCCTTGTAGTAAAGGTAAGTAGTGTTTGGTGACACATTTGTTTCAGATATTTATACAGATATGTGTACTTCTCACTATGAGTCACAATCACAAAAGTTTGAAAATCAGTGCAACGCAGCTGTTAACTGGGGAGTAAGTTTGGGAGAACATAAAATTATTGCCTTGGGCGTTTCTGTATTTTCTTTTTTCTTTGAGACAGAGTCTGGCTCTATCACCCAGGCTGGAGTGCAGTGGCACAATCCCGGCTCACTGCAACCTCCGCCTCCCGGGTTCAAGCGATTCTCCTGCCTCAGCCTCCTGAGTAGCTGGGATTACAGGCATGAGCCACCATGCCTGGCTAATTTTTATATTTTCAGTAAAGACCGGGTTTCACCATGTTGGCCAGCTGGTCACAAACTCCTGGCCTCAAGAGATTTGCCTTCCTCAGCCTCCCAAAGGGCTGGGATTACAGGTGTGAGCCACCGCACCCAGCCTTGGATTGTTTTATTTCCTACCAGTAGCATTGAAAGAACTTGTTCAAATATCTGGCTTAAAGTCTTGCCTGTCCATACTGATAGTAGAATTTCAGTGAATAGAAATTAGAAAAAAAACCAACAACAACATCCAAGCTCTGTGAAAAAGGGGGAGTTCAGGAAGTATGTGTAAGTTTTTTTTTTGTTGTTGTTGTTGTTGTTTTTTGAGATGGAGTCTCGCTCTGTCACCCAGGCTGGAGTGCAGTGGCACAATCTCAGCTCACTGCAAGCTCTGCCTCATGGGTTCACGCCATTCTCCTGCCTCAGCCTCCCGAGTAGCTGGGACTAAAGGTGCCCGCCACTACGCCTGGCTAATTTTTTGTATTTTTAGTAGAGACAGGGTTTCACTGCATTAGCCAGGATGGTCTCGATCTCCTGACCTCTTGATCCTCCCGCCTTGGCCTCCCAAAGTGCTGGGATTACAGGCGTGAGCCACCGCACCCGGCCAACTATGTTTAACTTTTTAAACATATTTTAGAGACAGGGTCTCACTCCGTCACCCAGGCTGGAGTGCAGTGGCACAATCATGGCTCACTGCAGCCTCAAGCAGTCCTCCCACATCAGTCTCCTGAGTAGCTGGGACTACAGGTGCATGCCATCAAGCCCAGCTAATTTTTAAAATTTTTTTGTAGAGACAAGGGTCTCGCTGTGTTACCCAGGCTGGTCTTGAACTCCTGTGCTTAGGTGATCCTCTCACCTCAGCCTTCCAAAGTGCTGGGATTACAGGCATGAGCCACCCCACTTGGCCTGTGTTTAACTTTTGAAGAACTGACTGTAGCTAGAAATTGAGTGGAGAGGTGTTTAAAGACAAGTAAGGGGCCTCATTACAAGCTGTGTTTTCATTTGCCTCATGGAAAGGAGGAAAGAGAGCTCTTTTTCTTTTCCTTTTTTTTCTTTTTTGAGACGAAGTTTTGCTCTTGTTGCCCAGGTTGGAGTGCAATGGCAAAATCTCGGCTCACTGCAACCTCCGTCTCCCAGGTTCAAGCGATTCTCCTGCCTCAGCCTCCCAAGTAACTGGGATTACAGGCGTGCACCACCACACCTGGCTAATTGTGTATTTTTAGTAGAGACGGGGGGTTCCACCATGTTGGTCAGGCTGGTCTCGAACTCCTGACCTCAAGTCGCCCACCTCGGCCTCCCAAAGTGCTGGGATTACAGGCGTGAGCCAATGCACCTGGCTTTTTTTCTTTCTTTTTTTTTTCTTTCAAGCAGAGGAAAAGAAGAGAGGTCTTAAATAAAATCTTTGGGAAATACCTTTGGAAGAAAACTAGGAAAGAAGATGTATAGAGCTGTAGTTATATATAACTGTGAATATGAATATATATATATATATATATATTTTTTTTTTTCACAAGAAAGAATCGTGAAATTAAAATACCCAAATCGTGACATCTGTGAAACCTGCTTTTGAAGGGGAAACTTCTTACGGCCGAGTAAGTGGCTTGTAACTTGAGGATAGAGATCCACAGCCTTTTAACAAGGCATGTTTACCCAACGTCTAGAAAGAAAAATTTGGCATTATTATTATTTTTAAGACAGTGTCTCACATTATTATTATTATTATTATTATTATTATTATTATTTTTGAGACAGGGTGCAGGCTGAAGTGCAGTGGCACAATCATGAATTACTGCAGCCTTGATTTCCCTGGACTCAGGTGATCCTCCCATCTCAGCCATCTGAGTAGCTGGGACTAAAGTTCTGTGCCACCACACGCAGCTAATTTTTGTATTTTTTGTAGAGACTGGGTTTTGCCATGTTGCCCAGACTGATCTCGAACTCTGGGCCCCAAGCAATCCTCCCATCTTGACCTCCCAAAGTTCTGGGATTACAGGCGTGACCCACTGTGCCGGGCGTGAAAATTTGGCATTATAGTTTTAATTTTAAAAAGTAAATCGTTTTAATCAGCCATTATATTTCATGGATTACCTTTATAATAATAAGAAAAGTAACAAAACTCTATATTCTGGAACCAGAAGAAAAAAAGGCTGGGGGAGAAGACTCTGCTTAAATTAGAATTGCTGACCATTAAGCATTAGCAAGGAGTATACCCAAGTATTTTATTTATTTATTTATTTGTTTATATATCTAAATATTTATTTTTAAGTTTGCTCTAGACACACAGTTTCTGTTTCTTTTCTTTTTTTTTTTTTTTTTTGAGACAGGGTCTTGTTCTGTCATCCAGGCTGAAGTGCAGTAGCATGATCACAGCTCACTGCAGCCTCATCCTCCCAGGCTCACATGATCCTCCCACCTCAGCATCCCAAGTAGCTGGGACCACAGGCACGTGCCACCATGCCCAGCTATTTTTTTTTATTTTTAAATTTTTTTTTCTTAAATAATCATGAGGCTGGGCACGGTGGCTCACACCTGTAATCTCAGTACTTTGGGAGGCCGAGCTGGGTGGATCACTTGAGGCCAAGAGTTTGAGACCAGCCTGGCCAACATGGCAAAACCTCGTCTCTACTAAAAATACAAAAAATTGGCCGGGTGTGGTCACGCGCACCTGTAGTCCCAGCTACTTGGGAGGCTGAGGCACGAGAATCACTTGAACCCCGGGGGTGGTGGGCGGCAGCGGAGGTTGCAGTGAGCCGAGATTGCGCCACTGCACTCCAGCCAGTATGAGACAGAATGAGACTGTCTCAAAAGAAAATTAAAAAAAAAGAAGGGGCAAGTTATGATTGTGTTCATGTGTGAGAAGCAGCACTTATATCTGGTGTAAATTGCTCCAGATTTCTTATGCTTATAAAGGAGTCTCACGAAGAGATGGGAAACTGGGTTCTCTGGATTCTTAGTTTTCCCTGTTTAACCCTTCACTGTCATTTGTTGCCCTCTGTGGACTTGCCTTATTTTTCTGCAGTGTTGCAGCAAGTGAAGTATTCTCCATGCAGCTGCTCATGAAACCTTCACCGGGAGGCGGCAGATATCTGTGTTAGAGGAATCTCTTTCCCTTATAGATGATCTAAGTTAAATTACTATCAAGTCTAGAGTGCACCAGCTTCAGACATGAGGCCCAAACGATGTCATTGGGAGTCAGACTCTTACTCTATCTGCTGTCCTCTGGGCTGGCTACATTCTCAGGCAGAGCCCGCTCATGGCAGGAGGATGGCCACCAAAGACACCAGCTTAGTATCACCCCATGGGGGCACATCCCCAGCCCCTGCCACTTTCCCAATAACTCCAACAAAAGTCCCAGGCCTGGCCTTCCTTGGTCTGGCTTGGGTCACGTGCCTATTCCTGACATCAATCACTGTGACCAGGTGAGATTGGCAAGGCCAGGGCCCCAGGCCCATGCTGGAGCGCAGGGTTGGGGTCACCTTGTTGCCCAGGCTAACCTCAAAATCCTAGGCTCAAGTGATCTCCCCACCTTGGCTTCCCAAAGCGTTGGGATTACAGGCGTGAGCCACCATGTCCGGCCTATTTAATTCTTTTAAACTACATTGTTTATATTAGATTGTTTATAATAAAGTCACAGTTTTAATGAGAAGACAGAAAACCTGTTTTCCCTCTCTGATAAGACAATCTAAGATGCCAGTCTTATTTTTTGGACCACATGCCTGTGACAGAGGCACCAACCAGCACGTGCTGGCAGCTTACCCAAGTGTAGGTTTTGTCCTACTAATTAATAAGTAAAGAACTGGAAGCACAGAGATGGCAACTGCATACAGACCATAGTTCTGCCTTCCCACCGCTAATCTTCCTGTAGGTTTTGTTTTGTTTTGTTTTTTGTTTTTGTTTTTTTTAGACAGTCTCGCTCTGTCACCCAGGCTGGAGTGCAGTGGTGCAATCTTGGCTCACTGTGACCTCCACCTACTGGGTTCAAGTGATTCTCCTGCCTCAGCCTCCCGAGTAGCTGGGATTACAGGCATGCACCACCACGCCTGGCTGATTTTTGTATTTTTAGTAGAGATGGAGTTTCACCATGTTGGCCAGGCTGGTCTTGAACTCCTGGGTTCGAGTGATCCACCCACCTCGGCCTCCCAAAGTGCTGGGATTACAGGCGTGAGCTGCTGTGCTCAGTCTCTGTAGGTTTTACACATCCAAAGGCAGCCAGGTCCCCAGTGCTGGTCAGTGATGATTCAGTGGCTGTGTACATCCTGCATGCCGCTGCTGCATGCCTTGTAAGACAAGTCAGAGTGTTCAAGCATCTGCATTACAGGTCTTAGCCCAGCTGCCTGTGTGGGAGGCAGCAGAGGCATCCTCTCCAACTTCCAGATGACAAAAGGAGGTGTTACTCACCACGCAAAGGCACATGACATCTGCAAGCTTTTCCAGAACCTTAGGAGGTAGAAAGGACTTGAAAATCTGAGATCTTCCAACAGCCACGTGCTCGTACACCTCAGCTGTTGCCTGTGGCCCCTCGGGAGCAAAGCTGTGCTAGATGCTTCTTGCCTCCATGGGGCCAGGCCTGGTGAATAAACGCAGGAGCAGCTGCTGTCCCTGGTTGCCCATGTTCTGCTGTGGCCTCACTCCGGAACCTAAGAGGCAGGTACCACTCTTCTCTCCGCATGACAGACCACCCCCCACTCACCTGGATCGCTGCAGCAGCCTCCTGACCGGCTTCCCTGCTCCCCTGCTCCAAGGCACAGGGACCCTTTTTTATTTATTTATTTATTTATTTATTGAGACAGAGTCTCACTCTGTCACCCAGGCTGGAGTGCAGTGACGTGATCTTGGCTCACTGCAACCTCCGCCTCCCGGGTTCTAATGATTCTTGTGTCGCAGCTTCCAGAGCAGCTGGGACTACAGGCATGAGCCACCATGTCTGGCTAATTTTTGTATTTTTAGTAGAGATGGGGTTTCATCATGTTGGCCAGGCTGGTCTCGAATTCCTGACCGCAGGTGATCCACCTACCTCGGCCTCCCAAAGTGCTAGGATTACAGGCATGAGCCACTGCGCCCGGCGAACCCTTTTATTTTTTATCTTTATTTATTATCATTATTATTATTATTTTGAGATGGAATCTCACTCTGTCACCTAGGCTGGAGTGCAGTGGCATGATCTTGACTCACTGCAACCTCTGCCTTCTGGGTTCAAGCGATTCTCCTGCCTCAGCCTCCCGAGTAGCTGGGATTACAGGCATCCACCACCATACCAAGCTAATTTTTGTGTTTTTAGTAGAGACAGGGTTTCGCCATGTTGGCCAGGCTGGTCTCGAACTCCTGACCTCTGGTGATCTGCCCACATCTGCCTCCCAAAGTGCTGGGATTACAAGTGTGAGCTACCGTGCCTGGCCTGTTTATTTATTTTGAGACGGAGTCTTGCTCAGTGGTGCAATCTCGGCTCACTGCAGCCACTACCTCCTGGGTTCAAGTGATCCTCCCACCTCAGCCTTCCAAGCATGCGCCACTACGTCCAGCTAATTTTTGCATTTTTAACAGAGGTGGGTTTTCATCATGTTGGCCAGGCTGGTCTCGAACTCCTGACCTCAAGTGATACTTCTGCCTCGGCCTCCCAAAGTGCTGGGATTACAGGTGTGAGCCACCATGCCCGACCAGGGACCCTTTTAACCTATGCGTCAGATCACATTCTCCTCTGCTCAGAGCTCTCTGGTGCTCTCTGTATCTTTCAGAGTAAAAGCCCAAGGTTCTCACTGGCCTGTGAGCCCCTGCATGAATGGCCCGTGGCCTCCACCCCAATCTCTTGCTCCCCGGACCCTGCCAGTCCCAGGAGTCCACTACACCACTCTGCCCCCAACCCCAGCTGGGACCTCACTGTCATGGTTCTCTCCTCTTCAATCCTTTGCTCAAATGTCCAATGTCAAAAACAATTTTTTTTTGTTCAAATGTCTCAACGAGGCTCAGTCTGACCCCACTATTTACATGTGAAATCCCCCACCCCACACTCCCCACGGCCCTTACCTAGCTCTCTTTTCCCCGTGGTACCTGTGGACTCCCGCCAGACTAGATAATTCGCTTAATGTAATTATCGTCTCCCTGCTCCTCCCTAGGATGGAAATTTCACAAGGGTAGGATTTGCATCTTTTTTTTAAAAAAAACAGATGTCTCCCAGCACCTAGAGCAGGGCCTGCCACATAGGAGATGCTCAGGAAATAGTTGCTGCATGACAGAAATAGGGATAGAGGTTTGTGAATTGCTTTCTAGCTGCTCACACAGACAGGAAGCAGCAGGGCTTCACCAGCCTTGTTCTCACCATCAGGTTTCTCAGCCCCCCAAACCGAGGCAGATCCGGCTCCCACTCTCTGGGATCCCCACAGATTCCAACTCCCACACCAGGCCCAAATCAAAAAGGGCGTCTTGGCTGGGCACAGTGGCTCATGCCTGTAATCCCAGCACTTTGGGAAGCTGAGGCAGGTGGATTACCTGAGGTCAGGAGTTCGAGACCACCCTGGCCAACATGGCGAAACCCCATCTCTACTAAAAATACAAAAACTAGCTGGGTGTGGTGTCGGGCATGGTGCTGGGCACCTGTAATCCTAGCTACTCGGGAGGCTGAGGCAGAAGAATTGCTTGAACTCGGGAGACAGAGGTTACAGTGAGCTGAGATTGCGCCACTGCACTCCAGCCTCGGTGACAGAGCGAGACTCCGTCTCAAAAAAAAGGGCATCTCATAGGTACCCCCTCCCGCCGGGTGCCGGGAAGGGAAGACTGAGTCCCGTGGTGGAAGGCAGAGGGCAGTGCTGGGGGAGGCACCCAGGTCTCTGTCTGCAGCACCAGCCTCGGTTCATTGCTAGTCCCTTGTTTAGAAAAAGGCCTCCCAAGAGGCACAGGCAGGCCCTGGCCTCCAGCACAGCAAGAAGGACCCTGAGAAGTCATTGTCAAGTTCCTTCATTTTATTTTAGTTATTTTGAGACAGAGTCTCGCTCTGTCGCCCAGGCTGGAGTGCAGTGATGTGATCTCAGTTCATTGCAACCTCTGCCTCCCAGGCTCAAGTGATCCTCCCACTTCAGCCTCCTGAGTAGCTGGTACTACAGGCTCACGCCACCATGCCCAGCTAATTTTTGTTTTCGTTTTTGGGTTTTTTTGTTTGTTGGTTTGTTTGTTTGTTTTGGTAGAGATGGGGTCTTGCCGTGTTGCCCAGGTTGGTCTCAAACTCCTGGGCTCAAGTAATCCTCCTGCCTTGGCTTCCCAAAATGCTGGGATTATAGGTGTAAGCCACGGCGCCTGGTTAAGTTCCTTCATTTTACACATGAGGAAACAGGTCCAGAGAGGGCACAAGGCTGTCTGAGACCTCGAAGCTTGGTGAACGTGTGCTGCAGGTGAACTCAGTTCTCCAGAGGACCCGATCCCCAGACTTTCTTCTGGATGGGGCCCCCTTTCCAGCTCCTGGGACCCTGGTCTGGGGCCTCTGGGAATCAGTCCTGCTCCTGCAGACCAACAACAGGTACAAATGTTCCCTGCCCTCTAAGGGTGTCCTGTGCCCCTGTTATTTCCACTCCAGGCCCTGAGATGTTTGCTGGATCAGCGAGGAATAAGATGAGAAGAGCATGTGGAGGCTGCAGCAGAACCTGGGTCTGCCTGTTTCTGCTGCCTCCTTGTACTTGGCCAGTTCCCCTCTTCTTGCCAGGCCTCAGTTTCCCCAGTTGCAAAACAAAGAAACTGGAGAATCTCTGGAGTCCTCTGGCCATGACTGACTGCTGACCTGCATGGCCAAAGCTCTCCTGCACCCTTGGTGCTATCCTTGGTGCTGGTTCTGCCAAGGGCAGCACTGTCTTGTCTGTTGCATTTCGAGTCGCTAGCTAGTCTGGGTTGGGCTTCATTTCCCACCCCATTGCACCCCAGCCAGCCCTCCAGTCCCTTGCTCCGTGAGCTCGGCTGGCCACTCCCCAGCACCAGCCTCCACATGAGGCCCTCCCATCTTTAGGGGTAGCTAGGACAAGAGCAAGGGACTCATCCTTTCTGAGGTCACTGGTGACCACTTTCCATACTTTGTTTCAGTCATCATGACAGTCCTGGCAAAGTGAGGGAATTTTCACCACTTTACAGACAAGGACAATGAGAACCCGGAGAAACCAAGGGCCTTGTCCAAGCTCACACAGTAGCAGGACACAGCGAGGATTTGAACCCTGGTCTTTCTGGGGCTTGAACCGCCTGGGAAAATCTAGGAGCTATGGTCGCAACTGCCATTTGCAAACAAACAAAGCCCTGGGATGCTCTCAGACTCTTCAGAGCTCAGCTGTTTATAATTTATACTGCCTGCCCATTTCCAGAAGTTCCAGACGGCTTCCCAGAAAGATGTGTAAGTACATTAAAGGAATGGCAGAGACTCAGAAGCACAAGGCATTGGAGGTGGCAAAGGGCCAGCAGGACTGGGGGTTGGGGAGGGGAGTGAGCGTGGGAAGGTGCACTGAGGACCGGGCAGTGAAGAGCCCCGTAGAGCCCAGGGGAAGTCACTTAGTTACTGGGAGGCCCAGCTATTTGCAGACTCCATCTTTTTTCATTTTTATTTTTTGACACAGGGTCTCTCTCTGTTGTCCAGGCTGGAGTGCAGTGGCGCAATCTCGGCTCACTGCAACTTCCACCTCCCGGGTTCAAGCGACTCTCCTGCCTCAACCTCCCGAGTAGCTGGGAATACAGGCGTGTGCCACCATGCCTGGCTAATTTTTGTATTTTTAGTAGAGACAGGGTTTCATCAGGTTGGCCAGGCTGGTCTCGAACTCTTAATTTGCCAACCTCAGCCTCCTGAAGTCCTGGGATTACAGGTGTGAGCCACCGTGCCCCGCCCAGACTCCATCTTTAATGAGCGCTGAAATGTGCTATGCACAATGTGCTGAAAGCAAAAGTCTGTTCTTCTCTCCCCACGCCCTGGGGAGTCTCCATGTTGTGGCTTCCCCTGTCCCTGCCCAGCACTCAGTATGTCTGGAATCATCCTTTGGCAAGCCCTTGCTTTCCTGTCCACGGGTCCTTGACTGCTGGGACCTTCCTCCGCATCTTGGGCAGTGTGAAATAATGGACAGGAAGAGTGCCGGGCTTGGTATCAGAGACACGGGGGGATTGGAGTCCATCTACCTGGGGAGGTGACCAGAGCCTGGGACGTGCTGCTGAGTGGCAGCTTCCTCATGTCAGAAGCTGAGCTGAGGTTGTGGGATCAGCTGGCATCTACTCATCCTTCTTTTGCCAACAGTACCCCAATGCCCTGGGGAACTGCCCCTTCTTCACCCCTAGTCCTTATGGTTTAGATGGGGCTAACCCCAACCCTGGGCTCCAGGATGGGCTTGAGGCCCTGGCCTTGCCAATCTCACCTGGTCACAGTGATTGATGTCAGGAATACGCACATGACCCAAGCCAGACCAAGGAAGGCCAGGCCTGGGACTTTTGTTGGAGCTACTGGGAAAGTGGGAGGGGCTGGGGATGTGCCTGCCCCGGGTTGCTGTGAAGCTGGTGTTTCTGGTGGCCATCCTACTCCGATGAGCGGGCTCTGCCTGAGAACGTAGCCAGCCTGGAGGACAGCAAATAGAGTAAGAGTCTGACTCCCGATGACATCGTTTGGGCCTCATGTCTGAAGCTGGTGCACTCTAGACTTGGTAGTAACTTAACTTAGATCATCTAATAAGGGAGAGAGACTCCTCTAACACAGATATCTGCTGCCTCCCGGTGAAGTTTTCATGAGCAGCTGCATGGAGAATACTTCACTTACGGCCGGGTGCAGTGGCTGATGCATGTAATCCCAGCATTTTGGGAGGCTGAGGCGGGAGGATCATGATCAAGACCAGCCTGGCCAGCATGGTGAAACCCCATCTCTACTAAAAATACAAAAATTAGCTGGGCATGGTGTTGCACATCTGTAATCCCAGCTACTCAGGAGGCTGAGGCAGGATAATTGCTTGAACCCAGGAGGCGGAGTTTGCAGTGAGGCAAGATCGCGACACTGTACTCCAGCCTGGGTGACTAGAGCAAAATCCTGTCTCAAAAAAAAAAAAAAAAAAAAAAAAAAAGGCTGGGTGTGGTGGGGCTTATGCCTGTAAGTGCTGGGAAGCACTTTGGGAGGCCGAGGCAGGTGGATCACTTGAGGCCAGGAGTTTGAGACTAGCCTGGCCAACGTGGCAAAACCCCATCTCTACTAAAAATACAAAAATTTTGCTGGGCGTGGTGGTGTGTGCCTATAGTCCCAGCTACTTAGTAGCTGAGCCAGGAGAATCGCTTGAACCCAGGAGGCAGAGGTTGCAGTGAGCTGAGATCCCGCCACTGCACTTTAGCCTGGGGACAGAGCAAGACTCCATCAAAAGAAAGAAAGAAAGAAAGAGAGACAGACAGAGAGAAAGAAAGGAGGGATGGAGGGAAACACAAGCCTGTTGTTACATGAATAAAAATTAATCAGATATGTGTTGAGTGCCTTTGTTAAGTTTAACAGATGTTTATGTGACCTAACTGTGAGCTGTGCACTGTTCTAAGCCCTTTACATAAATTACTTAAATCCTTCTATTATTATCCCCATTGGCCAGGCGCGGTGGCTCATGCCTATAATCCCAGCACTTTGGGAGGCCAAGGCTGGTGGATCACCTAAGGTCAGGAGTTCGAGACCAGCCAGGCCAACATGGTGAAACCCCCATCTCTACTAAAAATACAAAAATTAGCTGGGCATGGTGGCACGCACCTGTAATCCCAGCTACTTGGGAGGCTGAGGCAGGAGAATCGCTTGAACCTGGGAGGCGGAGGTTGCAGTGAGCCGAGATCGCGCCACTGCACTCCAGCCTGGGAGACAGAGCAAGACTCCGTCTCAAAAACAAAAACAAAAAAACAGGCCGGGCACGGTGGCTCATGCCTGTAATCCCAGCACTTTGGGAGGCCGAGGTGGGCAGATCACTTGAGGTCAGGAGTTTGAGATCAGCCTGGCCAACATGGTGAAACCCCATCTCTACTAAAAATACAAAAAATTAGCTGGGTGTGGTGGCGCACACCTGTAATTCCAGCTATTCGGGAGGCTGAGGCAGGTGAATCACTGGAACCATGGAGACAGAGGTTGCAGTGAGCCAAGATTGTGCCACTGTACTGTAGCCTGGGTGACAGAGTGGGACTCCGTCTCAAAAAAAAAAAAAAAAAAAAAGGGGACAGGGCTTCAGAGCATTCTGGCTTCTCCCAAAACAGTGGTGTGACTTTCTCTTCCCTATAATTCAGTTTCTTCATTGGTAAAATGACGAAGTTGGTTGGGGGGAGCCCACCAGGAACCCAGGGCAGGTCCTATGGGAATAAGTGAAAAGTTTCTTTCCTCAGGAAAGTTTTGGGGTTCCTGGGTGGCAAACTGCCTGCTGGACTTTAATTCATTAATTCATTAATTGAGCATCTATTATGTGAAGGCAGTGTTTGAAGCACTGGGGATCCTTCAAAGAACCAGTCCTGCCATGTGGAGCTCATTGGTAGCTGTGGTATTTGGGAGGCCTCCAACCCTCCACCCACTGGGGCTGCTGGCTTTGGACTAATGGACCAGGTCTTTCCAAGCAGGGTGTGGAGCAGGACTGAGGCCTAGAAGAGAGAGGTTGTGTTCTCCCTGCAGCTCTGCCCCTCCCGTGGAGTGACCTTGCCCCTCTGGGCATTAGTTTCCTCACCCTCTTTTATGAACTGAAAGTTTGTGTTCCCCCCCAAACTCACACACTGAAGTGCCAACCCTTGGTAAGATGGTATTTGGAGGTGGGGCCTTCAGGAGGTAATTAGGCTTAGATAAGGTCGTGAGGGTGGGACCGTACAATGGGATGAGTGTCTTTATAAGAAGGCAGAGAGACCACGTGAGAACACGGCAAGAGGGCCACCATCTACCAGCCAGGAAGAGGCCTTGCCAGGAGCCAAACCTACCAGCACCTTGTTCTTGGATTTCTCAGCCCTCAGAACTGCAAGAAATAAAAGGCTGTCATTAAGCCACCCAGTTTCTGGTATTGCATTATAGCAGCCTGAGCTGACTGAGACACCGTCTAAGGCGAGGTCAGATTGGATGGTCCCACCGGCCTGGGAGAAGTCTTCCACAGCCATTCCTAGTTAAACATTACCCACCCTGCCTCCCTCCCTCCCTGCCACTCCCTCTCCCAGCCACCTCCTCAGGAAGCCATAAACGCTGTCTTCTTTGGTCTTCTCCCAGGGCTGTGGTGTTCTGGGAAGAGCTACACCTGCTGTCTCACCTCTGCCAGAAGCCAGGGTCTGGAGAAGAAAGACCAGGGGTCTGAGGCGGGGCCTGGGATCTGGAGTGGGACACTCAGGCCCTAGCCCCCCCCCACACACACACACAAGCACACACGGGTGTTTCTTCATAGTCACATCATGCACAAGGTGCCTGCAGATCCTCCCAGGGGAGCTCATGGGCTGGCTTAATGAGCCCTTCAGGTGCCTGCCTCAGGCAAGATGTCCCAGCCTTCCTGGTTTCCAGGAAACAATAACTCAGAGAAACAGGGATGGCCTCACTGCGTGGGGCATCTCACTTCTGCCTCTGCTCCCAGGCCCCTCAGAAGCTAGGAGGGCAAGGCCCAGCTGTTATGCCCAATCCCACTCACCCAGGCATTTTAAATTAGGATCCTGCATTAATAATCTTAGAATCCAGAATATGACACCACAAATCTCAGGAGGGGGAATCCTTGCCACATAGTACTTTACAATATCCCAAGAGCTTTCTTCTCATCTCATTCTTTCCCATCTTCAAAACAACTGTGAAATAGGTGTCATTTCTTTGTGATCACCAGCATATATTTGAAGACACTGAGGCTCCAGGTGATAAACTGGGTGAGTGGAGTGCCAGGATGGAGAGTCAAGTCTTTTGTCTCTGAAACCCAGACTTGTTTTATGCCTGGTTCTAGGGATAGCAGGGGACTGCACTCTCCACACCTCTGCCCATGACAGGCATCACTAATCGATCATGGTGTGGCAGACATTGCTAATCAACTGCAGTACTCTTTTTTACTAAGCTCAGAGGTGTCCATGAACTCTTTAAAACAACATTCCAGCCGCCATCACCTATCAGAAGATCATATCTGTATTTGCCATTCTTGTGATATCACGTCATCAGCCATGAGCCCTCAGATCTCAGGTGCAACCCCAAGATGCTCTAGTCACCAGACCATAGGACTCTACATACTGCATGCATGCTATTCTTGGACAGGAATTACTGGCCCCTCTGGCCCCCAAACAGATGCCCCATCCAAGTGTGGTCCCTCTTAGAGATACAACAACCATGCAGATATGCCCGGGGCTTCAGGGTTTGCTAGGTCTTTATTTTTTAATTTTTAATTAATTAATTTTTTTGAAACAAGGTCTTGCTCTATTGCCCATGCTGGAGTGCAGTGGCAAGATTATAGCTCACTGCAGCCTTGAACTCCTGGGCTCAAGTGATCCTCTCATCTCAGCCTCCTGAGTAACTGGGAATACAGGTGTGTGCCACCATGCCCAGTTTTTTTTTTATTTTATTTTTAGTAGAGATAAAGTCTTGCTATGTTGCCCAGGCTGGTCTCAAACTCCTGAGCTCAAGTAATCCTCCTGCCTTGGCCTCCCAGAGTACTTGGATTACAGGCATGAACCACTGCATCTGGCCTAACAAAATTGTTTTTATCCCCACTTTACAGATTTGGAAACAGAAACACAGATGAAATTATGAACTCAAGTCACATAGCTTGGAAGCTGGGCTCCTAACCACTGGACATCAATCTTTCCACTGCTACGTGGTCTGTTGTATGAAAACAGTAATGTATCCATCTGTTCTATCCAACAGCCATTGCTTATTTTTGCAGACATGCTTCCATAGTGGTCTCAGAAGGTTTGGGGGTGGTTGTATTATCTGGCTTAGTTCCTGCAATGAGCCTGGGAGTGGGTAGTTGTACCATCCTCCAGCCCATACCCTTACAGATGAGAAAACTAGGGCTCAGAGAAGGAGAGTCACTTTCTGAAAGCTGGACAGCTCCAATGTGTGCTGTGATCCAGAGTTCCCCCAATTCCAGAGCTCAAGGGCTCTCTCTACCCCACATGAACATCGGTCCCCACTGGCTTCTTCTCTCATCTCAGTCCCTGGCCGCCTGTCCTCCCTCCCCTGGAACACCCTCCTCATACCTGGCCTTTGGTCTTCCCTCCTCTCCACCCTCCACCATCCTCTTTCCAGAGAAGGGGCCCAACCGGAAGGCCAGTTCATGTTAGGAAATTCTAGCCACATGAGCAAGCCTGAGCCAGGGATTCTGAGCAGCTGGTAGCTTTAGGAGAAACTGAAACTTGGCCCTCTGGGGGCGGAGTGGCCACTGGGGATTTAAAGAGCTGCCACTTCCTTAGGCCTCCAGAGGGCACTGGGAAGTCACAGCTGCTGAGGGACGACTCTGCTCCCCCGCCTAAGCCATGCACCTCTGTGGGGGCAATGGGCTGCTGACCCGGACAGTGAGTACAGGGGATTGGGTATCGGGGATGAGAAGGGGAGCTGGGATTCCAAGGGTCCTCAGTGCCCAGGCAGTGAGGGCTGCAGTCGGGAGCTCCTAGTCCCAGCTCTATACTCTGAGCAGTGTGACAGAGGGCTCTGCATGCCCCTCTCTGGGTCTCGCTTTCCTCCCCTGAAGTCAGGGTTGGAATGAGTTGTTTCCAGCTCTCACATTGCAGATCCAGCCTTCGGTTTAGAACTTGGCCTCTGTGTACTTGCTTTCTCCTAATGTACCTGGTCCCCCGCCACTACACTCACAGCAGCCTTTCCTTCCTTCTCCAAATAACCCAGGCCGGCCCACGCCTGTAATCCCAGCCCCTTGGGAGTCTGAGGCCAGCAGATAACATGAGGTCAGGAGTTCAAGATCAGCCTGGCCAACATGGCGAAACTCCGTCTCTACTAAAAATACAAAAATTAGCCAGGTGTGGCAGGGCACGTCTGTAGTCTCAGCTACTCGAGAGGCTGAGGCAGGAAAGTTGCTTGAACCCGGGAGATGGAGTTTGCAGTAAGCTGAGCTCATGCCACTGCACTCCAGCCTGGCAGACAGAGAGAGACTCTGTCTCAATAACATAAAATAGGCCAAGCTCGGTGGCTCCCACCTGTAATCCCAGCACTTTGGGAGGCTGAGGCGGGCAGATCACCTGAGGTCAGGAGATGGAGACCATCCTGGCCAACATGGTGAAACCCCGTCTCTACTAAAAATACAAAAATTAGCTGGGCGTGGTGGCAGCGCATGCCTGTAGTCCCAGCTACTCAGGAGGCTGAGGCAGGAGAATCACTTGAACCTGGGAGGCGGAGGTTGCAGTGAGCCAAGATCACGCCACTGCACTCCAGCCTGGGCGACAGAGAGAGACTCTGTCTCAATAAAATAAAATAAAATAAAATAAAATAAAATAAAATAAAATAAAATAAAATAATAAATAAATTCCCTGGGCCATGGTTTCCCTTGGAGGCTCTGCTCATCTCACAGGAGCCCCCTTCACTCACCGTGGGTCCTGTCTCAGCCTTTAGTCTCTTGGTGCCCCAGTGTCTACAGTGAGCCCGCTGTGGACATGGCCCCAGGGAGCATATGGCCAGGGTGGAGCTGTGGCAGGAGCCTAGGAGCATTCAGAATCTGCAGCCAGGGTGGCCAGGGCCTTGCCTGAGGTCCTTACCCTCAAAACACGTACCCCAGAGAGACTTGGGGGAGGGGGCTTGGCTGTGAGCTCTCCAACAGTCCCTCTTGCTCTGACTTTGCAGAGCTCTGGACATTTGGGTAAAATATTTTATCTAAGTTTCATTGATCCCAGGGTACAGGGTGGTCACAACTGTCAACCTTTGAGTTCACCCTTCCATGGAATAAACCCTTCATTCATTCATCCTTCGCTACCACCCCACTACAATGTGAGCAATTTGAGGGCAGGGATTTGCGTGTATTTTGTTTGCTATTGTGTCCCGCTAGCTTACTGCCTGGAACACAGTAGGTGCTTATACATGTTTGTTGAGTAAGTGAATATCTGCTTTGGGCTTGAGCTGGGCATGAGCACAGAGAACCACATCTGCCCTCATGGAGCTCACAGTTAGGAAAGTTCACACCTTGGTGTGGAAATCATGGCAATGAGAAGAATGGAAGCTGAGCTTTATGGCATGCCGGCTCTGGGCTGCCTGCCGCATGGGCTTTAACCCTCTGCTGTGGTGCTTCCATTGCAGGGATGGGACGATTGGGTTCAAGAATATGGGGCTTGGCTGGGCGCGGTGGCTCACACCTGTAATCCCAGCACTTTGGGAGGCCGAGGCTGGTGAATCACCTGAGGTCAGGAGTTCAAGACCAGTTTGAGATGAGCCTGGCCAACATGACGAAACCCTATCTCTACTAAAAATACAAAAATTGGCCAGGAGTGGTGGCAGGTGCCTGTAGTCCCAGCTACTTGGGAGGTTGAGGCAGGAGAATTGCTTGAACCCAGGAGTCAGAGTTTTCAGTGAGCCAAGATAGCGCCGCTGCACTACTCCAGCCAGGGCAACAGAGTGAGACTCTGTCTCAAAAAAAAAAAAGGAAAAAAGAATGTGGGGTTTGAAG
This sequence comes from Pongo abelii, assembly GCF_028885655.2. Lineage (NCBI taxonomy): Eukaryota > Metazoa > Chordata > Mammalia > Primates > Hominidae > Pongo > Pongo abelii. The sequence continues at coordinate 9,701,544 of NC_071994.2, forward strand.
TCAGCTCTGTCTGAGTTTGAATCTCAGGCTTCCCATCTTCCCTGCTTGCCCTCCCACCCTCCACATGAGCGGTGAGCAGGACACAGGGGTGAGGCTGGCATTCCAACAACGTGTGCAGCACCTGCTATAGGGTGTGTGGGTGCCAAGGGAGCTTCTGGGAGAACAAAGACCCTTGGGAACTTGACTCAAGGGGAAAAACTTGGCTTTACAAATGGTGGGCCAGGACGGAGGGCACAAGGCCTGGCTGGGCCCCCTGAGTCCTCTGCCTCGTGCCCCATAGGACCCCAAGGAGCAACAAAGGCAGCTGAAGAAGCAGAAGAACCGGGCAGCCGCCCAGCGAAGCCGGCAGAAGCACACAGACAAGGCAGACGCCCTGCACCAGGTGCGGATAACCCTTAACCCCTTTCCTTGTCTCTGGCTCCACTTACTGGTCCAGCCACCTCTTCTCCATCCCACCTTTGAGCAGATCTCCCCCAAACTCCTGTATTTTTCTAGGTCACCTGAGTTTGGGATGAGGAAAGGGTCCTGTGGCTGAGATTTGGAAAGTTCTGGGTGTTGAGTACAAACCATGTGCCAGGTACACACCAGGCTCCAGGGACACAAAGGGTTATCCTCAGCCCAGCCGTGTCCTAAGGTGTCCGCAGTCTAGGGGAAGGAAGACAGGAAGTGGAGGCAAATAGGGAGATCCCAACACAATGGCCAGCTGAGACACTAGTTAAAATGCAGATTCCAGGCTGGGCACAGTGGCTCACACCTGTAATCTTAGCACTTTGGGAGGCTGAGGCTGGAGGATTGTTTGAGCCCAGGAGTTCAAGACCAGCCTGGGCAATATAGCGAGACTCTGTCTCTACAAAAATTAAAAAATAGTTAGCTGGGCATGATGGTGCACACCTGTAGTCCCAGCTACTCAGGAAACTGAGGCAGGAGGATCGCTTGAGCCCAGAAGTTCAAGGCTGCAGTGAGCCATGATTGCACCACTGCATCCAACCTGGGCGACAGATTGAGACCCTGTCTATAGAAAGAAAAAAAAAAGTGGATTATTCTTCCTCTGCCAGGTCCCACCTCATGAGGCCAGGTGGGCCCAGGGACCTGCACGGTGATCTGTGATTAATCACCCGGGGGTCAGAGTTCAGGAGGTGGCTAAGACCATACTGTGAGAACTCTGGTTCAGGGTTAAAATGGGCAGGGTTTCCAGTCCCAGTTGCAAGTTGCTTCCTTTACTGAGCTTCATGTTCATCTGAAAATACCATAGACAGTGGCTTAAACAACAGACATTTATTTCTCACAGTTTTGGAGGCTGGGAAGTCCAAGATCAAGGTGCCAGCCAATTCGGTTCCAGATGAGGGTGCTCTTCCTGACTTGTAAGCGGCTGCCTTCTCGCTGTGTGCTCATGGCCTCTCAGTGCACGTGAGAGGACAGAGTGATCTCTTTCCCTTCCTCTCCTTTTTGGGATTTTTGTTGTTGTTGTTGTCATTTTTGAGACAGAGTCTCGCTCTGTTGCCCAGACTGGAGTGCAGTGGCGCCACTTGGCTCACTACAACCTCTGCCTCCTGGGTTCAAGTGATTCTCCTGCTTCAGCCTCCTGAGTAGCTAGGATTACGGGCATGCGCCACTACGCCCAGCTAATTTTTGTATTTTTAGCAGAGACGGGGTTTCACCATGTTGGCCAGGCTGGTCTCAAACTCCTGGCTTTAAGTGATCTGCCCGCCTCGGCCTCCCAAAGTGCTGGGATTACAGGCGTGAACCACCGCACCTGGCCCCCTCCTTTTTGTTTTAATTTTTTATTCATATATTATGTATTTATTCTTTCTTTTTTATTTCTTCATATTCTTTATTTTTTAATAGAGATGGGGGTCTTGCTATGTTGCCCAGGCTGGGCTTGAACTCCTGGGCTCAAGCAATCCTCCCACCTCCACATCCCAAAGTGCTGGGATTACAGGCACGAGCCACCGTGCCTGGCCCCTTCCTCTTTTTTTTTTTTTTTTGAGAGGGTCTTGCTCTGTTGTCCAGGCTGGAGTGCAGTCCACGATCTTGTCTCACTGCAACCTCAGCTTCCCAGGCTCAAGCGATCCTCCCCACCTCAGTCTCCTGAGTAGCTGGGACTACAGGCATGCACCATCACACTTGGCTAACTTTTGTATTTTTTGTAGAGGCAGAGTTTCTCCATGTAGCCCAGGCTGGTCTTGAACTCCTGGACTCAACTGATACACCTACCTTGGCCTCCCAAAGTGCTGGGATTACAGGCTTGAGCCACCGCTCCCAGTCTCCCTCCCTCTTCTTATAAGGCCACCAATCCTATCAGATTAGAACCCTATCCTCTATCTGAGGACCTCATTTAATCTAAATTACCTTCTAAGAGCCTTATCTCTAAATGCAGTCACATTGGGGGTTATGGCTTCAACATATAAATTTTGGAGGGAACACAATAGAGTCCATAGCACATAGGTAGTGGCATTGAGTGGTCTAAAGAGGAGATGAGCCAGGCAAGGTGGCTCATGCCTGTAATCCCAGCACCTTGGGAGGCTGAGGTGGGTGGATTACTTGAGGCCAGGAGTTCGATACCAGCCTGGCCAATATGGTAAAACCCCATCTCTACTAAAAATACAAAAATTAGCCAAGCATGGTAGCTAATTAGGCAGCCCCAGTAGCTGGGATTACAGGGACGTAGTAGCTAATTAGCCAATCCCAGTAGCTGAGGCAGGAGAATTGCTTGAACCTGGGAGGCGGAGGTTGCAGTGAGCTGAGGTCGTGCCACTGCACTTCAGCCTGGGAGACAGAGAGAGACTCTGTCTCAAAAACAACAACAACAACAACAACAAAAGAGATGAAGCCTGAGCTTAAGGACAAATGGGCTTTTTCCCAGAGGATGAAGGTAAGAAAACGCATTGAGGACAAATGACACAGTGCTGGCACAGGCGTGGGGAGCAGCATCCTGTAGACCAGGTGAGAGTGAGGACTGGTGCTCAGAATGGTGCCTAGGAGACCCACGCATCCGTTTATTCCTTCCTTCTGGAAATGCCTATTGAGCGTCTCCCGTGTGCCAGGCACATTTCTAAGCACTGGATATAGAGCTGTAGACACAGTAGATAAAGGCCCACCCCAGCCCCACCCACAGGGCTCATATTCTTGTGGGGAAGCTAGACCCACAAACAAAAAGTCCCTAGAGTGGTGAGGGTGTCAGACGGTGTTAAATCCTCTTGGAAAAACTAAAGCAGGGAAGAGGGAAGGGACAAAATTGAAATTGTCACTCCTTGAGCCTCTTGAAGGTGGCAAACGAATGAATAAATGAATGAGTGAGTGACTCAGTTCCTGGAGGTGAGTTGAAGCCTTTGGAGAATTTAGGTGAAGGGTGACCTAATGATACATTTTAGAAATGTCCATCATTCCAGTCAGGCACGGTGGCTCACGCCTGTAATCCCAGTACTTTGGGAGGCCGAAGCTAGCGGATCACGAGGTCAGGAGTTCGAGACCAGCCTGACCAACATGGTGAAACCCCATCTCTACTAAAAATACAAAAATTAGCTGGGCATGGTTGTGCGCACCTGATTCCCAGCTACTCGGGAGTCTGAGACAGGAGAATAGTTTGAACCCAGGAGGCGGAGGTTGCAGTGAGCCGAGATTGCGCCATTACACTCCAGCCTGGGCGACAGAGCAAAACTCCGTCTCAAAAAAAAAAAAATTCATCATTCCACGTGCAGAAACCAGTGTGGGAATGGGGCTGGTGGCTTTCAGGCTGAGTCCAGGGCCAGGTGCGTTGGCTCACACCTATAATCCCAGAACTTTGGGAGGCCGAGGCGGGCGGATCACGAGGTCAGGAGATCGAGACCATCCTGGCTAACATGGTGAAACCCCATCTCTACTAAAAATACAAAAAATTAGCCAGGCGTGGTGGTGGGCGCCTGTGGTCCCAACTACTCGGGACGCTGAGGCAGGAGAATGGTGTGAACCTGGGAGGTTGAGCGTGCAGTGAGCTGAGATTGAACCACTGCACTCCAGTCTGGGCGACAGAGCCAGACTCCGTCTCAAAAAAAAGAACTTTGAGTCCAGGGCCAAAACCACATTTTTATGCAAAACACCTTTGCAACTTCTTCTTTCAAAGTGTCCAGAAAAGGGGGTGGGGGGACTGAAGGAAGGCGTTCAATTTTTTCAGCCCTGTGAGATGTGGTTATAAAATTCTTTCTGCATTTTTACCATTATTGTCATCCTAAATGGTTATTTAGAACTGCACATTGATTGTGTCTCAGGGGTTCTCAGAACTGGCGTTCAGCAGACCAGAACTTAATAAATGCTGATTCAGGGATGCAGTATCGAACACACTCATGCTGTCAACCTGTAAAACAATCCCCTGAATCCTCCCACAGTGCTCGTAGGGGTGAGTTCTGGGCCCTCAAAAGGTCTGGCAGTGGCAATAAGCAATCTAGGACAGAATGACATCAAAGTTGCCACGGGAAGGCCCTGTTGGGATTTGCACAGGGAAGGGCGGCGGAAGGGTGTCCAGGCAGAGGAAACAGGAAATGTGGCCGGGAAGCAGAGTTCATGTGAGGGTCAGAAAGGGGGGGGAGCAAGAAAGAAGGTAGGAGAGAGGAGACCGGAGGTTTGAGCTGCGGCCACCACACAGGCCTGGAATTCTACCACAAGGAATCTGGTGGGCGCCTCTAAAGGGCTTTAACCTGCAATTAATGACATGGTTGCCGAACGGCTCCTGTGGGCAAGGGAATAGGTGGTTTGGGGGGCACATGGGTTGGAGGCCCCTGGAGATCCCAGGTAAGTAACGGCACCGGCTCAGGGCACTAGCGGTGGGATGAGAGCAGGCGAATCTGAGCCCCCTCAGGGGGTGGGACAGGGGAGACTTGGCAGGTGGTCATGAAGGGCTGGCCAGAGAGTGGCCAAGAGACCCCACTTGGCTATTCCAATGGTGGTGGCATCTTTCTCCTGAAGTTGAGGACCCTGGAAGGGGCTAAGGCTCATGCAGGGTCCCTGACACTGGCTGAGGTTCCCCTCCCCGCCCATCTGCTTCTCTGCAGCAGCACGAGTCTCTGGAAAAAGACAACCTCGCCCTGCGGAAGGAGATCCAGGCCCTGCAGGCCGAGCTGGCGTGGTGGAGCCGGACCCTGCACGTGCATGAGCGCCTGTGCCCAATGGATTGTGCCTCCTGCTCAGCTCCAGGGCTCCCGGGTTGCTGGGACCAGGCTGAGGGGCTCCTGAGCCCCAGCCCACAGGGACAACACGGCTGCCGGGAGCAGTTGGAGCTGTTCCAGACCCCGGGTTCCTGTTCCCCAGCTCAGCCGCTCTCTCCAGGTCCACAGCCTCATGATTCCCCCAGCCTCCTCCAGTCCCCTCTGCCCTCACTGTCCCTTGGCCCCGCTGTGGTTGCTGAACCTCCTGTCCAACTGTCCCCCAGCCCTCTCCTGTTTGCCTCACACACTGGTTCCAGCCTGCCGGGGTCTTCCTTTAAGCTCAGTGCCCTCCAGCCCAGCCTCACGGCCCAAATTGCCCCTCCACAGCCCCTCAAGCTGGAGCATCCCACCAGAGGGAAGCTGGGGTCCTCCCCCGACAACCCTTCCTCTGCCCTGGGGCTTGCATGTCTGCAGAGCAGGGAGCACAAACCTGCTCTCTCAGCAGCCACTTGGCAAGGGCTGGGTGTGGATCCCAGCTCTCACCCTCTCCTGGCCTTTCCTCTACTCTCCTCTGCTCAAGTCCACTTCTAACCTGGTCTCCGGAGCTGGGTTGGCCCCTTCTTTGGGCTCAGGAAGCAGCCTTAGCACAAGGGCCTCTCCTCCCTCGCTACTGGGTTCTGCCCTGCGTGGCTGACCAGCTGGCCCAGGATTTCACAGTGGAAAAGGAAGCCACCACTGATGCCTCCCACTGTGACAGCCCCTGTCACCACCAATATCTTATTTCAACCTCACAGTTGACCTGAGAAATCGAGATTATCACTCCACCTTTTCAGACAAGGAAACTGAGGCTCAGGGAAGCCACGTGACAAGTCCAAGTTCACGAAGCCTTTCTTGGAGCCTGAAACACCACCCTCCACTCCTCCTTCTCCTGTCCTGGCCCAGGCATTCTAGAGGCTGAAATCCTGGAAACCGTGGGCTGGTGTGAGAAGGTTTGCATGCTCAGAGCAGAGAAGGGCTCTCCCCGCTGCTTCGTGATTCCAGGGCCAGAGCCCTGCAGTCCCAGAAACCCCAACCTAGCTGGGGCAGGTCCAGAGTCCAAGCCCTGGTGGGAAGAGGCCAAGCAGAAGCCCTGAAGTGGACTCTTGCTTCCCCTAGGAGTGTTTTCAGTGCTAAGAAGCTGAACCTGTGGGCTGGAGTTGAGGAGAGGCCTGGAAGAGGACCATGTGGGATTTCTACAGCCCGGGTACCCATAGCCACACCAAGGCTTCTGGGAGATTCTGCAGGGTCAGCTTTCCAGGCTGTTTCCAAATAGCTCCCTGCCTCCCCACTGCCCCTAAAGCCACAGCAGAAGAGCCATTCATCTCATAAACAAAAAGCAAGAGGAAAGAATGAGGAAGGACCCTGTGCAAGGTTATTTTCAGGCAGGGATGGGCTTGCATCTGACAGCACCTACCCCTGTGTGGCCCCCAGGCCCCCATCACCCTCAGACCCCTCCTAAGCAGTTCCCTCATTGCTCTTTGGCCTGGGCTGACAGCAGGAAGAGCAGGGCCCAGGAACCGGAGGAAGTTCAGTGTTGGTGTCTGCTTCAAGAGGGGGTTTTACACTCTGATTCCAGGACAAGAACTCTAAGGCGGGTTGGGGAGAGAAACCCTGGCTCTTCACCCAGGTTTCACACACACGTAAATGAAACACTATGTTAGTATCTAACACACTCCTGGATACAGAACACAAGTCTTGGCACATATGTGATGGAAATAAAGTGTTTTGCAATCTTTTCTGCTTTGCCTAGTTGCTTAAACCACTGTTTGTAACCTATAGAGTCTTTGAAAGAAGAGAGAATAATAGAGATGGGCAACCCCTCATGACCCGACTAATTAATCTCCCTCCAATACTACAGATGAGGAAACTGAAGCTCAGAGATGAGATGGACTTGCCCAGGTGTATTAGTCAGTATTCTCTAGAGAAATAGAACCAATAGAGAGAGAGAGAGAGAGAGAGAGTGTGTGTGTGTGTATGTGTGTGTGTGTGTGTGTGTGTGAAGAGAGACAGAGAGTTTTTTTTATGTTTTTTTTTTTTTTTTTTGAGATGGAGTTTCACTCTTGTCACCCAGGCTGGAGTGCAATGGTGCAATCTCGGCTCACTACAACCTCCGCCTCCTGGGTTCAAGTGATTCTCCCACCTCAGCCTATCAAGTAGCTGGGATTACAGGTGCCCACCACCACGCTCAGCTAATTTTTTCTTTTTTTTGAGACAGAGTCTCGCTCTGTCACCCAGGCTGGAGTGCAGTGGCACAATCTCGGCTCACTGCAAGCTCCGCCTCCCAGGTTCATGCCATTCTCCTGCCTCAGCCTCCCGAGTAGCTGGGACTACAGGCACCTGCCACCATGCCCGGCTATTTTTTTTTTTTTGTATTTTTAGTAGAGACAGGGTTTCACCGTGTTAGGCAGGATGGTCTCGATCTCCTGACATCATGATCCGCCCACCTCGGCCTCCCAAAGTGCTGGGATTACAGGCATGAGCCACCACGCCCAGCCTCACACCCGGCTAATTTTTGTATTTTTAGTAGAGATGGGGTTCCACCATGTTGGCCAGGCTGGTCTCGAACTCCTGACCTCAAATGATCTGCCCGCCTTGTCCTCCCAAAGTGCTGGGATTACAGGTGTGAGCCACCATGCCCTGCCGAGAGAGACTTATTGTAAGAAATTGGCTCATGTGATTATGGAGGTTGGCAAGTCCAAATTCTTCAGGGTGAACTGTCAGGCTGGAGCCCCAGGAAAGTGCTGCTGTTGCAGTTCAAGTGCAAAGGCCACCAGCTGCAGAACTTACTCTGGCTTGGAAAAGGTTAGTCTTTTTGTTCTATTCAGGCCTTCAGTAGATTGGATGAGGCCCACCTACATTATGGAGGGAAACCTGCTTTATTCAAAGCCCACCAATTTCAATGTTGATCTCGTCCAAAAACACATTCACAGAAACATTCAGAATAATGTTTGACCACATATCTGGGCACTGTGGCCCAGCCGAGAGGACACATGCAAGTAACCATTGTGCCAGGTTCACATAGCAAAGGGAAGTCACAGGGCTGTGGATGGCAGCAGAGCCATGGTCACCAGCGATTCAGGGAAAGCAAACAGGGGGAAGGGAAGCCAAGGTGCTGTTGGTTGGAGGTGGGCTGGAGTCTGGGACAGGATTCAACATACTCTGGGCACGAGGACTCAGTGGGGGATGAGGACACCATGGTCGTGCTGTATCTGTATACCCTAAAGTATAGCAGGCTGTGTGCTGTTTTACTTGGATTAACTCAATGATGCCTCTAGTAACTCTGTGACGTATGCTTCTCAACCCCACTGTTCAGAAGAGGAAACTGTCTTTGAGCTAGAGCTGTAAGAAAGAGAGAGAAAGGGAAACTGAGGCCCAGAGGTAGTAAGTAATAAGTCCAACGTCACATAGCTAGGAAACTATATAGACTTGGTTCAACAATCAGGAGCCCTTAGCTGCAGGCAACCCAGCCTTCAACCTTCCTGGATTCTCATTGCAGGCCCTGACTTCAGGGGCAGCACATGCTAATAGAAATGACCCAAGAAGGTAAAACACTACCCCACCCTCAAACAAATAGATGGGAGTGATTCAATTAATGCTGGTACACTCATATGATGGGCTACTGAAAAGCTGAATAAAAAATGCTTGGCCAGGCGCAGTGGCTCAAGCCTATAATCCCAGCACTTTGGAAGGCCAAGGCAGGCGATCACGAGGTCAGGAGTTCAAGACCAGCCTGGCCAACATGGCGAAACCCCGTCTCTCATAAAAATACAAAAATTAGCTGGGCATTGTGGCGGGTGCCTGTAATCCCAGCTACTCGGGAGGCTGAGGCAAGAGAATTGCTTGAACCCGGGAGGCAGAGGTTGCAGTAAGCCGAGATCACACCACTGCACTCCAGCCTGGGTGATGGAGCAACACTCCGCCTTGGGCAGAAAAAAAAGTTACCTGGGTGGCTGAGGTGGGAGGATTGCTTGAGCCAGGGAGGTCGAGGCTGCAGTGAACCATGATTGAGCCACTGCACTCCAGTCTGGGTGACAGAGTGAGATCCTGCCTCAAAAAAAAAAAAAAAAAAAAAGGAGAGAGAGAGAGAGAATTCAAGGGAAGGGTCTCTCAGGAGGTGTCACTCAGGATGAGACCTGACAAGATGAGAATAACAAGAGAGAGTTAGCCATGGAAAGATCTAGGGAAAGAACATGCCAGGCAGAGGCAATAGCATGTGTAAAAACTCCGGGTCTGGAAAAAGCGCTGAATGTAAGCTGGGCACGGTGGCTCACGCCTGTAATCCGAGCACTTTGGGAGGCCGAGGTGGGCGGATCAAGAGGTCAGGAGATTGAGACCATCCTGGCTAACACAGTGAAACCCCGTCTCTACTAAAAATACAAAAAATTAGCCGGGCGTGGTGGCAGGTGCCTGTAGTCCCAGCAGGAAGCTGAGGCAGGAGAATGGCGTGAACCTGGGAGGCGGAGCTTGCAGTGAGCCGAGATTGCGCCACTGCACTCCAGCCTGGGCAACAGAGTGAGACTCTGTCTCAAAAAAAAAAAAAAAAGCGCTAAACATGTTGGAGGAATAGAAACGAGGAGGCCAGCTGGGCACGGTGGTGCACACCAGTAATCCCAGCACTTTGGGAGGCCGAGGTGGCTTGAGCCCATGAGTTTGAGACCAGCCTGGGCAACAAAGCAAGACCTTGTCTCTACTAAAAATTCAAAGAATTAGCCGGGCGTGGTGGCATGCACCTGTAGTCCCAGCTATTCGAGAGGCTGTGATGGGAGAATTGCTTGAGCCCAGGAAGTCAAGGCTACAGTGAGCCATGATCATGCCCCTGCACACTGGGTGACAGAGCAAGGCCTGTCTCAAAAAAAAAAAAAAAGAAGAAGAAGAGAAAAGAAAGGAGGAGGAGAATCAGGGAGGAGAAAAGGAAAGATGAAATCTGGGAAGAGGCCAGAAAAATTGTGTAAGCCATGAGAAGGATGTGAGATTCTTCCTATGTGAGTGGGAGAATTTGTTTTTTTTTTTTTGGAAATGGAGTCTCGCTCTGTCGCCCAGGCTGGAGTGCAGTGGTGCGATCTTGGCTCACTGCAAGCTCTGCCTCCCAGGTTCACTCCATTCTCCTGCCTCAGCCTCCCTAGTAGCTGGGACTACAGGCGCCTGCCACCATGCATAGCTAATGTTTTGTATTTTTAGTAGAGACAGGGTTTCACCGTGTTAGCCAGGATGGTCTCGATCTCCTGACCTCGTGATCCGCCCGCCTCGGCCTCCCAAAGTGCTGAGATTATAGGCTTGAGCCACCATGCCCAGCCATGAGTAGGAGAATTTTAAACAGAGATGTACACTGATTTTTTTGTTTTTTTGAGACAGAGTCTTGCTCTGTTGCCCAGGCTGGAGTGCAGTGCACGATATTGGCTCACTGCAATCTCCACCTCCCGGGTTCAAGCAATTCTCCTGCCTCAGCCTCCTGAGTAGCTGGGATTACAGGTGCCCACCACCACGCACAGCTAATTTTTTATATTTTTCGTAGGGACAGGGTTTCACCATGTTGGCCAGGCTGGTCTCAAACTCCTGATCTCAATTGATCCAGCCACCTCAGCCTCCCAAAGTGCTGGGATTACAGGTGTGAGCCACCGTGCCCAGCCTCTGATTTTTAAATTCATTTAAAATATATTCAGCTCCTCTTTTCAAACACTATCCTAGGCATTTGGGATAAAGAAGAGAACAAAACAGACAAAAATGCTTATATTTAATAGGGAAGCTGGGTCAAGAGGGGTAAGACAAGAAAAGAGGAATCCAGAGGGTCAGGGTGGAGAAGGTACAATTTAAAATAGGGTGGTCGCCCAGGCACGGTGGCTCATGCCTGTAATCCCAGCACTTTGGGAGGCTGAGGTGGGAGGATCACTTGAGGTCAGGAGTTCGAGACTAGCCTGGCCAACATGGCAAAACACTGTCTCTACTAAAAATACAAAAATTAGCCAGGCGTGGTGGCAGGCACCTGTGATCCCAGCTACTAAAGAGGATGAGGCACAAGAATCACTTGAACCTGGGAGGTGAAGGTTGCAGTGAGCTGAGATCGCGCCACTGCACTCCAGCCTGGGTGATAGAATGAGACTCAGTCTCAAAAAAATAAATAAAATAAAATAAAATAAAATAAAATAAAATAAAATAGGGTGGTCAACGTCAGTTCAATAGGAAGAGAGTATTTGAAGCCAGGTGTAGTGGCTTCAAATCCCAGCACTTTGGGAGGCTGAGGTGGTCAGATCACTAGAGGCCAGGAGTTCAAGAACAGCCTGGCCAACATGGCAAAACTCAAACTCCTTCTCTACTAAAAATACACACACACAAAAAAGAAAATTAGCAGCTGGGCACAGAGGCTGATGCCTGTAATCCCAGCACTTTGGGAGGCCAAGGTGGGTGGATCACCTGAGGTCAGGCATTCCAGACCAGACTGGCCAACATGAAACCCCATCTCTACTAAAAATACAAAAAAATTAGCCGGTCATGGTGGAACATGCCTGTAATCCCAGCTACTTGGGAGGCTGAAGCAGGAGAATTGCTTGAACCCAGGAGGCGGAGGTTGCGGTGAGCTGAGATCACGCTATTGCACTCCAGCCTGGGCAACAGAGCAAGACTCCATCTCAAAAAAAAAAAAAAAGAAAGAAAAGAAAAAAGAAAATTAGCAGGGCATGGTGGTGCATGCCTGTAGTCCCCACTACTTGGGAGGCTGAGGCACAAGCATCTCTGGAACCCAGAAGGTGGAGGTTGCAGTGAGCAGAGATCACGCCACTGCACTCCACCCTGGGTGACAGAGTGAGACTCCATCTCAAAAAAAAAAAAAAAAAAAAAAAAAAAAAAAGGCGGAGGACATTCAAGCAAGGTCTTGAAGAAGGCACTGAATTATCCAGGTGGAGATGAGTTCCAGGCAGAGGAAATAGCCAGTGCTGAGGCCTGGGGGCAGGTGTGAGCCTGGAACATTTGAGCCAGGAGGCTGGTGTGGCTGGAGGGAATGAAGGAGGGTCAGAGATGGTCAGTTGGTCAGGGATAAGGTCAGAGAGGTAACCAAGGGCCAGATCATACAGACCACTGCAAGGGTGTTGCCTTTTTTCCATGAATCAGGGAGCCTGACATTTTAAAAAGATCAGATTGTTCAGGGGTGAGAGTGGAAGCAGTGAGGTGGTAAGAAGAGGTCAGCCCATCTGACAAGGGATTAATAACCAGAATATATAAGGAGCTCAAACAACTCTATAGGAAATGATCTAGTAATCTTTTTTAAAAATTGTTTCTTCCTATTTTCTTGAAAGAAACCTAATAATCTGATTTAAAAATGGGCAAAAATTCTGGGCACAGTGGCTCACGCCTGTAATCTCAGAACTTTGGGACGCTGAGGCGGGCAGATCACTTGAAGTCAGGAATTTGAGACCAGTCTGGCCAACATGGCGAAACCCTGTCTTTACTAAAAATACAAAAATTAGCCAGGTGTGGTGATGGCTGCCTGTAATCCCAGCACTTTGAGAGGCATGTGCCTATAATCCCAGCTATTCGGGAGGCTGAGGCACGAGAATTGCGTGAACCCAGGAGGCGGAGGTTGCAGTGAGCTCAGATCATGCCACTGCACTCCAGCCTGGGTGACAGAGCAAGACTTCATCTCAAAAAATAAAAATAAAAATAAAAAAAAGGAGGGGGGAGGCAAAAGATTCCAGTAGACATTTCCCAAAAGCAGATATACAAATGGCAAATAGACATACGAAAATGTGCTAACACCATTAATCATCAGAGTAATGCTAAGGAAAACTACGATGAGATATCATCTCACTCCAGTTCAAATGGCTTATACCCAAAAACAGTCAATAACAAATGCTGATGAGGATGTGGAAGAAAGGGAACCCTTGAACACTGTTGGTGGGAATGTAAATTAGTACAACCGCTATGGAGAACACTTTGGAGGTTCCCCAAAAAACTAAAAATAGAGCTACCATATGATCCAGCACTCCCACTGCTGGGTATAGATCCAAAAGAAAGGAAATCAGTATATCGAAGAAATATCTGCACTCCCATGTTGCAGCACTGTTCACAATAGCCAAGATGCGGAACCAACCTAAGTGTTCATCAACAGAAGAATGGATAAGGAAAATGTGGTACATATACACAATGGAGTACTATTCAGCTATAAAAAGAATGAGATTCTGTCATTTGCAACACGGGTGGAACTGAAGATCATTATGTTAAGTGAAATAAGCCAGGCACAGAAAGACAAATATCACATGTTTTCACTTATTTGTGGGATCTAAAATTCAAAATAATTGAACTAATGGAGATAGAGAGTAGAAGGATGATTACCAGAGGCTAGGAAGAGGATTGGGGGTGGGTGGGGGGAGGTGGGGATGATTAAGAGATACAAAAAAAAAAAAAAAGAAAGAATGAATAAGACCTACTATTTGATGGCATATAATAGGGTGACTATAGTCAATAATCATTTAATTGTACACTTGGAAATAATTAAAAGAGTGTAATTGTATTGTTTGTAACACCAAGGATAAACGCTTAAGGGGTGGATACCTCATTCTCCATGATGTGATTATTGTGCATTGCATGCTTGTATCAAAACATCTCATGCATGCCTACTGTGTATTCACAAAACTTAAAAACTGACAAAAAAGAAGTGGTCGGATTCAGGGTGTGCTTTACACCCTGATAGAGTTGATGGGATATGTTCATGGATTGAGTATGGTGAAAGGGAGGAAGGAAGGATGACTCTGAGATTTGGGACCTGAGCAATTGATGGTTGGTGGTGCCAAAAACCAAGAAAGGCTGGAAGAAGGGCAGTTTGGGGTTTGGTGTTGGGGATTAGGAGCACTGTTTTGGCCATGTTAAATTTGGGATACCTATTTGACATCCAACTGGTTTGAATAAGAGTCTGGAGTCTGGCAAATGTCAGGACTGGATAAATAAATTTGGAAGCCATCAGTAGGTTGGTAGACAATGAGAGATGGGCAAGATGACCTCTGAGGGCCTTTGCAGCCTGTGTTTTCTTGTGCACCCAGAGCTCTCAGCCTAATAGTCTTTCCCTTATCACTCCTTCATGCCCAGAATTTGCCCCCATCCTTCCTTTTTTTTTTTTTTTTTTGTTTGAGACAGAGTCTCACTGTCTCCCAGGCTGGAGTGCAGTGGCGTGATCTCGGCTCACTGCAGGCTCCGCCCCCCGGGGTTCACGCCATTCTCCTGCCTCAGCCTCCTGAGTAGCTGGGACTACAGGCACCTGCCACCTCGCCCGGCTAATTTTTTGTATTTTTAGTAGAGACGGGGTTTCACCGTGTTAGCCAGGATGGTCTCGATCTCCTGACCTCGTGTTCCGCCCTCCTCGGCCTCCCAAAGTGCTGGGATTACAGGCGTGAGCCACCGTGCCCGGCCCCATCCTTCCTTTTCAAATGCTCCTTCCTCCAGGAAGTCTCCTGTAATCTTCCAAGATAAAAGTGAGCTGCAGGCCCGGCATGTTGGCTCATGCCTGTAATCCCAGCACTTTGGGGGGCCAAAGCGGGCGGATCATCTGAGGTTGGGAGTTCAAGACCAGCCTGACCAACATGGAGAAACCCCGTCTCTACTAACAATACAAAATTAGCCGGGCATGGTGATGCATGCCTGTAATCCCAGCTACTCAGGAGGTTGAGGCAGGAGAATCACTTGAACCCAGGAGGCAGAGGTTGTGGTGAGCCAAGACCTGCCATTGCACTCCAGCCTGGGCAACAAGAGCAAAAATCCATCTCAAAAAAAAAAAAAAAAGTGACCTGCTTTCCTCACCATGCCCTATCTGTGCTTTTCTATCATCTTCCTTTTTGTGTGACTGTGTCTTGCTACCCTCTTCCCTCCCTCAATGACAGCAACCAGTGTGGCACATAATGATTATGATTATTATTATTACTGAGACAGGGAGGCCCAGGCTGGAGTGTAATGGCACAAACACAACTCACTGCAGCCTTGACCTCCCAGGCTCAAGTGATTCTCCCTTCTCGGCCTCCCAAGGTGCCAGATTTTCAGGCGTGAGTCACCACACCTGGCCGACACATAATGAATACGTTTATTTTTTAATTTTTTACTTTTTAAAATTTTTGTTAGAGATGGGGTCTTGCTATGTTGACCAGGCTGGTCTCGAGCTCCTGGCCTCAAATGATTTTCCCATCTCGGCCTCCCAAAGTTCTGTGGTTACAGCCATGAGCCACTGTGTCTGGCCAATGAGTACTTTTAAAAAGCCTATGCTGGCCGGGCGCAGTGGCTCACGCCTGTAATCCCAGCACTTTGGGAGGCCGAGGCGGGCGGATCACGAGGTCAGGAGATCGAGACCATCCTGGCTAACATGGTGAAACCCCGTCTCTACTAAAAATACAAAAAAAATTAGCCGGGCGAGGTGGCCGACGCCTGTAGTCCCAGCTACTCAGGAGGCTGAGGCAAGAGAATGGTGTGAACCCCAGGGGATGGAGCCTGCAGTGAGCCGAGATCGTGCCACTGCACTCCAGCCTGGGCAACAGCGAGACTCTGTCTCAAAAAAAAAAAAAGCCTATGCTTTTGGAGGCAGTGGAGCATCATAATGGTTAGTGGTGAGACAGCTTAGGCTCCAGGGCCAGATACAATTAGGTTCAAATCCCAGCCCTATTATTTCCTCATTCAACTTCAAGACTCAGCTTTCTCATCTGGAAAATGGAGATTTAAAAAGGTACCCACCTACAGTCCACCCAACATATATGTGTGTGTGTATATACACAAATATATGAATGTATAATGTAGATAGGTGATATGGTTTTGTTGTGTCCCCACCCAAATCTCAACTTGAATTGTAACTCCCAGAATTCCCGCGTGTTGTGGGAGGGACCCAGGGAAAGGTAATTCAATCATGGGGGTCTGTCTTTCCTGTGCTATTCTCGTGATAGCAAGTCTCACAAGATCTGATGGGTTTATCAGGGGTTTCTTCTTTTGTTTCTTCCTCATTTTTCTCTTGCCGCTGTCATGTAAGAAGTGTCTTTTGCCTCCCGCCATGCTGAGGCCTCCTCAGCCATGTGGAACTGTAAGTCCAATTAAACCTCTTTCTTTTCCCAGTTTCAGGTATGTCTTTGTCAGCAGTGTGAAAACGAACTAATACAATAGGTATAATAGAAAAGTATATGTTCAGCCAGGCATGGTGGCTCACACTTGTAATCCCAACACTTTGGGAAGCCAGGTGAGAGGATGGCTTGAGCCCAAGAGTTCAAGACCAGCCTGGGTGACAGAGCGAGACTCTGTCTCAAAAAAGAAAAAGAAAATTCACTGAGCTACACATTTATGATCTGTGGTGGGTTTTTGTTTTGTTTTGTTTTGTGTTTTGAGACAGAATCTGGCTCTGTTGCCCAGGCTGGAGCGTAGCAGTGGGATCTCGGCTCACTGCAAGCTCCGCCTCCCAGGTTCACGCCATTCTCCTGCCTCAGCCTCCCGAGTAGCTGGGACTACAAGCGCCCGCCACTACGCCCGGCTAATTTTTTGTATTTTTAGTAGAGATGGGGTTTCACCGTGTTAGCCAGGATGGTCTCGATCTCCTGACCTTGTGATCTGCCCGCCTCGGCCTCCCAAAGTGCTGGGATTACAGGCGTGAGCCACTGTGCCCAGCCTGACCTGTGGTTTTTTCTACTATGTCTGGTTACTTTGGAAAAAGGGGGTTGCGTGTAAGGAGTAGTTCACAGTCCCTGGCATATAGTAAGTGTTCAGTAAATGTTAGCTACTCCAAATGAATGAAAAAACTCATGACTTGCCCGCCCCCAAGTGAAATCCATTAAAAATCAGAACCATGGACAGATCAGAGCCTGTGCTCAGGGAAGGTTGAAGGAAAAACCTCAGGTCTGATATGGGGGACCTGAGGCAAGAAGGAATCTGAGACCTTTCCTCTTAGATTAGAGGTTCAGTGCCTTCTGGGGACTGTAAGTGTCTGTGTGTATGTTCCTGCAGAAATGCATGCCATTTTAAAAGGTCTACAGCCCCGTTTTTCAAAGCAGAGAATGCTGAAGTCTCTCCAGAGAGGCCAGTCCTGCCTCCGCTACATCCGACAGCATACCCAGGCTCTTGCAAGCTTTCCTCCTTGTGTCTTGGCTTCTGTTTATCTGGTGAGGGGGCGGACAGGGAAGAGACTCCAGTCAGGGTAAAAATAACCTAGGACAGATCTCTCAATCATGCCAAGACTCCTGAGTCTGACTCCCTGGGGTGGGCCTGGACCCAGTGTCTACAGCAGTTTTCATGGACGATTCTTGGGAACACTTGAGCCTCTAACAGCTTGGTCTTTTGAGTTAGATTCAAACACAAAACATCGCCAAAGAGAGCTCTTCTGAAGGATCTCTGTGGTTGGGGAGGGGACTCCTGGGTTAGTGGTTCACCTCCTTCTTGGAAGTTTCACCTCCTTCCTGGGGTCCTCCGCTTCTGTCCTGTGACAGCCACCAACCACAGGAATCAGCTCCTGTTACTAAAACTGCAAAAAGGCCTTCAAGGTCTGGGCTGAGCCTGGAAGGATTTGGAGGCCTCTTTGAGCAAACCTATCCCACCCCATCACCTCCGCAAGCTTCACAAGGCTCATACCTGGATGGTCAATGGGTTTCACAGCCTTACTGTGAGTCAGACACCCAACACACAGAGAGGGAGTGGTAAACTGAAAACTGAATTACACTACCCTAGGGGTGGGGGCAGATTCCCCTGTCCCTACCCCCAGGGTTGCCTCTGAGTCAAGTCATTTCAATTCCCCGTGGCCCCGTCAGATCAGTCTCTGGCTGGTCAGATTTTCTGAGCTGAGGCCTGTTGCCTGGCAGGTAATTGACCTGGGAAGCCCAAAGGGAGGTGGTAGGGATTGGGGAGCCCCAGGTGCTGCAGGAAATGGAGCTGTTGATTAAATGGCTCCTTCCCTCAGCCTTGGAGGCTGGGATGCTGCACAGGCCCAAGCAGCAGCAGCAGCTGTCTAAGGAACAAGACCTGGTTCTGACCCTCTCAGGGAGATCATGAGTCTGCGGAGCATTTCCCTAAGAGCTTCAGGGGCTGACAGTTAATGTGGGCCCTATTCCCAGCACTCAATTCTTCCTCTGTACGTGCTAGGCTTCTTCCTAGGACAGGATTTGTTTTGTCCTCTGGGGCTCTCAGACTGAACTGCTTAGGGGGAGGAAAGCCAGTTACAGAATGTGACAATGTGACCAGGGCCCCTCTGAGAAGCCTTTCTGGGAGTCCCTGGGAGAAAGGGACCAGGAGAGGGCCGGGCACGGTGGCTCACACCTGTAATTCCAGCACTTTGGGAGGCCGAGGCAGGCGGATCACCTGAGATCAGGAGTTCCAGACCAGCCTGGCCAACATGGTGAACACCCATCTCTGCTAAAAATAGAAAAATTAGCCGGGTGTGGTGGTGCACACTTGTAATCCCAGCTACTTGGGAGGCTGAGGCAGGAGAGCTGCTTGAACCCGGGAGGCAGAGGTTGCAGTGAGCCGAGATTGTACCACTGCACTCCAGCCTGGGCAACAGCGAGACTCCATCTCAAATAAATAAATAAATATCCCAGGCACAGTGGTTCACGCTTGTAATCCCAGCACTTTGGGAGGCCGAGGTGGGTGGATCACCAAAGGTCAGGAGTTAAAGACCAGCCTGGCCAACATGGCGAAACCCCATCTCTACTAAAAATACAAAAAAAATTAGATAGGCGTGGTGGTGGGTGCCCATAATCCCAGCTACTTGGGAAGCTGAGGCAGGAGAATTGCTTGAACCCAGGAGGCAGAGGTTGCAGTGAGCCGAGATTGTGCCATTACACTCCAGCCTGGGTGACACTGGAGCGACACTCTGTCTCAAAAATAAATAAAATAAATAAATAAATAAAGGGACCAGGAGAGGGTAAAGTAATCCTGCCTCCAAGTCAAAGGAGTGGGACAGTAGTCAAGACCAAGGACATCCCTTGAAGGGTCAGGTGGTCAGATGGTTGTGATAAAGCACGGGAATCATGGTCCCTTGAGAGTGTCCCCGCCAGAGCTTGATTCTCAGAAGCACTTGAACTGTACCCACAGCCACATGTAGAGAATATTTCATCCAAAGTTTATCTGAGTATGGTCCCTTCCGCCAGCAGCAGCAGCACCTGGGAACTTACTTGTTCAAAAGGCAAATTCTCAGACCCCCAGACCTACTAAATCAGAAACTTGGGGGCTCGGTCCAGCAATCTACAAGCCCTCTAGGTAGTTCTGATGCATGCCCAAGTTTGAGAACTAATACTGGTGTAATCTGACAGGACTCCAGAGCTGGATTGCCCAGTAAACTTCCTTCATTTGAAAATTCATCAACATTCATCAAACATGGATTAGCACCTTCTATGTGCTAGATCCCTTGTCAAGCCACATAAGAAGCCCAAAGTGGCCAGGCGCGGTGGCTCACACCTGTAATCCCACCACTTTGGGAGGCCAAGACGGGCAAATCACGAGGTCAGGAGATCGAGACCATCGTGGCTAACACGGTGAAACCCCGTCTCTACTTAAAATACAAAAAATTAGCCGGGTGTGGTGGCGGATGCATGTAGTCCCAGCTACTCAGGAGGCTGAGGCAGAAGAATGGTGTGAACCCGGGAGGCGGAGCTTGCAGTGAGCCGTGATCGTGCCACTGCACTCCAGCCTGGACGACAGAGCGAGACTCTGTCTCAAAAAAAAAAAAAAAAAAAAAAAAAAGCCCAAAGTGGTGTAAATTGCAGTTCCCACCCTCCAAGCAGGCTAGCCAGTCAATACAAGGAAAGGCAAAAAGAAAAAAAAAAAAAAAGGACCTGATCTTCTGACTAGGGTGATTACAGAGGGCTTCTCAGAGGAGGTGGCATTTGGGCTGGGCCTTGAAGGATAAGTAAGAATAAATAGGCAGAAAATGAAAATGAAAATGAAGAAGCCAGGTTCCAGGAACTTTTTTCTGGGCAGGGGGGGCTCGATCTGTCCCCAGGCCAGACTGCAGTGGCATGATCACAGCTCACTGCAGCCTTGAACCCCTGGGCTCAAGCAATCCTCCCCCTCAGCCTCCTGAGTAACTGGGAATACAGGCATGCACTTCCATGTCTGGCTATTTTTTTTATTTTTTTGTGGAGATGGAGTCTTACTATGTTGCCCAGGCTAGTCTTGAACTCCTGGCCTCAAGAGATCCTCCTGTCTCGGCCTCCCAAAGTGTTGGGATTACAGGTGTGAACCATCACGCCTGGCCTCAGGAACATATTTCTGAAACCAAAATCCAACTTTTAAGAGCATCTTATTGCTGTAGGGATAAATTCAAGTACCTCAGCACAAGCTTCTTTGTAGTCTAGCCCCTGTGTCCACCCTCAACCATATCTCCTGCCACTCCACACCTGTTTCTTTCTTTCTTTTCTTTTCTTTTTTTTTTTTGAGATGAAGTTTCACATTTTTTGCCCAGGCTGGAGTGCAATGGTGCAATCTCAGCTCACTGCAACCTCCACTCCCCGATTTCAAGTGATTCTCCTGCCTCAGCCTCCAAGTAGCTGGGATTAAGGTGCATGCCACCTCGCCTAGCTAATTTTGTGGTGTGTTTGTTTGTTTGTTTTAGTAGAGACAGGGTCTCACCATGTTGGCCAGGCTGGTCTCGAACTCCTGACCTCAGGTGATCTGTCCGCCTCCGCCTCCCAAAGTGCTGGGTTACAGGTGTGAGCCACCGCACCTGGCCACCTGTTTCTTATAGTTAAGTAACATTGAACTTCTCGGAGACAGACACACACGCAGCGTGCTATTTTTTGTTGCCAGGCTTTTGCCATGTGCTGGCTGGCTTGACAGATCTGGTATATGTGCTTTGAATTCTGTTGTCATCTGCGAGCGTTGCT
Organism: Pongo abelii; assembly: GCF_028885655.2. Lineage (NCBI taxonomy): Eukaryota > Metazoa > Chordata > Mammalia > Primates > Hominidae > Pongo > Pongo abelii. The sequence continues at coordinate 9,722,518 of NC_071994.2, forward strand.
GTTGAAATGTTCCAGTATGGCAGGCTAAGTCTGAATCCATACGAGTCTCTTTAGCACTGTAAATTGTTTCTGAGTTAGGGTATAGGTTTACTAATTCTCAAGAATCCCAAGGGCCCATAAAAAGGTGCTCAACATCATTAGTCGTTAGGGAAATGCAAATTAAATCTATAACTAGATACCAGTATACATCTATTAGGATGGCAAAAAGTTTTTAACTGAAAATATCAAGTGCTGGCAAGGATGCAGGGCAACTCTCACACTCTGCTGGCAGGAGTGCAAAATGGTACAGCCACTCTGGAAAACTGCTTCACAGTTTCTTTCTTTTTTTTTTTTTTTGAGATGGAGCCTCGCTCTGTAGCCCAGGCTGGAGTGCAGTGGCGTGATCTCAGCTCACTGCAACGTCTGCCTCCCAGGTTCAAGCAATTCTCCTGCCTCAGCCTCCCAAGTAGTTGGGATTACAGGCACGCGGCCACCATGCCCAACCCTAATTTTCGTATTTTTAGTAGAGATGGAGTTTCACCATGTTGCCCAGGCTGGTCTTGAACTCCTGACCTCGTGATTTGCCTGCCTTGGCCTCCCAAAGTGCTGGGATTACAGATGTGAGCCACCGCGCCCAGCCCCCAACTCCCCCCGATTTTTTTTTTCTTTTTTGAGTCGGAGTTTTGCTCTTGTTTTCCAGGCTGGAGAGCAATGGCGTGATCTCAGCTCCCTGCAACGTCTGCCTCCAGGGTTCAAGAGATTCTTGTGCTTCAGCCTTCTGAGTAGCATGGATTACAGGTGTGCCCCACCATGCCTGGCTAATTTTGTTTTTGCTTTGTTTTGTTTGAGACGGAGTCTTGCTCTGTCGCCCAGGCTAGAGTCCAGTGGCGCAATCTCGCAAACTCGGCTCACTGCAAGCTCCGCCTACCGAGTTCACGCCATTCTCCTGCCTCAGCCTCCTGAGTAGCTGGGACTACAGGCGCCCGCCACCACGGCTAATTTTTTGTATTTTTTGTTATTTTTAGTAGAGACGGGGTTTCACCGTGTTAGCCAGGATGGTCTGGATCTCCTGACCTCGTGATCTGCCCGCCTCGGCCTCCCAAAGTGCTGGGATTACAGGAGTGAGCCACCGCGCCTGACTAAGCTTGTATTTTTGCAAAATAGAGATGGGGTTTCACCATATTGGCCAGGTTGGTCTCAAACTCCTGACCTCAGGTTATCCACCCACCTTGGCCTCCCAAAGTGCTGGAATTACAGGCATGAGCCACCGCGCCCGGCCCTGTCTCTATTTTTAAAAATAAGATTTAAGGAAAAAAAGTGGGAGTGCGTGTGTGTGTGTGTGTGTAACAGGTGTCGCTTGGTCGCCCAGGCTGGAGTGCAGTGGCGCGATCTCGGCTCACTGCAGCCTCGGCCTCCTGAGCTCAAGCGATCCTAAGTTTGGGACATTAATGTCTGCTGCAGAGCATGTCGCCGAGGAATAAAGGAAGGTACCCTGCATAACGCCTAGCACACAGTAAGGACTCTGCAGTCGCTAGTTCCCGACGACACCACGCGAAAGCAGGCGTGAAATAAACAAAGGGCTGGGAAATCCAGGAGGGACCTGAAGGCGCCAAGGCGTCCGGTGGGTGGGGCCGCGCGCGTCCTCGTAGCGTAGATAATGAAATGCGCACGCGCAGACCGCTGCCAGGCCTTGGAGCTGCGCCCGAAGGGGCGGTGGGAAGCGCACTTGCGCGTGCGCAGAAGGCCTGGCGGGTGCGCGGCACGAGCCCCGAAGTCGCTGAGGAGCTGGCAAGCCAGTCCCTCGAAACGATTTCGTTCGAGGTTAGCGCCCGCCCTTTTCAGAGAGCACTTCTTAGTGGGTATTCCATCCAGGGCCACTTTTCAGAGGCCGAAGGACCTCTAGTCAGTGTGTGAGACATAGCCTGGCCGAGCCTGGGAACCACCTGGGGCTGAGGTAACGGCACACGACGGCCCGGGGCCCTCGGGAAGTTGTCTTTGCGTTTCTATTTATTTCTGAGGGAAGTTTCCGGGCCGGGCCCCACCCTCCGCCGCCGAAGTGCAGTCCCCCCTGCCCCCTGAGGTCCCTTTCTCAGCGCCGGGACACCCAGCAAGCTCGCCCAGGGTGCAGGCCGTGCCACTGCAGGGCTCCCACGGGGAGGCCGTGGGACTGGAGCGCGGGTCGCAGGCCGGGAGCGTGCGAGGGAGACCGGGGGGCGCCAGGCCTGTGTCCCCTCCCTCGGGCGAGTGACCGGCACAGAGTACGGGATCACTGCTGTCGTCCGCCGACTCCAGAGACTGCCCTTTCCCCATTTCACACCCAGCGCCTCTCCCTTCTCCTCCTTCCCCGCCCCCCCGCAACTCCCTCCCTCCTTTTTTTTTTTGAGACGGAGTCTCGCTCTGTCGCCCTGGCTGGAGTACATCGATATTGACTCACTGCAACCTCCGCCTCCTGGGTTCAAGCGATTGTCCTGCCTCAGCCTGCTGAGTAGCTGGGATTACAGGCATGCGCCGCCACGCCTGGCTAATACTTCTATTTTTGGTAGAGATGGGGTTTCACCATGTTGGCCAGGCTGGTATTGAACTCCTGACCTCAAGTGATCCACCCGCCTATGCCTCCCAAAGTGCTGGGATTACACGTGCCCGCCACCACACCCGGCTAATTTTGGTGTTTTTAGTAGAGACGGTTTCACCATGTTGGCCAGACTGGTCTCGAACTCCTGACCTCAGGTGATCCACCTGCCTCGGCATCCCAAAGTGCTGGGATTACAGGCGTGAGCCACTTTGCCCGGCCACACCCCACGTTACCACAGACTTTCCCCAGGAACTAAAGTGCTCCTCTGGTCTATACCCACCCTCCAACCCCGGCCTAGCAGTTGCCATGAAAACAAGATTTTTTTCCATTGAAACATTTCCTGTCACATCATGTCTTGATTTGAATGAGTTTCTGGCTTTCAAATGCCTGATTGCACCTTGCAAGTAAATATGAGTCATGGCACTGAGATCTTTGTGCCGCTCCCCAGAGCCTTGATTGAATCTTGGCATTTGGGCAAGTGGGCAAAAAGATGCCAGCAGGTATACTTTGCCGAACATCCTTTTCTTTTTCTTCTTTTTTTTTTTTTTTTTTTTTTGAGACAGTGTCAGCTGGGCATGGTGGCTCATGCCTGTAATCCCAGCACTTTGGGAGGCTGAGGCAGGTGGATCACGAGGTCAGGAGATGGAGATTATCCTGGCCAACATGGTGAAACCTCGTCTCTACTAAAATACAAAGATCAGCCAGGTGTGGTGGCGGGCCCCTGTAGTCCCAGCTACTCAGGAGGCTGAGGCAGGAGAATCGCTTGAACCCAGGAGGTGGAGGTTGCAGTGAGCCAAGATTGCACCATTGCACTCCAGCTTGGGCAACAGAACAAGACTCCGTCTCAAAAAAACAAACAAAAAGACCGAGTCTTGCTCTTGTCGCCCAGGCTGGAATGCAATGGTGAGATTTGGGCTCACTGCAACCTCTGCCTCCTGGGTTCAAGCGATTCTCCTGCCTCAGCCTCTCAAGTAGCTGGGATTACAGGTGTCTGCCACCACACCCGGCTGATTTTTGTATTTTTAGTAGGGATGGGGTTTCACCATGTTGGCCAAGCTGGTCTCGAACTCCTGACCTCAGGCGATCCACCCACTTTGGCCTCCCAAAGTGCTGAGATTATAGGCGAGAGTCACTGTGCCTGGCCCATCCTTTACTTTTTTGAACTCTAGTTCCTTCATGTATGCATCTGCAGGTAGGAAGCCAGTTTCCAGCAGTCTTATCTAGAATCTCTCTTTGGCTGTCTCATTGGCATCTCAAACTTGAGCATCTCCAGATACAGACTCAACATCTTGCCCTCAAAAATTTACTTTCCAAGGCTCCTGTTTTCAGAAAATGGTGCTTTTACCTCTTCAGTTAGTTGCTCAAGCAACCAGAAGTCATCGCTCTCCCTCACCTTATCAAGTCACCAAGTCATTACTGAGGCAAGAGAATCGCTCGAACCCGGGAGGCGGAGGTTACAGTGATCCAAGATCGCACCGCTGCACTCCAGCCTGGACAACAGAGCAAGATTCCGTCTCAGAAAAAAAAAGATTGAGTCTTGCCTGCCTCAGCTCTCTGAGTAGCATCTTCCAAATCAGTCCACCTTTCCTCATCTTCACTTTTATCACTGTAGACCAGGCTACTATCAGCTTCTGCCTTGAGCCATAGGAGGCTCCTAGCTGGTCTCCTTTCATCTGTTCTTGTTCCAGGTTGTTTCCCACATTGCAGCCAGGAGGGATTTTTTTTTTTTTTAAGTCACAGCCATCTGGTCATGTCGTTTTTTTTATTATACCCTTCAGTGCCTTCTGATTGCTCTGACAATAGATTCCACAATCCGTAACCTGGCTTATAAGGAAGGCCCTCATCCCTTCTCTATAATTTCTCCCTGGATGATCTCATCATCTATTCCAGTAGTTTCACATACCATCTAAACACTGGTGACTCAAATGTATATTTCCGTCCTGATTTCTGTCCCTTACACACTAGGAGACTGCCTTCTCGGTATATCCACTTGGATGTCTCATAGGCCTCTTAGACTTAAAACACAACTACTAATTTTCCCTGCTCCCTCCCACCCCAAATCTCTTTCCCTAGAATTATTCCCCATCTCAGTAGAGTATGTACCATTGTCTACCTAATTGCAAAGACAAAAAATCTGAGAGCCATCCTTGATTCCCACATCTATTCCATTAGTCTAAAGTATATCTCAAATCTAACTATTTATTAATTTCTAAAATCCCAAGTCCAAATCAGCAGCATCTTTCTCCTGGACAACTACAGAAGCTTCTTAACTGGTCTCCCTTCTCCTCCTGTCCCCTTACAGTTCATCTTCCTTTCAGTCACCAGATATTTAGATATTTTGACCAAGCTTGGTGGCTCATGCTTGTTTTTTTTTTTTTTTGAGACAGAGTCTCTCGCTCTGTGGCCCAGGCTGGAGTGTAGCGGTGCAATCTTGGCTCACTGCGAGCTCCGCCTCCTGGGTTCGTGCCATTCTCCCACCTCAGCCTCCTGAGTAGCTGGGACTACAGGCGCCCGCCACCATGCCCAGCTAATTTTTTGTATTTTTAGTAGAGATGGGGTTTCACCATTCACAGGATGGTCTCGATCTCCTGACCTCTTGATCCGCCCGCCTCGGCCTCCCAAAGTGCTGGGATTACAGGCATGAGCCACCACGCCCGGCCTGGTGGCTCATGCCTATAATCCCAGCATTTAGGGAAGCCAAGGTGGGCAGATCACTTGAGCTCAGGAGTTCGAGACCAGCATGGGCAACATAGTGAAACCCCATCTCTTCAAAAATTAGCTGGGTATAGTGGTGGGCACCTGTAGTTCCAGCTACTTGGGAGGCTGAGGTGGGAGGATTGCTTGAGCCTGGGAGGTTGAGGCTGCACTGAGCTGTGACTGTGTCGCTGTACTCCAGCCTGGGCGCCAGAGAGAAATCCTGTCTCTGAAATAAAATTAAAATAGATATTTAGATATTTTTAAAGCATATATCAAATCATTTATCCCCCCTTTATAAAATCCTTAGCATAAAATCTGGACTTTTTACAGTGGCCTACAAGCCTTACACGATCTGGTCCCTGCCTAACACTCCATCTTCATCTCCCTCCTCTCTGTCTTCATTTTCAATGTTCTAGCCACACTGACCTTTCTGTCCATTAAACTCATCACAGACATCTGCACTTGCTGATTTTTCTGCTTGGAATGCTTTTCCCCACGATCGTTGCTCCTTTCCATGAAGGCCTCAAGTCAGTTGTGATTTATTCTGAAAGGCCATCACTGGCCATACTAGCTAAAGCAGCCTTCTAGTCATCCTAAATAAAACCACATATTATTTTCTTGATGCTGTTTAGAGTACCTCAATTTATATTTGTTTATTTATTTATATGTTGAATGTTGCTCTCCACACCTCCTGAAATGTAAGCCCTTAAAGACAAGGGATCATGTCTCTCTTGTTACTTACCATATTAGTGCCCAGAACAGTGCCTGGTGCACTGCAGGGTCTCAGATATATGCTGACTGACTCACTTATCTGTATAGTCTCACCTTGTAGCATTGTCTTTCTTGCCTACTGCGTTCGGGTTACTGTACTTCTCTCTTTTGAAAGTGCCATGCTTTTTCTCAACTGAGTACTCTTGTACCTGCTATTTCCTCTACCCACCCCAGACCCGCCATCCACTCTCCATTTGTGCCTCACTAGCTCATATTCTTCCTTTAGAAATTAGTCACTTACTTAGAGTGGGCTTCCCTGACATGTTATGGGGAAACCAGCACTTAGTTTCTTTTTCTTTTTCTTTTTCTTTGTTCTTTTTCTTTTTTTTTTTTTTTTTTAAGACAAAGTTTCGCTCTTGTTGCCCAGGCTGGAGTGCAATGGTATGATCTCGGCTCATTGCACCCTCTGCCTCCTGAGTTCAAGTGATTCTCCTGCCTCAGCCTCCAGAGTAGCTGGGATTACAGGTGCCACCACCACGCCCGGTTAGGTTAATTTTTATATTCTAGTAGAGGCGGGCTTTCACCATGTTGGCCAGGTTCATCTCGAACTCCTGACCTCAAGTGATCTGCCCGACTCAGCCTCCCATAGTGCTGGGATTACAGGTATGAGCCACAGCACCTGGCCTTTTTCTTTTTTTTATATGATACAGATGAGGGCTCACTGTGTTGCCCGGGCTGGTCTCGAACTCCTGGGCTCAAGTAGTCCTGCCTCAGCCTCTGAAAGTGGGATTACAGGCATGAGCCACAACACCTGGCCAAGTATATCTTTCTATAAACCTAGCAAGTACATTTCTTTTTTCTTTCTTTTTTTTTTTTTTTTTGAGACAGTCATTCTGTCGCTCAGGCTGGAGTGCAATGGTGTGTTCTCAGCTCACTACAACCTCCATCTCCCGGGTTCAAGTGATTCTCCTGCCACAGCCCCCTGAGTAGCTGGGATTACAGGCACCTGCCACCATGCCCAGCTAGTTTTTATATTTTTAGCAGGGACTGGGTTTCACCATGTTGGTCAGGCTGGTCTCAAACTCCTGACCTCAAGTGATCTGCCTGCCTTGGCCTCCCAGAGTGCTGGGATTACAAGGTGTGAGCCACTGCACACCTGGCCATGAGTACAATTCTTATCTCCTTAATATCTCACCAGAATCGGATTAAGGTAGTCAAATTTGCCCTCTTTATATAAAAAGTCATTTTCTTTTTTCTTTTCTTTTCTGTTTTTGAGATGGAGTCTCACTCTGTGTCACCCAGGCCAGATTGCAGTGGCAGAATCTTGGCTCACTGCAACCTCCGCCTCCTGGGTTCAAGCAATTCTCCTACCTCAGCCTCCCGAGTAGCTGGGACTACAGGCTTCCACCACAATGCCTGGCTAATTTTTGTATTTTTAGTAGAGACAGGGTTTCACCATGTTGGCCAGGCTGGTCTTGAACTCCTGATCTCAGGTGATCCTCCTGCCTTGGCCTCCCAGAGTGCTAAGATTACAGGGGTGAGCCACTGCACCTGGCTGTATCAATTGTTAAAGTTGCTTTCTTTCTTTCCAGCTAAGGATGTTCTCTCCATCATTTGCCCTTCCGAAACTACTGCTGCTGCTGCTTTTTTTTTTTTTTTTTTTTTCATTTTTAATCTTCTTCCTTACACGTACTGCTTCTGGGCAGCTCACCCAATGGTGTAACCAAAAAAATAAAATGTCCTTCCTTGCTTGCAGTTTTACATCCAAGTGCTTTTTGGGTTCCTGGGATTGGTAGGCTATTTAGAGTGCTGCAGTGAGTTCAGCATGATGTGAATTCTTTTTTTTTTTTGAGACCGAATCTCGCTCTGTTGCCCAGTCTGGAGTACAGTGGCGTAGTCTCGGCTCACTGCAAGCTCTGCCTCCCGGGTTCACGCCATTGTCCTGCCTCAGCCTCCTGAGTAGCTGGGACTACAGGCGCCTGCCACCACGCCTGGCTAATTTTTTGTATTTTTAGTAGAGATGGGGTTTCACCATGTTAGCCAGGATAGTCTCTATCTCCTGACCTCTTGGTCTGCCGGCCTCGGCCTCCCAAAGTGTGGGGTTACAGGCGTGAGCCACTGTGCCCGGCCGCATGATGTGAATTCTAATGGACAGGTTAATCTTCATGTAACAAGCCACAACTACTGGACAGGGTGGTGAGGTGAGACACTATTACATTTCCAGAATAAGGAGCACATCCTGGACCTATTGGCCAAAGGTAATTTTGCATTAGCTCTTAGGATGGTTAAAGTGAAAGGGGAAGATGCATTTTTGTGCAAAGAGTAACTTAAGTGCAAAGAGTAACAAAGAGAAACTAAGTTAACTTAAGAGGTTAATTTAGACTCCTTTCTGGTTTATTGAGTTACCCACTGAGGCCTTTTGATTTCACTTCAGAACAGCTTCCTAATTCTCCCTTAGGTATAGTTATCCCCCCTACCCCCAAACAAGGTTTAGTTATTCCTCCTACTCCCACCAAACGAAACAAAATTAAGTCTGACACAGTTCTAAGGGCAAATCCATTCCTCCACAAATGGCATTTTAAAGGTTGTGTCTTACCAGAAAGGGCAGGAAGAAACCTATGAGAAAACAGAATGATGTCAATAAACATGGAAGTATTCTGGGTAGTCTTATGTCATTAGTCTCTTCCTGTTCCATGTTTTAACACTTATAAAAAAGACTTTATCCAGTAATCTGTGTACTAAGTACTAGAAAAAACAATTATACATGCATTATTTCACTAATCATCCTAATCACCATGCAAGGTGAGAAAACTGAGAATAGATAATAGAGCTTTATGACAAACAAATGTGGATGTAACCCTTTATGTCCAAAATTATAATTCTAAGAACCTTTAATCAAAAAGCTTACATTAGGCCGGGTGCAGTGGCTCACACCTGTAATGCCAGCACTTTGGGAGGCCAAAGTGGGTGGATCTCTTGAGCTCAGGAGTTTGAGACCAGCCTGGCAACATAGCAAAACCCCATATCTACAGAAAATACAAAAATTAGCCAGGTGTGGTGGTGGGCGCCTGTAGTACAAGCTACTCGAGACGCCGAGGCGTGAGAATTGCTTGAACCTTGGAGGCAGAGGTTACGGTGAGCCAACATCATACTGCAGCATGGGTGACACAGCGAGACTCTGTCTCAAAAAAAAAAAAAAAATTACATTTTGCTTTGATGTCTTTGTATCCAGAATGAATTGCCTTTGTCACGCAGAGTGGTGAGCGTGACCAGGGTTACAGTTTGGTAAAATGACTGACCGAGTGGTACGTTGTAATGAAAAACGTGTGTGCCAAAGAAGTCAACAATCTTGAGGGGCTAATCCTGGATTATGTAACTTTGTGGAAGTCATTTCCTTCTTTGGAGAAGTCACTTCCCTGTCATCCCCCGCCAAAATGGAAGGCATTTCCAGCTATAGGCGTTCATGAGTCTCTAGTTGGACATACAGGCTGAATCTATTTCAGCAAAGGTGGACAAACCTCTGAGACCAGTCAAGAACTTTTGAAAGTGGAAGCAGGCTGGGCGCGGTGGCTCACGCCTGGAATCCCAGCACTTTGGGAGGCTGAGGCAGGTAGATCACCTGAGGTCCGGAGTTCAAGACCAGGCTGGCCAGCATGGTGAAACCCTGTCTCTACTAAAAAAAAATACAAAACTTAGGTGTGGTGGCACATGCCTGTAATCCCAGCTATGTGGGAGGCTGAGACAGGAGAATCACTTGAACCCGGGAGGCAAAGGTTGCAGTGAGCTGAGATCATGCTACTGCACTCCAGCTTGGGCAACAGAGTGAGACTCCGTCTCAAAAAAAATGTGGAAAGAGCAGCTAGTCATCTGTCCTCAATCTCATTTCTAAAACACGGGTGTTGGATTCATAGCATCAGATTTTCATATTATATTTTGTTACCCACACTCATCAATGGTCTTGAGATGGGGTCTTGCTCTGTTGTCCAGGCTGGAGTGCAGTGGCGCAATCTTGGTTCATCGCAGCCTCCATCTCCCCGGGTTCAAGCGATTCTCTTGCCTCAGTCTCCCAAGTAGCTGGGATTACAGGTGCCCACCACCATGTCCGGCTAATTTTTGTATTTTTAGTAAAGATGGGGTTTTACCGTGTTGGCCAGCCTGGTCTCAAACTCCCGACCTCAGGTGATCCACCTGCTGCAGCCTCCCAAAGTGCCGAGATTACAGGTGTGAGCCACTGCGCCCAGCCCAGTCAATGTATTTTGAATAAGTGCTTATGGAAGCTCTTTTATTTCTCAACACTGTGAAAGACTTTATCAACTGTCACCAGACATATTTAGTAGCAGAGTGCTAAATCATAAGCTCCTTCTGCCTCAGTAGTCAATATTATTATCCTCATATAGCATTTGGCCCTGCTTCAGGTTCTATGCACTGACCAAGAAGTTTATGTGAAGCAAATTACCAAAACCTTGAAAAATAATTTTCCTTCAAACATCAGTCCCTATGTGTCATTTACATTTAATTCTTGGGTATTTTCAAGGAAAAGTTCTTGGTTGGAATTTGTCAGATTTTGCATTGAGATTAAAGCTAATCAGTTTTGCACGTGTGTGCTCTCTGTTTCAAGAATTGATTTCCTGGAAAGTACTGCTCTCTTGAATTTGCTTTTTTGTTTGTTTGTTTTTTTGAGATGGAGTCTCACTCTGTCCTCCATGCTGGAGTGCAGTGGCACGATCTTGGCTCACTGCAATCTCTGCAACCTGGGTTCAAGCAATTTTCATGCTTTAGCCTCCTGAGTAGCTGGGATTGCAGGTGCCCCCCACCACGCCCGGCTAATTTTTGTATTTTTAGTAGAGGCGGGGTTTCGCCACATTGGCCAGACTGGTCTCAAACTCCTGACTTCGGGTGATCTGCCCACCTCGGGTGATCTGCCCACCTCGGCCTCCTAAAGTGCTGAGATTACAGGCGTGAGCTACCATGCCCGGCCTTGAATTTGCTTTTCTAGTGAAGCATTAGGGAGAAACTCTTCAAATCTATCATAAGGGCTAATGTTTATATAATACTCTGGAATTTACAAAGTAGCTACTTACAGCATTATCTCATTTAATCCCCACATTCCAGGGGTCGTTGGAATCCCCATTTGTAGACATAGAAACTAGGAAATGAAGAAGTTTGGTCCTCCAATTCCAAATCTTATGTCTTTTGCACCATCCCATACTGCCTGTAAGTTTTCTTCCTTTGTTTTGAAGCCATGATTTGTGGTCACCTAAAAATTCGTGGAGAGTCTGACCCTTCATATGCAAGATCTCATCAACTTAATAATAGTTACTGGGACATAATATCACCATGGCCTCAGTACTCAATGTTGGAAAATAACCCTGTGAAATATTTGAACCATTACTCCTATGTGGTTGTTTGGGATACACTGTCTAATCTTTATTTTCAAATGAGGTAATTAGTGTATGGTGTTTGTTTCTGAATCGGGCAGCCAGCAATTAACAGGAACAGGCCCTAGCTAGAAGAGGGCTGTTTTTTCTTCTTTCAGACAGCCAGCTGTGGTGCAGCACATGAAATTTCCTCTTTGGACTGTCATTTCCAGCAAATGTCCTTCATTTCCTTTGCTCTGATGCCCCATCCCTCTGTTGGGGGTGGGGCAGGAGGCAAGTTACTGCATCCTAGTAGAATCCCCTGGCCAGATGGCAGTGGCTTATGCCTGTAATCCAGCACTTTGGGAGGCTGAGGCAGGAGGATCACTTGAGGCCAGGAGTTCAAGACCAGCCTGGGCAACATAGTGAGACCCTGTCTCCAAAAATTTTAAAAATTAGCTGGGCATGGTGGTATGCATCTGTAGTCCTAGCTACTCTGGAGGCTAAGGTGGGAGGATCCCTTAAGCCTAGGAGTTTGACGCTGCAGTGAGCTATGAGTATACCACTGTACTCCAGCCTGGATGGCAGAGCAAGACCCTGTCTCTTAAAAAAAAAAAAAAAGAAAAGAAAAGGAAAAGAGCCAGGCGCAGTGGCTCACGCCTGTAATCCCAGCATTTTGGGAGGCCGAGGCGGGCGGATCACGAGGCCAGGAGATCGAGACCGTCCTGGCTAACATGGTGAAACCCCGTCTCTACTAAAAATACAAAAAAATTAGCCGGGCGTGGTGGCGGGCGCCTGTAGTCCCAGCTACTCTGGAGGCTGAGGCAGGAGAATGATGTGAACCTGGGAGGCGGAGCTTGCAGTGAGCAGAGATCACGCCACTGCACTCCAGCCTGGGAGACAGAGCAAGACTCCGTCTCAAAAAAAAAAAAAAAAAAATTGCCAGGCGCAGTGGCTCATGCCTGTAATCCCAGCACTTTGGGAGGCCGAAGCAGACAGATCACCTGAGGTCAGGACTTCAAGACCAGTCTGGCCAACATGGTGAAGCCCGTCTCTACTAAAAATACAAAAATTAGCTGGGCGTGGTGGCGTATGCCTGTAGTCCCTGCTACTCGGGAGGCTGAGGCGGGAGGATCACTTGAACCTGGGAGGCAGAAGTTGCAGTGAGCCGAGATCATGCCACTGCACTCCAGCCTGGGTGACAGAGTGAGACCCTGTCTCAAAAAAAACCCCCACAAAAACAAAAAAAGAATCATTGGAAGAATTAAGAGTTAAATTTCTGTGGCAGCAATGTAAGTCTCACCAGGTGGGCTCACCGCCTACTGAGAAGAGTCATCTGGCACTAAAACATCAAAACTAGCCTAGGTTCCTGCCATGCCTTTGGTATGGGGCATCAGTAAGTTTTTTCTCAGGATATGATCAGTATTTCCCCTCTGGGGACTTTGCAGTTGGCACAACTATTTCTTTTCATTTTTGACTGCAATTCTAGTCTAAATAGTCTCATGGGCTCTGGCTCCAATCTCATGTCATTCTAATCCCAGGCAGCCAAGATCAGACACTGGGGTATCTCTTTACTGGCAGCTCCAGACTTGAACTTTGGAAATTGTGGGAAATTCCATTCTTTGGGCACGTAGAACTTGTGACTCTACCGTAGAAGAGTTTCTACCATAGAAGATTTTTCCCTGCTGAGTAGAAATGGCATCAGAATAATATGGAGAAAAGCATAATGAAAATAGTCCTTTATGTGTATATGATATTTTACTGCTTAAAAAGTGATTTTATGTTTATTATCTTGTTTTTTCCTCCTTATAACCCCGGGAAGCAGACTGGCAGAGTGGTTAAGAATATCAATTCTGGATCTGTATTGCCTTAGTTTAAATTCAAATTCCAGCATTCATAGCTATGGGCAGTTAAATTCATTCCTCAGTGCCTCAGTTTCCTCACCTATCGAATTTAGACATAGGTTTGTTGTGAGGATTAAGTGAGATTAAACTTAGAATAGGGCATGGCAAAAGTTGTTATTGTGTAAGTAAGAAAACCAAGGCTCAGAGAAATTAGGGACATTGGACTGAGATTTAAACTCAGATTCTCCTTATTTTGGGCCTGTTCTGTCGACTCCATCTCAGCTGCCTCTGAAACCAATACCATGTATATTTTTATACTTGTACTGATGTATATAACTAGTTTTGATCCTTAGGAACTCTGGATCTCCTCTAATTATTTATTTTTATTTTTTCCATCTCTCCCCTTAACTCCCCACAGAGACGACCTTAAGTGGACAGAGATTCTAGAACAGGAGAAATAAAACAGTAAGTGCTAGGGGTATAGTAGGCACTCTTGGAACACAGGGAAGACTCACAAGTGGGGGAAAGGAAGAGTAATTGATAGATCTGGAAAATAAGCCATTCCTTGATGCCACTTAAAAACATTAGTGTACATCTTTATTTGCTACATTGGTTGTGGCAGGAAGTTGTAGTAATACCTTAATTTCATCTAAAATTGATAGCAAACGTCCTCCTAATTGGCTTGTAATTGGTGTATCCTTTGGATTGTGTCATTATTTAACTTGAGCCCTCTCTGTGTCCACTGAGATTCCAGTGAAAGTGGGGATGGGAGAGAAGAACAGATTCAAGAGATGCTTGGGAGAAACATTTAATTCTAACAAAGACTCTGAGTCATCAGGGCAGATACTAGTATCATTAGTCTTCTTGAAGAGAAATGATTTGCACAAGGTCATAAATGATCAAACTTGAATTCTGAGCTTTTGACTGCAGGTATAAAGATTATCCCAACACACTGTATTTTCCCCATGCAGGTAGGAGAATGCTCCAAGTGACGATCCTGGTAGCATAGGCAGTAGTGCTTAGTGTTGGACATTTTACTCATGAAGAGATGTTACAGATTGGGCAGGTTCCCTTTCCTGTAAATAAGGAACAATCGTTAGCTTTTTGGTAATTCTCTTTCTATTTTATTTAGGCTATCGTTTGGGGGCAATGAGTTTAAAACCCTTTACCTACCCGTTTCCAGAGACGAGGTTTCTTCATGCAGGACCCAGTGTGTATAAATTCAAAATCAGATATGGGAAGAGTATCAGGTAATTTCAAAGGTAGTAGGGTAGCCTATGCAAACACCAGTTAGTGCTAGTGCATTCCCACAGGTCACCTCTTCTTTACCTTCACCCAGTTCAGGAGACTGGTAAAGTAGCATCTTGCAGGACTGTCTTTCCCAGGAATTTTATATTCAGTATATATATTATTCATATGAGTTTCTAAATTAGGGACAACTTTTTTTTTTTTTTGAAGAGAAGCAGATCTCGCTATGTTGTTCAGGCTAGTCTCAAACCCGTGGCCTCAAGCAATCCTCTCACCTCTGCCTCCCCAAGTGTTGGGATTATAGGTGTGAGGCACCACACCCAGCCTAGGACAACATATCTTTGAAGCAGTGTTTCTCAAAATTTTACATCTCAGGGCTGGGCATAGTGGCTCACACCTATAATCCCAGCACTTTGGGAGGCCAAGGTGGATGGATCACTTGAGGTCAGGAGTTCAAGACCAGCCTGGCCAACATGGTGAAACCCCGTCTCTACTAAAAATACAAAAATTAGCCAGGCATGGTGGTGGGAGGCTGAGGCAGGAGAATTGCTTGAACCTGGGAGATGGAGGTTGCAGTGAGCTGAGATTGTGCCACTGTACTCCAGCCTGGGCCACAGAGTGAGACACTGTCTCAAAAAATATATATATTTTTTCATCTCAACTCCCTTGCAATTTTTCTTTCTTTTTTTTTTTTTTTCTCCCAAGACAGGGTTTCACATGTAGTGGTGTGATCACTGCAGCCTTGACCTGCTGGGCTCAAGGGATCCTCCCACCTCAGCCTCCAGAGAAGCTAGGACTACAGGCATAGTGCCACCACACCAGGCTAATTTTAAAATTATTTTTCTGTAGAAATGAAGTCTCACTATGTTCCTCAGGCTGGTCTCAAACTCCTGGGCCCAAGGGAACCTCCCTTTTTAGCTTTCCAAAGTGTTGGAATTCCAGGCATGAGCCACCTGCACCCAACTTGAACTCTTTAAAATTATTAAGGACCCCAAAGAGCTTTTGATTAATCTGTCAATATTTGTCATAAAAATTAAAGCAAAAATTTGGCCAGGCACAGCGGCTCACGCCTGTAATCCCAGCACTTTGGGAGGCCGAGGTAGGGGCGGGGTGAATCACGAGGTCAGGAGTTCGAGACCAGCCTGGCCAACATGGTGAAACCCCGTCTCTACTAAAAATACAAAAAAATAGCTGAGCATAGTGGCAGGCGCCTGTGATCCCCAGCTAACCAGGAGGCTGAGGCAGGAAAATTGCTTGAACTCAGGAGACGGCGGTTGCAGTGAGCCGGGATGGTCCCACTGCACTCCAGCCCAAGCAACAGTGTGAAACTCTGTCTTAAAACAAAAAAAAAAATTACAGCAAAAATTTAAAAGTGTGTTTATTAATTTAAGAATAATATATGCAACAAATACAGTATTATTAAAGTTATATTTAGTGAGCCAGGCAAGATGGCTCACGCCTGTAATCCCAGCTATTCAGGAGGCTGAGGCAGGAGAATCGCTTGAACCCGGGAGGCGGAGGTTGCAGTGAGCCGAAATCTTGCCACTGCACTGCATTTGATCAAACCCAGAACCTCACCTTTTCATGATAAAAACAATTAAAAAAAAAAAAACAGCGGGGTACAGTGGCTCACATCTGTAATACCAGCACTTTGGGAGGCCGAGTCAGGCAGACCACCTGAAGTCTGGAGTTCAAGAGCAGCCTGGTCAACATGGTGAAACCCCGTCTCTACTAAAAATACAAAAATTAGCTGAGCATGGTGGTGCACACTTGTAGCCCCAGCTACTCGGGAGACTGAGACAGGAGAATCAGTTCAACCTGGGAGGCAGAGGCTGCAGTGAGCAGATCGCCCCGCTGCACTCCAGCCTGTGCAACAGAGTGAGACTGTCTCAAAAAAACAAAACAAAACAATAAACTAGAAATAGAAGGGAACTTTTGGCTAGGTGCAGTGGCTCACTCTTGTAATCCCAGCACTTTGGGAGGCTCAAGTGGGAGGATTGCTCGAGCATAGGAGTTTGAGATCAGCCTGGGCAACAAAGTGAGACCCCATCTCTACAAAAAATAAATTAGCTGGCCATGGTGGTTTGCACCTGTGATCCCAGCTGCTTGGAAGGCTAAGGCAGGAGGAATCGGTTGGCCCAGGGAGTTGAGGCTGCAGCTAGCCATGATTGCACCACTGCACTCCAGCCTGGGGAACAGAGTGAGACCTTGTCTCAACTTCAAAAAGAGAGAAAAAAAAATCAGGCCAGGTGCGGTGGCTCACGCCTGTAATCCCAGCACTTTGGGAGGCCAAGGCAGGCGGATCATCTGAGGTCAGGAGTTTGAGACCAGTCTGGCCAACATGGTGAAACCCTATCTCTACTAAAAATACAAAAATTAGCGAGGTGTGGTGGCGGGTGCATGTAATCCCAGCTACTTGGGAGGCTGAGGCAGGAGAATCGCTTGAACCCAGGAGGTGGAGGTTGCAGTGAGCTGAGATCGCGCTATTGCACTCCAGCCTGGGCAACAATAGCGAAACAACATCTCAAAAAAAAAAAAAAAACAGCTTATATGTATTTGTAGTTTGGAAAGGTAGGACTATATTAGTAGCCCTCTCAGATCATTGTGGATATTCTTTGACCCTACAACAAAACTGGACAAATCGTAGTTTGGGTTTTTTTTTTTTTTTTAATGGTAGTTATTTTTAAGATTAGTTGCAATGTGGAATCTGAAATTATGTCATGAACTTTTTGAACTCTGTTACATTAAAATCCACTGGTCTTTGTTGTTCTTTGAATGAATGTTTGACCTAGGATGATTTTTGTTTTTGTTTTGTTTTGGGACCGCGTTTCACTCTTGTCACCCAGGCTGGAGTGCAATGGTGCGATTTTGGCTCACTGCAACCTCCACCTCCTGGGTTCAAGTGATTCTCCTACCGCAACCTCCCAAGTAGCTGGAATTACAGGCACCCGCCACCACGCCCAGCTAATTTTTTGTATTTTTATTTATTTTTATTTATTTATTTTTTTGAGATGGAGTTTCACTCTTGTTGCCCAGGCTGGAGTGCAATGGCGCAATCTCAGCTCACCAAAACCTCTGCCTCCTCGTTCAAGCAATTCTCCTGGCTCAGCCTCCCAAGTAGCTAGGATTACAGGCATGCACCACCATGCCTGGCTAATTTTTTATTTTTAGTAGAAATGGGGTTTCTCCATGTTGATCAGACTGGTTTCAAACTCCTGACCTCAGGTGATCCACCCGCCTCAGCCTCCCAAAGTGCTGGGATTACAGGCATAAGCCACCGCACTGGGCCTTTTTTGTATTTTTAGTAGAGACAGGGTTTTACCACGTTGGCCAGGCTGGTCTCGAACTCCTGACCTCAGGTGATCCACCTGCCTTGGCCTCCCAAAGCACTGGGATTAACAGGCGTGAGCCACTGTGCCCAGCCTGACCTAGGATGATTTTGTAACATGATGTGTTTCATTGGTCGTTTGGAATATTGTGTTTGGTTCACTGAATTATGCACATCCTCCAAATATTGATACATTTCATTATACAATATCGAAAAATATTTGTTAATATCACCACAATCTTAAAAGTGTTGACGTATTTGGAAACTGTCAAACTCAAAATGGTGGACGGAAATTTTCCAAAATTTAAATTTTCACTTGAAAGCCCAAAATTTATTGTTGACAACAAGTATTGTCAGTTCTTTTCCTTGAGTTGACATGCCTATTTTATTCATTTTTAAGAAAGTGTCTGTCAAACTTCCAAGTATGAATAACAACCATAGTTTGTCTGTTAGCTGATCATTCAAGTAAAATATTCCATGAAGAAAAGCAGACAGTTCAGTTTGCAGCTTAAACAGTCACACAAGTGAGTTTCCCTAAAATAACTATCATATTTTGGTATGCAGCAGAAGCGCTTTATGCATACTTCGTGTTTTATCACATAACATTTAAAGAGACATGTAGTTAAAGATTGAGATTTTATAAAATGATTGCTTTTTTTTTCTGCTTCCTCAAGGATAGTCAGTGAAACTGGATTTTTTTTTTCCTATGCAGCAGTAAAGATTTCTTTGACTGATAGCACAGCCTAGTGCAACTGGCTAGATATGTGCTAAGGCACTGGCAATTTTGCCCACCATTGCTTTTGCAATCATGGTTACAAATATTAACACAGTGAGAAAGGTAAATAATACCTTAGTATTATTATGAAAATAGTTTTACCCTTGAAGACCCATTGAAAGGGTCCCCAAAGCACACTTAAAGTACAACTGTTCTAACCAATGATTAACTTTCACAGTGGAAATTTCAGGTCTTGGCAGGTTGAGAAGTCATTTTATACCAATGTTCAGACCACGCCACCTAGGTGATCACTTCTTCCCCATGAGCACTGGGTCAGCATACACAGTTTTACTTACGTTATGTTTCTTTAGTTCAGTGGAAGTGTTATTTTTGCCCTAGTAGAGTCTACTCTCTCCAGAGCTTTCCTTCATGTCTTACTTGTCTCTTGTCTGTTTACCTTCTAGAGGAGAAGAGATAGAAAATGAGGAAGTCATCACCCAGGAGCTGGAGGTAGGGAAAGAAGCATACGAGTTCTGGAAAAGTTACTCTTTAAGCATCCACATTCAGGTTTTAATTATTTCCTACAAACTGAGTCACAACCTCCACTTGATAACTTGGCTTCCTCCTGCTACATCTCCTTTGCGAAGGAACTTTATGTTTTTCCATGGGAATTTTAAGCCTGTATTCTTTCTCAGTTTTCCTAGTTGAAGTGTCAGCACCTTTGAGGCTGAGAGCTTTTTGTTTTCACCAGAGTTTCCATCCTTGGGCAGCTCTCTTTTGTTGCAGCTGGCGTAGAGAAAGATTCCGGAGGACTGCCTCCTTCCAGGGTTCTGGGAAACCTCACCATCCCAACCACTGCCTGGTACTTGACGTTCAGGAAACTCGACTGTAAATACACAGACAAGGCTGCTGTGTCTTCATTTTAATTGGAAACATTTGCAATTGCCTTATTCCGACTTCATTTTCATTCCTTTCTACCCAGTTCCTCTAGCTTTAGGTTTTCCTACAGAAGAAGACTGAGCAGGTATCAACTTTACAAATTGGTGGAAGCAATGGACAAGGAGTTAGAGTTCTGGGGGTTGGCCCTGGATTCCAGTCCTGGCGTAGCCACCACTTAGCTGTGTGACCGTTGGCAAATCATATATCAACTTGGATCTTAATTGCCTCATTTGGAAAACGAGAGGTCTAAACTAGCTTTTCCTCTTCTGACTTCACAGTTCAGTGATTTATGACTATTGTGATTTCTTAAGACATATGCCTCCACATTTCAAAGCAATTAAATACACTTAAACACAAAACTCTGTGAAACCAAAACTGAGTAATACCCTTAAGAAGGTACCTCTTTGGCAAAGTGTTAAAAGATGCATTAGGATCTTGCAGGACCCTCAAGGATATCATTATGAATAAGTTATTTTAACATAGGACCAAGAAAATGTTCTACCTGTTGTTTTTTTTTTGAGACAGAGTTTCGCTCTGTCACCAGGCTGGAGTGCAGTGGCACGATTTTGGCTCACTGCAACCTCCATCTCCCGGGTTCCAGTGATTCTCCTGCCTCAGCCTCCCAAGTAGCTGGGACTACCAGTGTGCACCACCACGCCCAGCTAATTTTTGTATTTTTAGTAGAGAAAGGGTTTCATCATGTTGGCCAGGATGGTCTCGATCTCTTGACCTCGTGATCCACCAGCCTCGGCCTCCCAAAGTGTTGGGATTACAGGTGTGAGCCACTGCGCCCGGCCGTTCTACCTATTTAATTATGAGCAGAGCAGGCTTTATTTCACTTTGCTTCAGTTAACCTGAGCAGTGAAAAGCCCATGGAAGCATAACAGAGAGGAGGGAACACAGACTTTAGAGCCAGTCAAACCTGGATTTGAAGTCTCCATACTAGGATAGTGTCTAGCTTCTAATTATAATAACTAATATTTATTGAGTAATTACTATGGGAAGTGTTCTGCCATTCACAGTTTGACTTTGGGCAAAGTACCTACCCTCTCTGAGTCTGTTTCCTTACCTGTCAAATGAGGTTAATAAAGAAGGCCTGTTTCAAGACTGAGGATTAGAAATAGATGTCTGCAATGCCTGCCACACAGTAGCTCAATAATTAGTAGCTCGAGAGTATTTACATTCAACATATGTCATATTTCCAAGGTGCATTTGATATGCATATGCATCTTTCTCTTATGCTCACTAGTTTGGGGTCAGATGTTATCATTCTCTTTTCTTCATTTAGAAAACACTTACTGAGGCTGGGTGCTGTGGCTCACACCTTTAATCCCAGCACTTTGGGAGGCCGAGGCAGGTGGATCACCTGAGGTCAGGAGTTTAAGACCAGACTGGCGAACATGGCGAAACCCCGTCTCTACTAAAAATACAAAAATTAGCTGGGTGTGGTGGCACGTACCTGTAGTCCAAGCTACTCAGGAGGCTGAGGCAGGAGAAGTGCTTGAACCTGGGAGGCGGAGGTTGCGGTGAGCTGAGATCGCACCACTGCACTCCAGCCTGGGCAACAGAGTGAGACTCCATCTCAAAAAAAAAAAAGAAAACATTTACTGAGAAGCAGGCTAGCCTAGGGGTTAAGACTAGGAGCTCTGGAACCCCGCTGCCTTGGTTCAGATCTTGGCCCTGCTATTTCTAGTTAGGTAACCTAGACTATATTTTTTCACCTCTCTTTGTCTGTTTCCCCATCTGTAAAATGGGAATAACAGAATTGCCTATCTCACAGGGTTTTTGTGAGAGTTAAATTAATTAATATGTATAAAAACACAGCCGGGCTCGGTGGCTCACGCCTGTAATCCCAGCATTTTGGGAGGTCAAGGCGGGCAGATCACCTGAGGTCAGGAGTTCGTGACCAGCCTGGCCAACATAGTGAAACCCCATCTCTACCAAAAATACAAAAGTTAGCCAGGTGTGGTGGCAGGCACCTGTAATCCCAGTTACTTGGGAGGCTGAGGCAGGAGAATTGCTTGAACCTGGGAGGCAGAGGTTGCAGTGAGCAGAGACCAAGCCATTGCACTCCAGACTCCAGACTGGGCAAGAAGAACAAAACTTCATCTCAAAAAAAAAAAAAAAAAAAAAAAAGGCCAGGCGTGGTCGCTAATGCCTGTAATACTAGCACTTTGGGAGGCCAAGGTGGGCGGATTGCCTGAGCTCAGGGATTTGAGACCAGCCTGGGCAACATGGCAAAACCCCATCTGTACTAAAAATACAAAAAATTAGCTGGGCATGGTGGTGCATGCCTATAATCCTAGCTACTTGGGAGGTTGAGGCACAGCACTGCTTGAACCCGGGAGGTGGAGGTTGCAGTGAGCCAAGATTGTGCCACTGCACTCCAACCTGGGTGACACAACGAGATTCTGTCTCAAAAAAACAAAAAACAGTAACACTTCCCATAGTAATTACTCAATAAATATTAGCCAGTATAATTATAAGCTAGACACTGTGCTACTATGGAGAATACAAAGATAAACAAGACACAATTTCTTTTTTTTTTTTTTTTGAGACAAGGTTTCGCTCTGTCACCTAGGCTACAGGGCAGTGACGCAATCATAGCTCACTGCAGCCTTGACCTCCCAGGTTCAGGTGACCCTCCCACCTCAGCCTCCCAAGTAGCTGGGACTACTGGCGTGTGCCACCACACCCAACTCATTTTTGTATTTTTTGTAGAGATGGAGTATTGCCATGTTGCCCAGGCCAGTCTTGAACTCCTGGGCTCAAGCAATCCATCTGCCTTGGCCTCGCAGAGTGCTGGGATGACAGGCATGAGCCACTGCGCTGGCCACAGTTTCTATCTTCTTTGAACACAAACATGAGAACACTGAAGCTTAGGGTGAAATGACAAGGCTGGGACTGAAATTGAGACTTTTTCCCCATAGAAATTTAGTAGTCTTTATGATGCCAAATTAATTAGTATAGACAAATAAGCATATAGCTTAATTAGGGACTAATCGATTAAAATTTAAAGTGAGTGAAAAAAAGATTTGACTTAAACAAAAGCAAAATACTATATATCAGTTAATACCAGTATTATTCATTCATTCAATGTACATTTAGTGAGGACTTGTTATGCATTATTCATGATGGTAGACACCATAGAAGGGATACTAAGATAAATCAGGTGTATATTCTACTTCAATAGATCTACCAGTAAGGAATATAAAACATTTGTGTATGGAATGTAGTAAAGACTCCAGGCTAACTACTGTGAAGTTTGATACTAACAGTTAATTATAACTTGGTAAATCAGGGAAAGATTTCTGGAAGAGATGGCTTTTGAACTATGCCTGAAAGGATAGGTCGGCTTTGGACAAGTGCTGATGGGTTCTGGAAAGGGCATTTCAGGAAGAGAAATTCCCTTTCTATGCAAAAGCATAGAAATGGAGAAGCGGACTGGGTGCAGTGGCTCATGCCTGTAATCCCAGCACTTTGGGAGACCGAGGAGGGCAGAGCACTTGAGCCCAGTAGTTCAAGACCATCCTGGGCAACATGGTGAAACCACATCTCTACAAAAAATTAAAAAATTAGATGGGTGTGGTGGTGCACGCCTGTAGTCCCAGTTACTGGGGAGGCTGAGGTGGGAAGATCACTTGAGCCCAGGAGCCAGAGATTACAGTGAGCAGAGATCATGCAACTGTACTTCAGCCTGGGCCACAAAGCAAGACTCTCTCAAAAAAAAGAAAGAAAGAAAGAAAAAGAAATGGAGAATCAGAACACGTGTTAAAGGAATAGCAAATAGTTCAGTTTTGATAGTGTATAGGGTATGTGAGTAGCAGTGACAAATATAAACAAAGATTGGCTGAGACTCAACAGTGTTAAAGTCATTTCAAATATGTTTTTCAGGATTCTGTCCGCGTGGTCTTGGGAAACTTGGACAATCTTCAGCCCTTTGCTACAGAACACTTCATTGTATTTCCCTGTATCCTTTTTTTTTTTTTTGAGATGGAGTCTTGCTCTGTCGCCCAGGCTGGAGTGCAATGGCGTGATCTTGGCTCGTTGCAACCTCAGCCTCCCAGGTTCAAGCGATTCTCTTGCCTCAGCCTCTCGAGTAGCTGGGATTACAGGCACATGCCACCACGCCTGGCTAATTTTGGTATTTTTAGTAGAGGCGCTATTTCACCACGTTGGCCAGGCTGGTCTTGAACTCCTGACCTCAGGTGATCCACCCGCCTCGGCCTCCCAAAGTGCTGGGATTACAGCCATGAGCCACCACGCCCAACCTATCCTTTCTTTTCTGGCTGGAAATGAGCTACAGTTCACAATATAGACTCAAATGGAAGTAGCAAAACCATAGGCAGTTTGGAGGGTAGGTCGGGGAAGGAGAGAGAGTCTCATCCCTAAAATAGTACTTAGGAATGCATACTGGCATCTTTCCTTACTCCTTAGCACCATTTTCCAGATAAAAGCAAATGGGAGAGAGTTTCCCACCTGAAATTCAAACATGGGGAAATTATCTTGATCCCCTACCCATTTGTTTTTACTCTATACGTGGAGATGAAATGGTTCCATGAAAACCTGTCACCTGGTAAGTGGAATGATGTGAATGTGGATGGCAGAGAAGAAAATGGTTTAGCCATGCTAGCTGGGTATGGCGAAATGAGCTACCAGATTGGGCTCCAGCCATACAGTGCACAGGTCAGGATCATGTGCTCCAGGCCAGACTGACCGGTTCAAATACTGGTGGTCCTGCCACTTAATAGCTGTGTGAAGTTAGATAAATTAATCTTTCTGTGCCTCCCTTGTGAAATGGTGAAGAATAATATTACTATCTATATCATTGAGTTGTTAAAAGGATTAAATAAATAGTAGATGAAAAGTACAAAGCCTGACTTAATCACTGAATGAAAGATAACTATTATATAAACCCTTCCATTAGAGAGAATTCCATGATTTTCACTTTAGAGCTGTCTTAACAGGGTCTCACTCTGTCACCCAGGCTGGAGTACAGTGGTGTGATCATAGTTCACTGTAACCTCTAACTCCTGGGCTCAAGTGATCCTCCTGCCTCAGCTTCCCAAGTAGCTAGGACTATAGGTGTGTGCGACCATCCCCGGCTAATTTTTTTTTTTTTTTAGTAGAGACAGGGGTCTGATTATATTGCACCGTCGGGTCTCAAACTCCTGGGCTCAAGCGATCCTCCCACCTCGGCCTCCCAAAACACTGGGATTACAGGCATGAGACACTGTGCCTAGCCCAAATTTTTATTCTCTGAAGGCTACGGGTGTTTTTGTTGATTGAGGGACAAGTAAACACCTACGCTTTTGATTTGAAAAGGGGTGCAGGCTGGGCATGGTGACTTATGCCTGTAATCCCAGTACTTTGGGAGGCTGAGGCAGGAGCATCACTTGAGGCCAGGAGTTCAAGACCAGCCTGACCAACATGGTGAAACCCCATCTCTACTAAAAATAAATTTAGCCAGGTGTGGTGGTGTGCACCTCTAATCCCAGCTACTCAGGAAGCTGAAGCAGAAGAATCGCTTGAACCCGGGAAGCAGAGATTGCAGTGAGCTGAGATCACGCCACAGCACTCCAGCCTAGGCGGCAGAGCAAGATGCCATCTGAAAAAAAAAAAAAAAAAAAAATATATATATATATATATATATATATATATATATATATATATATGATGTAGCCCGGCATGGTGGTGGTGCATGCCTGTAGTCCCAGCTACTCTGGAGGCTGAGGGAGGAGAATTGCTTGAACCTGGGAGGCAGAGGTTCTGGTGAGCCAAGATCACACCACTGCACTCCTGCCTGGGCAACCTGCCTGGGCAACAGAGCTAGCTCTGTCTCAAAAAAGAAAAAAGATAAGAAAGGGGTGCAAAGACCTTGCCTCAAAATATCTCCCCTTTTCATTTGTCACAGGTAGCTGAAGTTCTACTTTTTTTCTTTTTTAGTAAGGATCGTCCCCTCCCTTTTCAAACCCTTTCTAGCTTGTAGATTACAATCATTCTGAAACAGGGGAGGAAGAGAGTTTGAAGACACTATTTTTAGGGAAAATAGTACCAGGTAGAAAGGAGAAGGGCACATGAGGAGTCTTTGTCTGGGGTCAGTTCCAATAAATAAATAGTAGCCAGAAATCCAGGTAAAACAGCATTGTGGCTAGGCCTGGTGGCTCACTTTGGGAGGCCAAGGCAGGTGGATCACCTGAGGTCAGGAGTTTGAGACCAACCTGGCCAACATGGTGAAACCCCTCTCTCTACTAAAAATACAAAAATTAGCCAGGTGTGGTGGCATGTGCCTGTGAGTCCCAGCTACTCGGGAGGCTGAGGGAGGAGAATCGCTTGAACTCAAGAGGCAGAAATTGCACCACTGCACTCCAGTCTGGGCGACAGAGAGAGAATTAATCTCCAAAAAAAAAAAAAAAAGTCTTAAATCTATTATGACACTCAAATTTCCTATTGTAGGGAAACCAATAAGTGACAGTCCTCTTGGGTTGGTAAGTTTGCCTTTTCTGTACAAAATGAAAATTGCCTTTATCACCTTCTCTTGTCCAAAAAGTCCTGCTCTTACCTCTTCCCCTTACTTTGCCCCTCAGTTGCTGCCCAGGTCCAGTCAGAATTGTAAACATAAGACCGTATTTTCCCCCTTGGCTAGATTTCTGAGACCATGTCTGTAACAGAATGTCTATTCTCACCTGCAAAGCTGGTGTTAAAAGTTGCCTTTGGCAGTTTAAGGATGGGGAGTTTTCTTCACTGTGCCTTCATGAACTGTGAGCAACTCTGGAAAGGAGGAGTCACAGGCATCTGCTTCCTCCTGAAGGTCCCAGTTGAGAAGAAAGCAGTAGGAGCTGTGATGAGGAAACGAAAACACATGGACGAGCCCAGCTCCCCCAGCAGGCCAGGGCTGGACAGGTCAGTGGTGTGGGGAGAGAGGCTCGCTCCTGCGTCCTAGTTAGGCTTTGCCAGCTATTACTGTTGGTTGATCCCGTCCTTGGGTGAGTCACTTTCTTTTGCAGGACTTCATCAGTATCTGCCTATTACAGTGGGTGGACTAAGGAAAGGGCGCAAGTTAATATTTACAATATAATTTGAACCCAGTCCCTTTTTCAGCAAAGTATGATTTCCAAAAAGTTAGCTTTTGGAACCTTAAGAGGCAGTCCAGACTAAAATATACATGTTTGCAAGAGGGTATGTATCAATCATTGGGTGGGGTGCTGTGATATTAGGGGGAATATTGAGTACATCCCTAACATATTTTTATTGTGGAGGCTACTTATGTTCTTCTTTCAATTCTCTATCAGGGACAAAATGAGTCAGTAAGACAATTCAGTCATTCTTATTAGCACCCTAGAAAGCTAATAAGAATGCTGCTGGAATAATCCAAGGTGTGGTTTGTTCCCTAGCCCAAGATGCTTTCACCCTAGGCCCACAGAGAACAGCTACCCTTTTCCTGGGACTCTGTGGACCCCTAGACATACAGGAGAAATAAGGTAGACCACTAGGAAGCTGACCCCATGCTCTCCAGATGCACATGTAGGTGAGGAGGTAGGGAGCTCCTTTCCAAGCCAGGTGGAATGTGAGGGTACTTGGAGGTATGAAGCTTTGCTTTGTTCCATTCGACTGAATTTTCCATGCAAATGAGGTCTCAGATCTTCCCTTTCTCTGGGTTTTGATGCACAATCAAGTATTTCAAAATCTGATACCTGCTGTCAATCACATTTTCACTTTCTCAAACCCCAGATCCCTAAGTGTCTCAAACTGGGATTCTGCTGTGAAGTAAAGCAGCACCCAAAGAAAATTTGGCCACCCAATTTATTCTGCCAGCCAGGAGTAGTATAAAAATAGCCAACCTGCTGAAATATTCATTTGGGCCACATTTGCTTGAATTTAGTGATATTGCTTCTGCCAGTAACATTTCCTGCATATTTTCCCCCCACCTCAGGGCCAAGATAGGGACTTCCAGCCAAGGCCCCAGCAAAAAGAAGCCCCCTGTGGAAACCAGGAGAGTAAGTACTAAAATGAAGCCTTTGAGGCTGTTAGCTATTCCTGTTCTGTTACAAGTCAGGATTCCGGTTACCAGCACGTCTTGGTTTTTCGTGCAGACTGAATTGACTGAACTCATTCTTGGGTTTCACTGTCTGCAGAATAACATTCAACTATTATGCCCTTGCCACAACGCATCCCAAAGTGGCTGCATAATACACGCATCGATGAATTTTTTTGTTAAAAAGTCCTCTCTTTGCCTGGTACGGTGCTCATGCCTGTAATCCCAGCATTTTGGGAGGCTGAGGCGGCGGATCACCTGAAGTCAGGAGTTCAAGACCAGGCTGGCCAACCTGGTGAGTCCCAGTCTCTACTAAAAATACAAAAAATTAGCCAAGTGTGGTGGTGGGTGCCTGTAATCCCAGCTACTCGGGAGGCTGAGGCAGGAGAATCACTTGAACCCAGGAGGCGGAGGTTGCAGTGAGCTGAGTTCGTGCCACTGCACTCCAGCCTGGGCAACAGAGTGAGACTCCATCTCAAAAAAAAAAAAAAAAAAAAAAAAAAAATCCTCTCTTCTCAGCTTAAAAAGCTACCTGTACTCTGCAGTTGAAATAAGAAAATATGTCTATAGAATTGAGGTGGGATCCAGTATAGAATTTTCCCTTTAGGAAACTTTTTGCCTTCATCTACACTGGGGTCTGAGTCTAGGAACATCTAGTTTTTTTTTTTTTTTTTTTTTTTTTTTTGAGACAGTCTTGCTCTGTCGCCCAGTCTGGAGTACAGTGGTGCGATCTCGGCTCACTGCAAGCTCTCCCTCCCAGGTTCACACCATTCTCCTGCCTCAGCCTCCTGAGTAGCTGGGACTACAGGCATGTGCCACCACGCCTGGCTAATTTTTTGTATTTTTTAGTAGAGACGGGGTTTCACCATGTTAGCCAGGATGATCTCGATCTCCTGACCTCGTGATCCACACGCCTCGGCCTCCCAAAGTGCTGGGATTACAGGCGTGAGCCACCGAGCCTGGCCGGAACATCTAGTTTTAACAAATGAGGTAGGCAGGTATCAGCACTGATAACTGGTAAGAGAAAACTTCTAGAGCAGTGAAGGGCTGGCCCCTGATGGAATTAGATTTCATTTATGGGGTATGTTTCCCATTTAGATATTCATATATCTGATACCCCTCCTCCATTTCAGGACTTGTTTTCTATATATTCTCTAAAATAGTGACCTTTTTCTTTTCTTCCCCTCTTTAAATAGCTGTTAGCTGGTATCCATGCCTTAAAGATCCTTCCTTTTTTTCTCTATGTCTCCAAAGTTGCTGTGACCCTAAGTATCCAAACACAAACAACTCACTTTCTTCACCTTCCCAGGACTCATAACATGAGCAGTTATCGAGTAAACATTTACAAGTGCATTCATTCAACAAATTTTTTTTTCATTTTTGAGACAGGGTCACACTCTGTTGCCCAGGCTGGAGTGCAGTGGTGCAATCTCAGCTCACTGCAACCACCACCTCAAGCTCAAGTGATCCTCTCATTTCAGCCTCTGGATAGCTAGGACTACTGGCGTGTGTCATCACACCTGGCTAATTTTTGTATTTTTTGTAGAGATGGGGTTTTGCCATGTTGCCTAGAATGCATTCAACAAATTTTCATTGAGTGTCTACTATGTGCCAAGTACCAGGGATACACCAACAGTGTACAGCTAGGCAGACAATTATTGATAGATGTGCCATATGCAGGGGTAGAAGGAAGCACAGGATACAAAGGGAGCATAAAGTGGCCAGGAGGGAAGGATTCCCAGAGTAGCTTAAAGTCCAGTGCTGAGAAATGTTACTGGAGAAGTCCGAATGGACTGGATCATGAAAAGCCTTGAGACTACCTTCAAGATCACAGGAATTCTCTAAAACATTTTTAAGTAGAAAAATGAAGTTATTTTCATTTCTAAAGGATTGTTCTGTCTCCTGCTCACAAGGCATTGTGTTGGGTGCTGGGGCACACACAAACATATGTAAACCCTGATTTCTTTTTTCTAGGAGCTTGTAATTTAGTTGGGGAAGGAGTGTATCCTTGGGGATTTATACCTCTGCCTCTGTGTGCAGGGGCAGAGTCCAGGGCCCCTGTTGTGCTATGGCCAGCTGGCCCACTGAGTGATTTTGGGCAGATAGTCAACCCCTTCTATGCCTCCCATCCTTTAGCGGGTAAGAAAAAGAAATGAGAAAGTACATGAGGAGTACTTGAAGCTCTGGAGAACAAAGACACTTTATACAACCAAGATAATTACTGTTAAAGGAACATCTTCCTCGCTCTCTACCCTTTGTATCTTCCTATTCTTAGTTTGACACATCATCTCCCTCAAGAACAGTACCCACAGCTTCTTACTCAACATAATTACCTTTTCAACCTGATTCTGGCTTTAGAAGAAACTCTAGTAAAAGGAACATGTTTATTGATTTTGACTCAAGGCCCAAAGACATTCACCATCATAGACCCTGTTCCCAGGAAGATGATTTCTCCTAAATTAAGATGATCACAGTGACTCTCAGTGTAAGTCACTTGAGCTGGAAAAATTGAATTTGCTCCTATGGTCCATTGCTTAATATGTTCTGCCCCCTTTGCAGGGAGTTAGGGTGTAGGATCACAGTCACTGTGCATGTGCGTGTCTGAACACATTGGGAGCCTGTGTGGGGAAAGCTTAGAAGAATACAACACGTACCTCTGTTTCATAAGAAGTGTTTAGGGAGAATGGGAAGGAAGAGAAAACCCCCTTGCCTTTGTTACTTCAGGTCCCAGATCTAGAGATCCAGACTTTGGAAGGATAAAAAATGGGAGGGAGCAGATGAATGGCCCAGAAATGAAACAGAGTAACTGCACATCGCATTTTGTTGTTGTTGTTGTTTTGCTATATCTGTTTGAACTGCACTTGTAAACAGATCTGGTCCTGAACATACAGAGGACAGTCTTGCATCAGGTTTTCAGAGTATTATGTTCTGATGGAGGTCCCAGATGATACCTTCAGTCTGAATTCCAGCTATAATGTTTTTCCTCTCTTATGACTTTTTCTTGAGAAGACATCTCTGAAGATTTTGGGAGATCACAAAAAGGCTACACTGTCTTGTGAGGAGACTCTTCCCTGGTTCAGAGGCAGGCTGTACCTCTGTCCCAGGGCCTTTGCCCTCCTGTTCCTCCTCCCACCCTTAATAGATGCTTTCATTAGGGCTACTGTATGCAGCAGAATTAAAGCCCCAAACCATAGTTTCATTAAATTTGTAAGAATCATTCCCTCAAGCCAGAAACCAGAGCTTGGCCCTCTAAATTCCATCTCCACTCTCTATAGAAAAGGGAAGAATGGTCTCCTTCCTCCCCAGAGTTCCCTGTTGCTTTTATAGGAATATGACTTCGGTGGCTGCCCATGTGGTCTGGGATTTGAGCGGTTTGTGAATAGGCTCAGTTCAGAGATATCTGCCATTCTAACCTGAAGTTTATTCTTAGGATGGGGCTAGTCCTAGCTTTTCTAGTTTATTCTTAGGATGGGGCTAGTCCCAGCTTTTCTAGTTTATTCTTAGGATGGGGCTAGTCCCAGCTTTCCTAGTTTATTCTTAGGATGGGGCTAGTCCTAGCTTTTCTAGTTTATTCTTAGGATGGGGCTAGTCCTAGCTTTTCTAGTTTATTCTTAGGATGGGGCTAGTCCTAGCTTTTCTAGTTTATTCTTAGGATGGGGCTAGTCCCAGCTTTTCTAGTTTATTCTTAGGATGGGGCTAGTCCCAGCTTTTCTAGTTTATTCTTAGGATGGGGCTAGTCCCAGCTTTTCTAGTTTATTCTTAGGATGGGGCTAGTCCCAGCTTTTCTAGTTTATTCTTAGGATGGGGCTAGTCCCAGCTTTCCTAGTTTATTCTTAGGATGGGGCTAGTCCTAGCTTTTCTAGTTTATTCTTAGGATGGGGCTAGTCCTAGCTTTTCTAGTTTATTCTTAGGATGGGGCTAGTCCTAGCTTTTCCAGACTTGCCATGCCTCTGCCTCCCAGAACCTGCCTTTACAGTCTGCAGCCCCTTGCTCTAGAACTCTTCGCCATGGGAGCTAAGCTATGAGGATGCAAAGGCTTAAAAATGATACAATGGACTTTGGGGACTTGGGGGAAAGGGTGGGAAGGGGGTGAGGGATAAAAGACTATACATTGGGTATAGTGTACACTACTTGGGTGATGGGTGCACCAAAATCTCAGAAATCACCACTAAAAAAACTTATTCATGTAACCAGACACCACTCACTCCCCAAAAGCCTATTGAAATAAAAAATAAATTTTAAAAAATGGGAAAAAAATTCACAGAACTGCACACCCAAAAGAAAAAAAAAGAACTTTTCACCAGCAAAACAGCTTGAGGAGCTCCATCACTGCTGGGTAAAGCCCCTAGGTTCTGACTGGGTGAAGAGAGTAGTAGCCAGTGGCAGAGATTCCTAAAGAAAATATAATAACCATATTTCTGATTATCAGGGTGTTTACTGGAAAATGTTGTGGGCCTGGAATCAGGTTGTAAAATGTCCTCTTCAGAGTACAAAGAAATTTCTATAAAGCAGCAGCACATGGAGAAATGATAAGACTGTGTTATATTACGCTGGTTGCTAATGCCACAGTCAGGTTTCTACCATGCCTGGCTCTAGCCATGCTGATCCGATTTATTCTTTAATGGCACTGTGCCGTCATACATCATGTCCCTGTCTGGAATGCCCTGCTGTGACTGACCATCTCCTCACCCCCGTTATGACAACATCCCACTCATCCATCAAGGCTCCATTCAAATATCACTTCCCCTGTGAAGCCTTCCTTGACTTAACACCACCTGCTCCATTAACGTCCTTTCAGCAACCACAGCACTCTATGTGGATTCGTTGGGTGGTCTTATCACACTTTTTTTTTTTTTTCTTTTTCTTTTTTTCGAGACGGAGTCTCGCTCTGTCGCCCCAGGCTGGAATGCAATGGCGCAACCTTGGCTCACTCTGCCTCCTGGATTCAAGCGATTCTCCTGCCTCAGCCTCCTGAGTAGCTGAGATTACAGGTGCCCGCCACCACACCCGGCTAATTTTTTGTATTTTTAGTAGAGACAGGGTTTGACCATGTTGGCCAGGCTGGTCTCGAACTGCTGACCTCGGATGATCCATCTGCCTTGGCCTCCCAAATTGCTGGGATTACAGGCATGAGTCACCGTGCCTGGCCATCACACTGTCTTGACTTAGTTTATGTCCATTTTGCTCCATAGATACATTTCTCCAAGGTAAATTTAAGGTCCTCCTGATTTCTGAAACCTCAATGTTCTGTCCTTGGTAATAGTAGGTACTCAGTAACATGGGATGATAAATTAAACCCAGCTTGATTTATTCTTGGCTCTTAAATCTTATGGTTTTAGAGGGACAGTAGTTTGGATGTTGAAATGAAAAAAGGACAGTCCTGGCCGGGCACGGTGGCTCACGCCTATAATTACAGCATTTTGGGAGGCCGAGGCGGGCGGATCATGAGGTCAGGAGATCAAGACCATCCTGGCTAACACGGTGAAACCCTGTCTCTACTAAAAATACAAAAAATTAGCCGGGCGTGGTGGCAGGCGCCTATAGTCCCAGCTACTCAGGAGGCTGAGGCGGGAGAATGGCCTGAACCAGAGAGGCAGAGCTTGCAGTGAGCTGAGATGGCGCCACTGCACTCCAGCCTGGGTGACAGAGCGAGACTCAGTCTCAAAGAAAAAAAAAAAAAGAAAAAAAAGAAAAGAAAAAAGGATAGTCCTATGGAAAGAAATGGAAAGAAATATAGAACCTGTCTAGGCAGTCAGAAGCCAGGCCCCAGTGCTGATGTGAAATCAGTTCACCAGCAAATAGCATTCAGATTGCCATGCAGTGTAGGAGGAAAGTTTAAGACTTTTCTTGGTCTTCTTTTTAACAGAATAGGGAAAGAAAAACCCCACAAGGATTGCAGGAGACTCTGGCCTCTGATATCACTGATGTCCAGAAACAAGGTAGGTCCTGGGAAATTTCCATTTATTCTCCTTTAATAATCACCCTTTCCCTTGTAGTTCTCTGATATGGAGAGCAGCACAGAGCTGAGTCTGGGTGCCCTCAGTGGGTAATGTGCCTTGCTCCCGTGGAGGTGCTTGTTAGCCATCCTCTGGTCTGGGGGCCTGTCCTAGAGTAATAGAAGCCGCTCAGCTCCCAGAAGGAGTGAAGGGAGGTAGTGCATGCCCTTCCTCTGCTTCTGATAGTGAAGTTATGCTCTCACTATTTCAAAACATTTCCGAGTGAGGTGATAAACTTTATAGAAATGTGGAGAGGGATGTGTTTCCCTTTTCTGTACTGTTGGAGAATGCTCTCTTCCCTTTGAGGCATTAGAGTTAATATTGAAGTTGCAAATGGATGCTTTGCAAGGGCTGGGAATGCATGTCGAGCTATTGCCCTCCCTACTTGCTGATCTTTTACCCAGCATGGGGATTCAATGTGGACTGCAGTTATCACAGAAACAGGGATGTAGGCCAGTGAGTCCTTCAACAACTTGTCATTTTATGTGAAGACATACCAGCCGGAGTGCATGGCTGGAACTTGAGCTGTGTAAATATCCCAGGAGCTTGACTGAAAATACTCTGAGGTCAGAATAGCATCTTACTGAGCTGAGATGAAATTGGGAAGGTCAGAACAAACAATTCACCTGGATTTAAAGAACTCTTGGTGTGAGACTGCCTCTGGTTCATACTGAGTGTTTGGCCTTCTACTCACATGAAAACGGCCTAGGGACAAACATCTTGCTCCTGCCTGATTGTTTTCCTTACAGATTCTGAGTGGGGGCACAGCCTGCCAGGGCGAATTGTCCCACCCCTGCAGCACAACTCACCTCCACCTAAGGAGCGAGCAGCCAGCGGCTTCGTTGGGTTTCTAAGGTAAGACAGCTTCTGTCCGGCATCAGACTCGAGATCCAGCTCAGTGCGGCTCATTGAGTCTTTCAGGGAAATTAGAATAGGAAAGAAAGCAGATTACTCACAGAGGCTTCTCACTTATGTCTAGGATAGATGATGGAAATGAGATTAAGAACAAAAGCCCTAATTGTGCATTTAATAAAGACTGTGTTTTACTTATTTTTACACAACCCACCTCCACCCTGATGTGTCCAGGATAAAGCCAAGCTCCATAAACATTAACTTGGGCCAGGCCAGGTGGCTCATGCCTATAATCCCAGCACTTTGGGAGGCCAAGGCGGGTGGATCACTTGAGGTCAGGAGTTCAAGACCAGCCTGGCCAACATGGTGAAGCCCCATCTCTACTAAAAATACAAAATTAGCTGGGCATGGTGGCACATGCCTGTAATACCAGCTCCTTGGGAGGGAGGCTAAGGCAGGAGAATCGCTTGAACCTGGGAGGTGGAGGTGAGGCTGAGGCAGGAGAATCTCTTGAACCTGAGAGGTAGAGGTTGCAGTGAGCCGAGATTAAAAAAAATAAAATAAAATAAAATTAGCCGGATGTGGTGGCACGTTCCTGTAATCCCAGCTACTAGGGGGTGCTGAGGCAGGAGAATTGCTTTAACCTGGGAGGCAGAGGTTGCAGTGAGCTGAGATCGTGCCATTGCACTCCAGCCTGGGCAACAGAGCAAGATTCTGTCTCAAAAAAACCAACCAAACAAAAACATTAACTTGAACAAAGTCTATTCTTAGTTTACTTGAGCCATTCAGATGATTTGGTTACCAAACATTTCCATTCTCCCCTCTGAATCTAGGTTGTGTTTGCAGAGGACAGTTAGCAAATGTCTCTCTCTCTCTGCCATCCCATTGCAATTCTTTTTATTTCCCCCTCCTGAGTATAATCTAATTTGGGTACCTTTTCAAATGCTATTCCAGTCTTGAATTTCCATTCAATGGTTCCCCAGAGCAAAAATGCCCTAGCTAGTGAAGCACTAATGGGAAATGGGGAGAAGGGAAGGAGACCTCATAGAGTCTCAGCCTACTGTGTTCTCATTCTTGCAGCTCTCTCTTCCCGTTTCGATATTTCTTCAGGAAGAGCAGCCACTCTTGAGCCTTCCAAATGCAGCGCTGGAAAGAGGATCATCTCTTGCAGTGACTCCTCCTGAACCATTCTTCCTCCAACTCTATCCTTTTCTTATGACACTTCAGTCGTGGGGAATGAGGTCCCCATGCTGAGTCCTCTGTGGTTTTATCCTGTCCTTTGCCCCTTTATAATAGATTTTTTTTCCCCAATTTAAAACAGTAAGAATGGAACTTTCTGAAATGTTCATGTCCTGAGGGCCAGTTTAGGCCTTTTGTCTTCGGCACTTAGGATCCTAATGACAATAAATTATTTATGAAGAGTTATTGATTGAATTTAGTGGAATAGAGTAAAAGAGAACAAATTCTTCCCTCAAGATACAGAGAAAATGCATGAAACTTCCCTAGGTCTACCTGGTTACTATTCACAGGATCACTTTGGGTAGGTGAGTCTGTGCCAGAGGTTAGGGAATGGGGTCTTTCAAGACTGACTGTCCTGAGCCCTGCTCACCCAAGAGACCTCTTCCCCAGTTCCAGTTTGGCCCCAAATGGTTGCCTCTCCATAGACAAAATGTTTCCCACCTCTCTATCCCTCTAACTGTTTGACAGTAATGCAGATTCGTTTATCAGATTAACTGGAAGTCAATCCAGGTTGGCACCCCTGGAGAAGGCCTGGGCACCTGAGCTGCCTTCAACTAAAGGACTAATCTATAACAGACACTTTAGCCTTGTGTGGCCGTGGAGAACCAAAATGATCTATGGAAATGTAGGGAAACTCATTTTAGCTCACAACAAAGGAGTCACTTTTTACCTGTTAGAAATGTCCAATATTAGAATGGGCTACCTCATAAGGTAATGAGCCTTGTCACCCAAATGCTTTAAACAGAAGTCATCATCTGTCACATGCCAGAGGGTGCCCCTCATGAGTGGGAGAGTAGGGGCTGAACTGCTGAGTTCCTGCTGCGTCCTGTTGCTATGCTGCCTGCACCCTTGGTGGGGAGAAGAGAAGAGGTGGACTGCTGTGGAGGACCTGGCAAATGAGGACCCGGCAAATGAGGACCCAGGTCTTGAGGGGATGGGGGCTGATGGGGAAACCGTAGGGTGTGGGAATTTAAGGATTAGTGACATTAGTAACGTCAATTCCTCTCAAATTGTGTTTACAGCTTTTACTCGACTGTCCCAAACATGGCCTGTTTTACAAAGCTGCTAAGAAGCACAGCTCCAAATCTGGAGCTATGAGTGCCTGCCCTGACTCTGACTAGCTTACAGTGAAGCTTTGGGAAGTTGTTTTCCGCTGAGCTCTTATTTTCTCATCCAGAAAATGAGGGGGTAGGATTTGGTGAGTTATAAAGTGCCTTCTAGCTCTAGCAGTCTGTGACTGGCCCTGCTCTTTCTGAGCAGATCAGTGAGACAATGACCCCGAAGGGGGCTGCCCAGAATCGCCACAGGCTTCCTTTGGCTCTCCACCTTGCCCCAACCCCTCTGGCCACTGCTGCCTGGGGGTCTTTCTCCAATTTGCCTCATTCTTGCACAAATGTAGTTTAGCACCATGGATGGACAGCAGATTTGAATTTGAAATCAGCTCTAACATTAACTAGCTGGGTGACTTTTAGTAACTTTCGTTCTTTGAGCCTTAGTTGCCTCATCTATAAAACCAGAGCTGGACAAATAGATCAGCTTTGCTGGGGTTGATGACTTCAGGCCCTTTCAGGAGTCAGGTCCCTGTTATTCCAGGGCTAGGGGAGCACTCCAGCTCAGAACGTTACTCTGTAGCACAGGATGCGAATCATCCACTGACACCGTGGCCATGCAGCTCTGAAACAGACAGCAACCCCCAAACCCCCGGCCCTGCCACCAAGCACATCTCAGGAGACTTCCACTGCTATAACTTCCCTTGTCCCTAAGAATCTCCTTCCCCAATCCCTTTCCTTTGCAGTTAGAAAAAGGCAAGCAGGGCTGAGTTTAGTGGTTTTAAAATTAGGGGTGTGGCCAGGCACAGTATCTCATGCCTGTAATTCTAGCACTTTGGGAGGCCTAGGCAGGCGGATCACTTGAGCTTAGCAGTTCAAGACCACCATGGGCAACACGGCGAAATCCCATCTCTACAAAAAAATACAAAAGTTCGCTGGTCATAGTGGTGCGCCTGTGGTCCCAGCTACTCGGGAGGCTAAGGGGGACGATGGCTTGAGCCTGGGAGGCGGGGAGGTGGAGGTTGCAGTGAGCCGAGATAACACCACCACACTCCAGCCTAGGTGACAGAGCCAGACCCTCTCAAAATAATAGTAATAAATAATAATAAAGTTAGGAGTGATCAGGCCCTGAACAGGGAAATGTTCTGTCCAAGGTCACAGAGCAAAGAGAATCCAGGTGCCCACAACTCAGCCAAGAGTCTTGACCCCTGTGTCGTCAACTGCACACACGCCGCACACTCCACCAGCTCCAAGGCTTCTCTCCACATCTGACTTCTCCAGGCCTGGACTGTTGGGTAGCTTTTTGGACAGAAAGAAGCAGAAAGCAGCAGGAGCTGCTCTCTGAGGACTGCACCTCAAAGAGCAAGATCACCCGGGTGGGATCGCTCTGAGGCTTCAGGCAGGGGAGGCTGGTTTGAAAGCTGATCTCCAAGAGGGCGTGGCTCCAAAATGCTGGCAAATAAAAGCCTGGAGAGCCAGCACCAAGCTGGAGACCAGCAGGAGGCACAGGAAAACAGCAAGCCGCTCTGTTCCTGGGCCTCGGAAGTGGTGAGCTCGCTGAGGCAGGAGGAGCTCTGGGGGAGGGTCTGGGAATGTGGATGAGGGCCCTGCAGGCCAAGATGGGGCAGATGGAGGGAGGAAGATGTTTGCGCTCCAGATGGCGAAGGAAATTCCAGGGAAGGGAGAATCACTGCACAGAGGGCTGACACACAGGTCCTTTCCAGAGACAGCTGCTCACACTCACACACATACACACACATACAAAGGTAGATACAGGGAAAAGGCAGCACCATTCAGGCACATCTCACCTGTCAGACCAGCCAGCCCTGGCTCACTCACCTGGAATGCAGTATTTAAAGAACTCGCCATCCCACCTGCACACCCACGTAGAGACATCTCCCCACTGTGTTTCAGATGCCTATGGCGTCCCCTCAAACCCTGGTCCTGTGTCTGCTGGTCCTGGCAGTCACTGAAGCCTGGGGCCAGGAGGCAGTCATCCCAGGCTGCCACTTGCACCGTGAGTACCTCTGGGACCAGAGGGCTAGGAGGAGTGGAGGTTCTGGGTGGGAGCAAAGAGCTGATAGAGTGGACGGTGGGGCAGGCAGCACCCTAGAGGGCCCCACACTGAGGCACAGGCAACAGGAGCTGGGGCGAGGCAAACCTTGGCAGAGGCGCCGTCTACTGCTTGCCTATCTCCTTCTAGCCTTCAATGTGACAGTGCGAAGTGACCGCCAAGGCACCTGCCAGGGCTCCCACGTGGCACAGGCCTGTGTGGGCCACTGTGAGTCCAGCGCCTTCCCTTCTCGGTACTCTGTGCTGGTGGCCAGTGGTTACCGACACAATATCACCTCCGTCTCTCAGTGCTGCACCATCAGTGGCCTGAAGAAGGTGAGGAGGGCCTGAGCCCGGTGGATGGACGTTGGGGTCGGGGGAAGACCAGGGAGATGGAGATCTTAGACAGTCCTGAGAAAGGGGACTGCAGCACGGACTCCCCACTCCCGCAGGTCAAAGTACAGCTGCAGTGTGTGGGGAGCCGGAGGGAGGAGATCGAGATCTTCACGGCCAGGGCCTGCCAGTGTGACATGTGTCGCCTCTCTCGCTACTAGCCCATCCTCTCCCCTCCTTCCTCCCCTGGGTCACAGGGCTTGACATTCTGGTGGGGGAAACCTGTGTTCAAGATTCAAACACTGGAAGGAGCTCCAGCCCTGCTGGTTACTTGCTATGGAATTTTTTTAAATAAGGGGAGGGTTGTTCCAGCTTTGACCGTTTGTAAGATTTTGTGACTGTCACCTGAGAAGAGGGGAGTTTCTGCTTCTTCCCTGCCTCTGCCTTGCCCTTCTAAACCAATCTTTCATCATTTTACTTCCCTCTTTGCCTTTACCCCTAAATAAAGCAAGCAGTTCTTGAATTTCTCTCTTTATTAGGTCTACCCCCAGCCAGGGAAAGAGGGGTAGACCATGATTACTGTGAACCCCCCTTACCCCAGGACACTGTGAATCTCTTCTTGCCTGTGCCCTCCCCCTCCCCCTGCCCAATAAATAAAAAGGGGACAAGGAAGTACACAGCGAGGGAAGGGAGGAGTGTGCACCCAGGACAGTGTCTGTGTAGAGGGTGAGCTGGGCGAGAATAAATAGACCATGGACCCCATGGTGGGGATAAGGAAGGACCTCGCATTGGCCAAGGCAGGGGCAGGCGAGGCGCTGAGTGCCCTTGCCCAAGGCCAGGAGCAGAGGGTGGGAGCCCGCCTGCAGCCGGAGCCCAGCTTTGCGGGGCAGGGGAAGATCCCTGATGGCAGCTTCCTGGTCAAGCTGGCCCTTGTCAAGTCCTGCCACGAGGGGCTGAGCATTCTGTTGCCAAGACCACCATTGCCTCTCCTCGTCTCCCCCCAGTGAAAGCTGGGCTGGGCAGGGAGTCCTCAGAAGCCACTCTGGCAATGCCAGGGGTAGGTGTGTTTCTCTCTGGGCCCCTGGACAGGAGAAGGGATAGAGGGACTGACAGCTCTGGGTTTAGCTTCTCCCCTTCTGAGGTGCTGTCTAGCTCTGACCACCATTGGCGGCCACCTGGGGTGTAAGCCGCTGGAGGGGGGCCTCCTTGGCCCCCTGGGTCCCCTGTAGCCGGCGTAGCCGCAGCTCTTCCAGACCTTGCCATAACTCCTGACGCTCCTGGGCCTTCTGCTGCTCCCTGGGGAGAGAAGGTGAGGCAGCTCCCTTTCCTGGGGCCCCCCACAGTCCAGACTCCCTCACAGTCCAGACTCCCTCACTACCACCCCACCGGCAAAGGCAAGGCATGGAACCATTTTTGTTCTGTGACTCCATAAAAACCCTCTGCTGAGGGAAGAGAGCAGAGGACAGACAGATCCCAGCCTGCAGTCACGGAGAAGATGACAGGTGGGGCCTGAGTGGTTCTGGCTTCTGTAGGAAGCTACAGGGAGTCAGAACAAGTCTGAGCTACTCGAAGAATGATGGGAGGATACAGGGGCAGACAGTCAGGCATAGGATGGCAGGAGCATGGACAGTCTTGCAGCATCTGATCAGACAGAGTTTGGGGTGGTCCTCGGGTTCCCTCCAGCCATGGGGGTCTGATCCCTCCCTGCTCTTTTCCCTTCCCCCACACCCAGCCCCCAACACTCACTGCTGCTTTTCCAGCTTGTAGGAGGCTGTGAGCTCATCAAACAGTTTCCCATTCATCTCCATGAAGGTCTTGAGCACATTGTAGATCAGTGATACGATGGTTCTTGGCAGGGTCAAGGAGGGACGAGAAGATGAAACAGCTTCGGTTTGCCCACCTCTCCCTTTCCCTGCCCTTCACATACAGCATTCCACCTGAATACAAGCACTGCCCACTTTCCTGTCCTTTTCACCACCCCTGGGCCATCTTTTGATGCTTTCTCTGATACTCTCCAGCTAGGAGTAACCCTAGGGTCGGGTCTGGACTGGCTGGCCCTGGTCCCAGTTTCTGTGAGTTAGGTCATGGCCTGGCACTCACTGGTTCCAGTGCTCCTTGGAGACTTGGTAGAGGGTCCCAAACACAGCAGGCAGCACAGTGTGGCAGTTGTCCTCAATGAGGCTTAGGATATACTCATTGTTCCAGAAATACAGAGCCCGCTCTGCAACCTGGGGCAGACAAGATGGCAGAATGATTAACTGGCAGTGACTTCTCTGTGTGCAAGGTCTGGTGTCCATCACTACCTCAACACCCAGGCCCCCTGACCTTCACACACCCCACCTTCAGGGCTTATCTGAGCCCTGGAGGAAGCAACGGTGTTGAAGGGAAAAGAGTTCTAGATATGGAATCCAATGCTGCGGGGTGAATCCTAACCACTACAGACTCTACTACGCCATGCGACCTTGGGAGAGGCATTTAACCTCCCAGCCTCAGTTTTCTCATCTGTAAAATGGGCTAATAATACCTATCTCAACAAGATGTTATAAGAATCAAATGAAATACTAGACTTTTAGGTGTTTAATGAACCGAAGTGCCAGAATCACTGTGAGGAAGACTTGATTTCCACTGGGTTATGGCCCATAAGAACAGGAGGAAGTCCACACATGTTTGCAGCAGAACATGAATTAGAGTTAGCTGGGATGGTGCGGGGAAGCCGGGCTGTGTCCCAAAGTGAGTCTAATGAAATCTAAGGCCACTAGCAAAAGGGGAAAAGCGATAACAGTCCTCCATAGCATTCTGGAGCACACTTCAGTTTACCAAACATGTTTACACTCACAATCTCTTCCATCCTCATCCCCACCCTGTGAAGAGGTTGTTGGCCCATTTTACAGCTGCGGAAGCTTAATCAGAATCAGAGTGGCGCAGTGATTTGCTCAAGGCCCCTCAGCCAGTGGAAGGCAGGTCCGAGGCTTCACCCTAGGTCTCCTGACCCTAAGTCCAGCATCTCCCCATTACCAGACCCGGGATTGGAGGAGAAACTGAGGGCAAAGGGAGCTTTATTAGGTCAGCTACCCAACCTTTCCAGGCCAGCCCTGCTCCCATCCCCGCCTGTCCTGCCTCATACCTGGAAATGGGGGCTGGAAACACAGCGAGCCACCTGCTTAAAAAGGGGCTCCTGGATCTTCACAAACTGGGAGGGCTCGATGACATCAAGAATCTCTTCCATCTCCCCCAGAAACATCACCTGGGTGGGTTGGGGAGGGGAGTAGGGACAGAGGGGCAGCAGCTCACATCTCCCCCTACACATACACACACCTGACTGCCTTCTAGAGGCCGAGCCCTCCCAGCCTCCCTCTGGTGGGCATCAAAGCCCTTCTTCATACCTCCTTCTGGGTGCAGGTTTTTGGCCAGTATTTGAGCAGCCCCCGGATCACCTGTGGGAGATAAGACAGAAAGGAGTCACGCCTGCAGAGGTGAGAGGCTGCCTTAGCCCCCAGAGGTACTCACGTGCTCTGTCAGAGTGGCATCCTTCTCCAGGAACTGCACCACACAGTATGCCAGCTGCAGGGGGTGACAGGTGGAGGGAAGGAAGATGGGTCAGGAAGGCACCAGGTGCCAAGGACTTGCTGCCCAGGACAGAATGCCAAACACTGCTCACCCATGGCCTGTTACTTTCTTATTCACCAAGCATTTATCACCTGCCTAGGATGTACCAGGCATCACACTCAGTGTGCTGGGAATACAACTATGATCTCGCAGGGAGTAGGGACAATCAATAAACTCATCTTTATAAATTTTGCAAAAGGTTCCATAATATGGCTAGTGTGGTTTCTCAAGCCTGTAATCCAAGCACTTTGGGAGGCCAAGGCAGCAGAATCACTTGAGCCCGGGAGTTTGAG
The DNA here is from genome assembly GCF_028885655.2 of Pongo abelii. NCBI lineage: Eukaryota > Metazoa > Chordata > Mammalia > Primates > Hominidae > Pongo > Pongo abelii. The sequence goes on from NC_071994.2 coordinate 9,765,363, forward strand.
ACCAGCCTAGGTAACATAGCAAGACACTGTCTCTACAAAAAAAAAATTTTTTTTTTAATTAGCCAGGCATGTGGCATACATCTGTGGTCCCAGCTACTCAGGAGGCTGAGAAGGGAGGACTGCTTGAGCCCAGCAGGTAGAGGCTTCAGTGAGCCATGTTCGTACCACTGCTCTCCAGCCAAGGCAACAGAGTAGAGTTTTGTCTCAAAAAAAAAATTTGTGTATCAAAATCTCCCATAATAGATTTGTGTATCCAAATATTTGGGAATATAGAAGGAGAAGAATATAATTCTGCCAAGGGAGGGTAGAGAAGAAAAGCCTGGCTTCACAGAGCTGATATCTGAGGTTAGCCTTAAAGTGCCAGTGGGAATGTTCTAAGGTAGATGGAACAGAATTATAAAGACAAAGAAGGTGAGCTAGGATCCCTGGAGGATCTGACCTCCAGGACCCACTGGCTGCCCTGACTGTCTGGAGCTCCTGCTGCAGCAGGGCCAGGCCTGGGCCTCACCTGGGCATGGAAGACAGACAGCGACTTGACAGAGTGCAGGGGGATCAGGACGCGAACCAGGAACTGCTTGTGCTCCGTCTTCAGGGGCAGCGCAAAGCCATTGATGATGCTGAGGAGGAGGCAGAAGAGAGGAAGAGGGCTCAGGTGACCCGGCCCCAGTCCCTCCTTCCAGAATCCTGAGCTCCAGCTGAGGCCCAGGGAGAATCACCTTCCTAGGATCTCCAGCAGCTCAGCCACACCATTGAAGTGCTCGAATTCATAGATGAACCTGCAAGAGAAGAACGCAGGTGGGCTCAAAGCAAGCAGGATAGGCTCAGTGCCCCCTTAGGCATCCTGCCTGCCTACCGTCACCTGCACAGCACACTCATCCAACTCTCCCCCAACCCAGAGGCCACGCTCCCTTCCCAACATCCCAAACCAGGCCCCATTGAGATCCCCGCCTCTGACACTGAAATGCCCTTCTCAGCCCAAGCCACCTCTGCCACTGAGTCCCAAGCTCAAGGCTCTCTTGCCAGTCAACTAAGAGAATGACAAACACTTAGCGCATCTACTCTGTACCATGTAAGTCTCAAAATTATCCAGGGAGATGAGGCTTATGAAATCCATCACATGGATGAAGAAATCAAGACTCAGCGGTTAAATAAAACAACCCCAATGTTAATAGGCAGGGAATCTAATGGACTCCAAGGTGCTGGAGGACAGGGATCATGGCTCACCCATTTTGTAGCTAATAACAATAACAACTAATGTTTCAGAGTCCCGGCCTCAGTCCAGGAGCTATGCTGAGTGCTTTGGAGGCAAGGCCCCATGTCATCTTGATGATGGTCCCTGAGTTAGTACAAGCAGCATCCCCATTTTTATCTTATCTTTGAGATGGAATCTCACTCTGTCGCCCAGGCAGGAGTGCAGTCGCGCAATCTTGGCTCACTGCAACCTCCACCTCCCAGGCTCAAGCGATTCTCCTGCCTCAGCCTCCCGAGTAGCTGGGATTACAGGTGTTTACCATCACACTCAGCTAATTTTTGTATTTTTAGTAGAGATGGAGTTTCACCACGTTGGCCAGGCTGGTCTTGAACTCCTGATCTCAAGTGATCTGCCTACCTCCGACTCCCAAAGTGCTGGGATTACAGGCATGAGCCACTGCACCCAGCCAGCATTCCCATTTTAAAGACGAGCAAACTAGGAGAGAGCTTAAGTAATTTGCCAAAGTTCACCCAAACGTTGGAACCAAACTCAAATGTAGGCCATATAGCTTCAGAGCCATGGTCTCAACTACAAGGCCACGTGAGCCTTGATGCCCAGTGGGTGCTGGTGCTCAGTGCATGTTTGCAGAAAGAATCTCTCTCTGGGTCCTTATGGCCTGGCATGATAAGGGTCAAATTATTTAGCTCCTAGGCCCCTGGACTGACCCAGTCCCTGCAAACCATTTCATCTCTTTTGGCCTCTACTTTCTCATCTGTAAGATGGAAATAAATACCCATTGTCTGTCAACTTCACAGGCTTTGTATAATCAATATGTAATACGTTACTGAGAAAGGGCTTGGAAAACAGAAGTTCTACAAGGGCCCCTGCAGCCCAGGAGCCTTTGCTGCAGTCTTCTTTTTTTTCTTTTCTTTTCTTTTTTTTTTTTTGAGACACAGTCTCCCTCTGTTGCCCAGGCTGGAGTGCAGTGGCATGATCTCGGCTCACTGCAAACTCCACCTCCTGGGTTCAAGTAATTCTTGTCTCAGCCTCCCAAGTAGCTGGGATTACAGGTGCCCACCACCATGCCCGGCCAATGTTTGTATTTTTATTAGAGACGGGGTTTCACCATGTTGGCCAGGTTGGTCTCAAACTCCTCACCTTAGGTGATGCACCCACCTCAGCTTCCCAAAGCGCTGGGATTACAGGTGTGAGCCACCACACACGGCCTTTGCTGCAGTCTTCTAACAGCCCTCTCACCCTCCCCAGGTCTCTGCTGGGCAGGCAGCAGCCACTCACCGGAGGAAGATGTGGTTGCACTGTTTGCGGATGTAGGCCCGGAGACCCAGGAACTTGCCATAGACCCGGTGCAGGATGGTCTTGAGGTACTCACGCTCCCGGGGGTCCTCGCTATCAAACAGCTCCAGGAGCTGTGGGAACCAGAGTCAGGGTCAGGGGAAAGGTCCACCCCAGGTTGCTTCCATCCTATCCCTGGCCCCTCAGAGAGCCTGCCCCTGCCTTGTGGTACCACCCAGCCTGGGCTCCCCACTTCACCATCAGGACAAACTTTTGATCCACATATCTCTTGGCCACGGAGGGCTGGAAGTCTGGGCTCTCCAAGAAACGCAGGAAAAACTCATATACCAGCTGGGGGAGGGGGACAGACAAAAAGGTGAGTTCAGTAACAGCCTCACCCACTCATTCCACCCTATGGCCCTCATCCAACTGTCTAGGGGCTAAAGAGGCCCTCTCCCCATGCCTTGGATCTCTTCTGAAACTTGGCTCTCTGTCTTCCCCAACCCTTCGGACCTGCAGGTGTGGCCACGAAGGCTCAAGGTTGGGCTCATCCTCTTCAGGGTCAAATTCAGGGTTCTCACTGGGCGGCAGAGTCCGGAAGATATTCACTGAGATCTGAGTGGCAGAGTTGGGGTTTGTTAAGGAAAAGCCCTTGAAGCCAGAAGCCAAGGAGTCCCTCATTCAAAGTTTTTTTTTTTTCTTTCCCAAGACAGGGTCTCGCTCTGTTGCCCAAGCTGGAGCGCAGTGGTGCAATCTCACCTCACTGCAACCTCAACCTCCCAGGTAGGCTCAAGCAATCCTCCCACCTCAGCCTTCTGAGTAGCTGGACTCAGTAGCACACCACCATGCCCGGCAAATTTTTAAATTTTTGTAGTGATGCGGTCTCACTGTCAGGCTGGTCTCGAACCCCTTGCCTCAAGTGATCCTCTCGCCTCGGCCCAAAGTGCTGGGATTACAGATGTGAGCTGCTGCTCCCGGCCCTCATTCAAAGTCCTAATGGGTTGATTTCAGCATCTGCCCCAGCAAGCAGTTCATTCCTTGGGCAATCATCACTTGAACACCTAGTTCGTGCAAGCCCTGGGCCAGGGGCTGGGAACCCAAGGGTGAATGGGACACATCCCTGCCTTCTAGGCAGGTGCAATCCAGTGGGGAGAACAAGGCTAGAAGCTGTGAGGTCTACGGGCAGGAAAAGGGAGATTTCCAGCTTGGGTATTGAGAGCGACTTCTTGGCAGAGGCGGCACCTGAGCCAGGCCATGGATGGTATGGGGTGTGGGGCAGGGCACTCCAGGTCTCAGGCAAGCATAAGCAAAGGTGTGGAGGTGGGGCAGGCCCGGAGGCATTCAGTGGGTGTCGGGCAGCAGCGGGTCGGGGGGAAGGAAGACGTGGACTGAGGCCAAGCCGATGAGTACAGGGTTATTCTCCACGCAGGGGTCCTGTGGACAGGAAACGGGGCTCACACGCCCTCTCGGCCGGCCCTCGGAGCCTGGCTAGCAGGTGCTCACCATGCGGATGATGTCTGGGTAGACGGGCTCGATGAGGACACCCCGGGTGCTCCCCACACACTCCACCAGCTCGTTGAGGGCTGCCCGCTTCACCTCCTTCCCCTTGAGGTCGGCCACACAGTCCAAGAAGTCAAACATCACCCCACACTGGGCCAGCTTCCGGCTCAGCAGCTCGTGCAGCTCGGAAGCCGGCACATCTGGGGAGGAGAGGGCATCCTGGGCCTGGGCCCCAGCTCCCCCAGCTGCCCCAGCTCTGGGTGGGGCAGACCCTCCTAATCTCCAGGGCTGCCTCTGCTGCCCCCAGGCCCCATGCTCTTGTGCCATCTCCCACTCCTTGCAGACAGCAAACAACTACTGTCCCTCCATTCCTGGGGGTTGAGGGTTGCTTTTCTTCCTCCTAATCCAGGCTCAGAGAGTATGATGGCCTGAGTTTTAAAGCAAGATCACAAATCCTGGATGCAGCAGCTTTCCACAGGTGCCCCAAACAGCTGCTGCCTCCCTCTCGGGTGGCACCCAGTTCTAAGGGCCAGAAATGGGAAGGGGTTCAGGGCCAAGGATCTCTACGGTGTCCTCAGGCTTGGCCAGTCTGGCCCTATGGCCCAAGGCTGGGAAAGGGAGCTATGTGGTTCCCCCAGGGAACCCTGCCAAGCGCCTGCTCCAGGGATCCGTCAGCTGGCTGGGCTGATAGTGGCCCCCTGGAACCCAGGCTATGGGCCCCACCCTTGGCCCTGGTCTGCCCCTAGGGTGGCACCACCTTCCGATGTCCCACCTCCAAGGATGACAGGCCAGTCAGGCCATGCGTCAGCAGAGAGGGCTGGAGGGCTGGGGTCAGTTCTGATGGCAGAGAACCTAGCCTGGAGGGGTATCCAAACTCCCTCTCTTGCCAGCTGCCTGCTGCCTCCCACCCCACCCCACGGCCCTGCTGGTCCCCTCGGGGGTTCGGTTCCCCCACTGGCCAGCAGCCAGCTCACCTTTGAGCAGGGGCAGCGGTGTGAGCTCCTGCTGGTTGCTCTGATAGCGGAACTGAGAGGAGCTGTGGGAGCGGCGGGGCCGGGCTCTGCGGAGGGAACGGCGGGAGAAGCCGTCCACCTTGTCTGGTGGGGGCACAGGCGACAGCCCAGGGGAGGAGGGGCTAGTGGGGGTGCTTGCAGGGGGCAGCTTGGTCTCCATGGCGGGCAGGCGGCAGGTCAAGCTTTCAGAGCCCCGGGGGTTCTCTCTGGGCCTGGGAGGTGCTGGGTGAGACTGGACAGACTAACTTGGTCCCATCCTGTCCGGGCGTGGGGGGGGGGGGGCACAACCACAGTCCTGGGCCCCCCCCCAGGGCCTCCTGCAACTGCCCAGTCCTGGGGGGCAGGCAGGGTAGAAAGGAGGATGGCTCAGGCCTCAGATCCTTCCTGGGGGTCCCGAAGAGTCCAGTTAGGGTTCCCACTCTGGCTCTTTTGAAAACGAAGTCAGGCAGAAAGGTCAGCAAGAAAGAGACAGAGAAAGCCAATCAGTTCCTCAGGAGAGCCGGGAGGCTGCGTGGAGTGCCCAGGTCTTTTCCCTCCTATTCTTGCCCAGACCCTAAAATAGGGGTGCAGCCCCCTCCCATCCTGGACATGTTCCTCCCTTCTCTCAGACAGAAAGGCTCCAAAACAACCCCTCCCAGAATAGGGCCTATCCCCCAAGCCAGCCCCGACTCAGAATGGAGCCCCGATCGTCATCCCTGCCCCTTTCAGAATGGAACGCATCGCTGCTCCACTAAACCCGGCCACTTGGGACAACCCCAAGACTGGAGGTGCTGTCCCGATGCCACCCCGCTCCTAGAACCCGGCACCCTCCCCCACCTCAGCTCCTCCTTCCTGGCCCCCCAAACCTCATGGGGTGGGGGACACTCACTTCTCGAAAACCCAGACTTCGGTCGCCAACCCCCGGGGGCTGCCCGTAGGGAGGGCGACGGCCGTTCAGGGCCCTTTCGCAGCGGTTCCGCTCGGGGCGCTGGGGCTGGGCGGCGGCGCTCCTGGGTTCTCTCCCGGGCTCCGGGGGGGGGGGGGGCTAGAGCATGCCCCCAACTCAGCCCCGGGCCGGGACTGGGCGTTCGGCGGGCTCTGCACCGGCCGTCGCAGCGCGCGGATCTCCGCTGAAGTCCTGGGACTCCGACCCAACGCGGTGCAGCGCAGCGGGAGCCCCAGCTCGGCTCCGTGCGCACCGGCACCCGCCGCCCAGCTGCTCAGGATGACATCAAGTCACCTCCCCCCGCCCGGCCCGCACCTCCCCGCGGGCTGAAAGAGGGGGCTGCGTCAGGAAGGCCCGGGGCCGCTGGGAGATGTAGTCCCCGCGCCGTTTAAAGTGAGCTGCCAGACCAAAGGGGACACCCTTGAGGGCAGACTCGGGGGTGAAGGCCGAAGCTTTTGAAGCCAGAGAGCAGAGTGGGATGGGCTCTAGTCGGGGGCGGGAAGCCTGGATTCTAGAAGGGAGGCTGCATAGGGAAAGAGGAGGGCTTAGGAGTTTGCACCAGGAAAGTGGGGTGATGCCAGGACACTGACAGGAAGGAGTCACAGCAAGCTATGCCAGGCCCACAGATTTGGCCTGGGCCTTCTATGCCCTAGGCCATCCCCCCAGGAACCTCACCCTCACCCCAGAACCACCAGACACTTCAGAAACCCCTTGGAAACCAGCACTGGACTAGTTAAAAGTCTGCGATGAGTCAGTGCTTGCTGGGAGGGGTGTGGTGCTCCCAAGCCTGCTGGGAGATGCAGTCCATCCTCAGGCCTGCAGTCCCCCTCCCGTCCCTTGCTGTCTATGGTGACATCATGGTCTCCGGTTTAAAGGGCCAGTCTTGGAGTGGCAAAGCCCGAGAGGAGGAGGTTTTCTCCTGGAGCTGCCACCTCATCCCAGGCAGCCTGGCCTTCCCGGATGGACCTTTCAGCCCCCCTGGACCCTAAGATGTGCTGGGTGGGACAGTGTCTCTTGCTCAAAATCCTGCTGCTGGTATGCAAGGCACAGGTGGCAGTCCAGGAGTTCGGCATGCTAACCAAAAGTTCCCAGCCTGCGGTCCTGGGCCCCCCTCCTAGGATCCTGGACCCCAACACTCTTTATAGCCCTGAACTCCATCACGATACACTGCTGTGAAATCTCCACCCTGAAATGTTGCCTGGATGAGCAGCTGGTCCATGGTGAGCAGCAGGAAAGGGTGATGAGACCAGATAATGAGGTCGGGGAGGGGACAGGGGCCTTTTCAGAGTCTGCCCCATCCTGCTTTGGGTCTTGGTGACCACTCAGTGCTCCAGCGGAACCACCCAGCCATCCTCCCGGTTGCAGAGGAAGCCTGGGTGCGCAAGAGGTGCCCGCCTACCAAAGCAACAGAAGGCAGAGGCCTGCACCGAGGTCCGCAGTTCATCAGGCTGGGGTCCAGGACTCTGGCACTGGAGACCCGGCAAGTGCTCTGCTTGCTCAGGAACCTCCGGCAGGCCTTGCCCATCCGGCCCTTGGTGTCCCTGTCTGTCCAATGGGAATCCATGATGTCCCTCCTTGCCCACCTCCCAGGCTCTTCTGCATCCCTGAACAAGCTGAGGGAGGGCAGGCCCACAGAGCCTCTGCAGCCAGGCAAGGACCCCGAGGCCAAGAGAGGAGAAGCCCCTTGCCCAGTGTCACACAGCGTGTCTTCAAAAGTTGGGGCCAGGGGCCAGGCTTCCACCTCCCAGCTGGCTGCAGCCCACCTCCACAAGCCCCCTGGGCACCAGTGCCCTGGTCTCAAGGCTAGACTGCCCACACAGGGCTGGTGTTTTATATAAAGGAAGTGCTAAGGCCAGGTGTGATGGCTCACACCTGTAATCTCGATACTTTGGGAGGCTGAGGTGGGAAGATCACATAAGCCCAGGAGTTAGAGGCTGCAGTAAGCTGTGATTGTGCTGTCGCATTCCAGCCTGGGTGACAGAGACCCTGTCTCAAAAACAAAACAAAAAACAGAGATGTTCCATTTGAGAAATGGGGCACTGAAGAGTAGAGGAGAGGGATAAGACTCCTGGAAGAAAAAAAAAAACTTTTTTTTTTTTTTTTTTTTTGAGATGGAGTCTCGCTCTGTCACCCAGGCTGGAGTGCAGTGGCACAAACTCAGCTCACTGCAAGCTCCGCCTCCTGGGTTCACACCATTCTCCTGCCTCAGCCTCCCGAATAGCTGGGACTTCAGGTGCCCACCACCAAGCCCAGCTAGTTTTTTTGTATTTTTAGTAGAGACGAGGTTTCTCTTCTCTCCCTCATCCGTGTTAGCCAAGATGGTCTCGATCTCCTGACCTCGTGATCCGCCCACCTCGGCCTCCCAAAGTGCTGGGATTACAGGCGTGAGCCACCGTGCCTGGCTGAATAAAAAGACTTCTGAAGTGGTGGCATTTGAACTGGTTCTCAAAATAGGCACAGTGTCACTTGGGGGATGCAAGGTTGAACATTCTTTTTTTCTGTTTTTGAGACAGAGTCTCACTCTGTCACCCAGGCTTGAGTGCAGTGGCACCATCTCAGCTCACTGCTGCAACCTCCACCTCCCAGGCCCAAGCAATCCTCCTGCCTCAGCCTCCCAAGTAGCTGGAACCACAGATGCGCGCCATCATGCCAGGCTAATTTTTGTTTTTTTGGTAGAGACAGGGTTTCACCATGTAGCGCAGGCTGGTCTCAAACTCCTGAGCTCAAGCGATCCATTTGCCTCAGCCTCCTAAATGTTGGGATTACAGGCGTAAGCCATTGCACCCAGCTTTTTTTTTTTTTTTTTTTTTTTGCAGTGGCGCGATCCTGGCTCACCGCAACCTCCGCCTCCCGGACTCAAGCAATCCTCCCACCTCAGCCTCAGTCCCGAGTAACTGGGACCACAGGTGCATGCCACCACTCCTGGCTAATTTTTTGTATTCTTTGTAGAGACAGGGTTTTGCCATGTTGCCCAGACTGGTCTCTAACTCCTGGGCTCAAGTGATCCTCCCGCCTTGGCCTCCCAAAGTGCTGGGACTACAGGTGTGAGCCACCATGTGTGGCTTTTACCACAATTTAAACGAAATGCATTACATCGTGTTATATGCAACGACAGATGTATGTTCAAAACAAAAGTCACCCATTTTAGTGGTACAATTCAACAGTATTGTATTTATAGATCAAGTTCCATGTATTTATAGATGAAGTTTGCTTTTTCAGGTGTGTCCAGATCCCTCTGTTCTCCTGGCTGTCCCTGAGTTACCTGGAGGAGCTCCTCTGGCCTGGACACCCAGTTCCCTGCTATTTGCCTGGGATCTCCTCCCTCCAGCTCCACCCATCCTTGAGGGATGGCCTCTCTTCCTCCATGAAAGCCCTTCCCTCTGATAAAACCCAAGCTCTCCACCCAGGACAGAGTCAAAAGCCGTAGCCCCCAGGCCACCTCCGTGATCCCTTTCTCACCCCAGAGGGTGGGCCATCCCCCCGGCCTAGGCACAGCCTAGCCCTCCCCATTTTCTCTCTGTGGGGAGGAATCCTGACCCCAAACTTCCCCTGACCTCTTGAGTTGACTGGAATCCAGTTGTCCGGTAGAAGAAGCCCCTAAATGCAATGCCCAGGGCCAGTGTATTTGTTAGAACTGCTGGACCTAGGGCAGGTGCAGGGGCTCATGCCTGTAATCCCAGCACTTTGGGAGGCAGAGGCAGGCAGATTGCTTGAGCCCAAGAGTTCAAGACCAGCCTGGGCCACATGGTGAAACTCCATCTCTACAAAAAATAGAGAAATTAGCTGGGCATGGTGGCATGAGCCTATAGTCCCAGCTACTTGGGGAGGCTAAGGTGGGAGGATTGCTTGAGCCCGGGAGGCAGAGGTTGCAGTGAACTGTGATCATGCCCCTGCACTCCAGCCTGAGCAAGAGTGAGGTACTGTCTCAAAAAAAATTACATATATATATATATATATATATATATACACACACATAGAACTGCTGGACCTACGGCTGGGCGCAGTGCCTCACACCTGTAATCCCAGCACTTTGGGAGGCTGAGGCGGGCAGATCACAAGGTCAAAACTTCGAGACCAACCTGACCAACATGGTGAAACCCTGTCTCTACTAAAAACAGAAAAATTAGCCAGGCATGGTGGTGCGCACCTGTAATTCCAGCTACTCAGGAAGCTGAGGCAGGAGAATCACTTGAACCCAGGAGGTAGAAGTTGCAGTGAGCTGAGATCGCGCCACTGCACTCCAGGCTGGGAGAGAGAGCGAGACTCCGCCTCAAAAAAAAAAAAAAAATAACTGCTGGACCTAAAGTGGGGGCTTGGGACTTCGTTGCAGAATGCCCCATGGGGTTCCCAACACCACATTTCCTCCCAAGAGAATATCGTCCCCTTTACTGTGCCAGGATTTTTAGCTCACTCCTTTAGCTCCTACTCTGAGGCTAGATTGAGGAATGACTATCTCTGGAGTTGGTTTTCTATGGAGCTCGTCTGGGGAAGTATCTTTGCATCCTCTCAGTCCTGTCTAATCTTCTGCTGTGGCACACACACGGCACTGGGAACTGGGGCTCAGGAATGGACCTGCAGGCACCAACTCCTAAGAGATGGATGTGCCCACCAGTTAAGTTACAAGACACAGATGTGAGTGCAGCCTGACCCTGGAGTCTCCCTCACTAGAGGAGAGCAAACTCCCAGAGTGGCGCCAGGGGCCTAGAAAGGACAACTTTTCTTGGACCAAGAGAATATCCCCTTCTATCCCCACCGCCTTTGGAAGGAGGAGAAGTGGTGTTTTTTCTTTTTTCTTTCCTTTTTTTGTTTTTGAGATGGAGTCTTGCTCTGTTGCCCAGGCTGGAGTGCAGTGGTGCAATCTCAGCTCACTGCAACCTCTGCCTCCCGGGATCAAGTGACTCTGGCCACCTCAGCCTCCCAAAAATGCTGGGATTACACGTGTAAGCCACTGTTCCTAGCCTCTTTTTTCTTTTTATGATTTCTGAATCTTAATCCTTTTTCATTCATTCGCTCCACAGCATTTAGGCACGTAGCCTTGGTCTCCTCTCCCTTAAGAATGGGGATATTAATAGAACCTCCCTCATGAGCATATGGTGAACAGCAGAGCAGATGAGATCGTGCACGTAAAGTAACAAGCCCAAGGCCTAGGACATCACACAGGCTTAATTCATGGTGGCAATTATATTTACTATTAATTTTTTTTTTAGACAAGATCTCCGTCTGTCACCCAGGCCGGAGTGCAGTGGTGCATTCATAGCTTCACTGCAACTTCAAACTCCTGGGCTCAAATGACCACAGGCACACACCACCACGCCCGGCTAATTTTTTGAAACTTTTTTTTTTTTTGTAGACACAGGGATTCAGCTATGTTGCCCAGTCTGGTCTCAAACTCCTGGGCTCAAGCGATCCTCCTGCCTCAGCCTCCCAAAGTGCTGGGATTACAGGAGTGAGCAACCCAACCCGGTCTATTATTATTAATGTAATAATCAGTTGGTGAGCACGGTACTGCCCCCGGCCTGCCATGGAAGAAGGCAGAGCCCTCCATTCCTTCCACGAGCAGTTTCTTTTTTTTTTTTTTTTGAGACGGAGTCTCGCTCTGTCACCCAGGCTGGAGTGCAGTGGCACAAACTCGGCTCACTGCCAGCTCTGCCTCCTGGGTTCACGCCATTCTCCTGCCTCAGCCTCCCGAGTAGCTGGGACTACAGGCGCCCGCCACCACGCCTGGTTAATTTTTTGTTTGTTTTTTTTAGTAGAGATGGGGTTTCACTGTGTTAGCCAGGGTGGTCTCGATCTCCTGACCTCATGATCCACCCGCCTCGGCCTCCCAAAGTGCTGGGATTACAGGCGTGAGCCACCGTGCCTGGCCCATAAGCACTTTCTGAATGGCTGTCCTATCAGACTGCCTCCCTGAGTGGAGCCTGTTCCTTCCAGGTAATGAACTATCTCCACTTACTAACCCAACCCCAGTTACACAGGATAAAACTGAGGGTCACAAGAGGAGAAGAAACCACCCATGGGTGTGACTGGAATACAGGTCCCTGCCCTGTGGGCCAGGGCGGTTGCCCTTGCTTCAGGCTGAGTTTTGGCATTAGAATGTAAGAGTCCAGCTCCCAAGTAAGATTAAAATAGAAACACAGGCTAGGTGGGGTAGCTCACACCCATAATCCCAGCTACTCGGGAATTCCTTGAACCCTGGAGGCAGAGGTTGCGTGAGCCAAGACTGCACCACTGCACTCCAGCCTGGGCAACAGAGCAAGACTCCGTCTCAAAAAAATAAATAAATAAAGTAGAAACATAGGCCGGGCACGGTGGCTCATGCCTGTAATCCCAACACTTTGGGAGGCCAAGGCAGGCTGATCACCTAAGGTCAGGAGTTCGAGACCAGCCTGGCCAACACGGTAATTAGCCAGGTGCGGTGGTGCATGCCTGTAATCCCAGCTACTCCGGGAGGCAAAGGCAGGAGAATCATTTGAACCCAGGAGGCAGAGGTTGCAGTGAGCCAAGATTGTGCCACTGCACTCCAGCCTGGGTGACAGAGAGAGTCTGTCTCAAAAAGAAAAGAAAAGAAACATAATTACTTGTGGCTGCTCCTGAAGTCGCCCATGATGTAAGAGGTTTTGTGTGGCCGCCCCCTACAGAGCAGCGGTTGGCAAACTTTTTCTGTGAAGGGCCAGAAAATAAATATTTTAGGCTTTGCAGACCTCTGTCTCAAGTACTGAATTCTGCTCTTGTAGCAAGAAAGCAGCCCTGGACAGAACTTAAGCAAATGAGCAAGACTGTGTGACACTAAAACGTTATGTGTAAACACTGGAATGTGAATTTCATATGATTTTCACATGCCATGAAAAGTTCATTCTTCTTTTGATTTTTCCCCTAACCATTAAAAAAACATAAAAACCATACTTAGCTCAAAGGCTGTACAAAAACAATGCCCCCCTGCTTAAAGGAGGCAGAATCCATTCTTTGATTTTAGGACTAGAGATATGAAAAGCTATTATTATTCCAGAGAGGGGCCTAAGGCCTGACCGACGGCAGAGAGAAGGGAGGGTCAGTTAATCTCCCTCTGAGCATTCCGGGGTGAGGAGGGAAAAAAAGACCTTCCTTGGTGATGGATTCAGAGCCTTTATTTATTTTTGTTTGTTTTTGAGGCAGGGTCTTTCTCGTATCTAAATCTGTTTTCTTACCTGTAAAGCGGTGGCAATAATCCCTACCTTGAACGATTGTTAAGAGGGCTCAATGAGATAAAGGAAAAGGATTTTGCAAAATGCAAATGTTTACTCACTTAATTGTTTCCACAGATGCGCGCTTAAGATCGCGCACTGAGTTTACTCCTCTGGGGAAGGCTTCTACGAAGTTTGATGGGACACTGTCCCTTTAAATCCTCCCCAACCACCCAACCACTTAAAGTGGTTGGACGAATCAGCACATGCGCATTCCTTTGAGGGGCCGGCACCTGGAGCAACAGCCTTCCCAGAGCCTGTAGAGGGGAGGTTAAAGGTCCTCCCACACAGTACTTCACGCAAGCGTAAATCATGATTGAGGGCACTATATCATGCAGAGAGCCCAGTCCCTTTTTCGCGCCCGAAGGCTCCGCCCCGCGCAGCCAATCAGTAGGCCTCGCCCTTTGCAATAGCCAATGACAGTGAGCGTAGGGGGCGTGGCTGGGCGACCGGGGGCGCGGCCTGGCGCCGAGAGAAGCGGCGGGGCGAGCCGGGGGCTCTAGTGAACAGCGGAGCCGGACGGGGATCGCCGGCGGGCGGCAAGCGGAGGCGGCCCAGGCCCGGCGGTCTCCGAGATGTCACGATGGCTGTGGCCATGGTCAAACTGTGTGAAAGAGCGGGTCTGCCGCTACTTGCTGCACCACTACTTAGGTCACTTCTTCCAAGAGCACCTCAGCCTGGACCAGCTCAGCCTCGATCTGTACAAGGGCAGCGTTGCCCTGCGAGACATCCACCTGGAAATCTGGGTGAGGAGCCAGGCCCGAGTCCAGGAAGGTGCGGAGGGTGGGAGCGCAGCGACCTGAGGCTCCCTGAGGCAAGATCGGGCTGGGGGAATCAGGCACCGGGCGTAGAGAGGCCAGGGGAATCTTGCCCTCTCCAGGCGTCAGAGGCACCCCGGCTGGCCTCTTCAGTTCCTTACCACAGCCAGAAACTGAGCGGGAAGGGGTTTCTGTCTCCACGGGAGGAGAAACTGAGGCTGGAGAGGGCAAGATCACCTGTCTGGAGAATGCAAGACAAACTCATCGAGTTTGGGGGCTGAGTTAAGGAGGGTGGCTCTCGGGCTGAGGAGGGGCTGGGGAGGGAGCGTAGGAACAGAGCTGGGCCAAGGCAGTGACAGACTTGGGCCTGCGCAGCTGGTGGGGGAAGCTGGTAAGCTGGTAGGGGTCCGGAGCCCTGGCGAGGACACCTGTGGATCATGTGCCCTGACCTCTTGACCCCACGGTCCTGGGCCCGTAGGTGGGATCAACAAACCACCGGATGTGTATGTCAACAACCGCGTCGGTACCAGTGTTGATCAACACCTCGTGTGCCTGGGTCGCTGCCTACTTCCTGCTTTTGGGACAGTGGGATGGGCCAAGTGGGTGTCTAGGGAGGGACTGGAGGGCCCCCACCCACATCTCCCACCGACCGGCCGGCTCAGTGTCCCCGCCTGGAGGGAGGCCCTGGAGGAAAGGTGGGGAGATCTGGCTTCAAGCCAGGAGGAGGCCAAGGGAGATGCCAGGGAGGCCAAGAGGTGTAAGGTCAGAGGCTTGAGGCTGGGAATGGTGAGGAGCCCTGACTCACAGCTCAGCTGACCTGGGGAGCTTTGAAGGAGCCACCGATTAGAGGTGCGTCCTGGTCGATCCACCAGGTCCAGGGCAGCAGGGGTGGGCATGGAGGCAGGGACTTCTCAGTTTTGTGGCTGGACTCCGGGGTCTGCTAATCTGGGCAGAAGAGCTAGGCTTTGGGGGTAGGCCAAGCCCTGGTGAGCAAATGTGGGGTAGGATAACCCTGGGCCCTGAACTGGGGGCACCCCGCAGTGGCCGGCTGTCTGTGAATTCTGGTGTAGGAAGCCCTCTCTGACCTCTAACCTTAGACTCTAAGACCGTCTCTAGGCTGCCTCTTTTTTATTTTTATAGAGACAGGATTTCCCTATGTTGCGCAGGCTAGTCTTGAACTCCTGAAGGGATCCTCCCACCTCAGCCTCCCAAAGTGCTGAGATTATAGGCATGAACCACCATATCCAGCCCTAGGCTTCCCCTTTTTACTTTCAGCTCCAGAAAACACCCTACTCCTGTTCCCTGCCCTCTTGTTGGGGATTGAATTGGCTTCTCTAGGGCCCTGGTGGAATGCAGGCGCTTTCTTGATAACCAGCCCCTCCTCCCAGCTCAGCCTGCAGGCCCCGCCTTGAAGGCCCCCAAAGAAACTGAGTATCTGGGGCCTCTGAAGTGGCATGAAGAGAGAGAGGCCCGGATCCCTGTCTCAGTCCCTGTTGTATACTGGGTGACTAGATTAGTCCTGTCTCTAGGCCTCAGTTTCCCGAGCTGTGGGTCTCTGGGTGAGGAATTTGGACTCCCATGTGCTCTGCCATGTGCTTTTTTATTCTTGGATCCAACCAGTTTACTGAGGCCCTTTCTGGGTGGCACCTGGGGTCACGGGGGAGGCAGGTGGGGTACAGCCCTCCAGGAGCTTCCAGGTTGGCAGGGGTACAACTCCACCATGGACATTTTAGCCAGGGGCTCAGCCTTGTGCCTCACAGAGAGGTATAGCTACACTAGGTGTTTGGGGTTGGGGGGGGTCCCATCTGGCGTCAGGTCAGCCCCTCTCTCTTGGACACTGTCCCTTTGAACTCTGCTCACCCAGGGTGAACATGAGTATTCCGGACTCTGCCACACATGTGCCCATGTTGTCCTGTGCCTGCAACACACCATCTTCTACCAGTGCCTATCCCCCCTCCCTTTATTCTTCAGCTTGCCCCTCTGACGGCCCAGGCTGGGTTAGGCGTCTTCCCCACGGCCCCCCCACCGGCCCCCTCACCACCCCCCAGCGCCTGCTCACCTCTGAGTTTCATCCTAGTTGCTCTGAGTCCCTGGCTGGAGCCTAGCTTGGCTGGGGAATGAAGACATTTTATTTACCCATCTAGTCTCAGTGTCAGCATGTAGAAAGTGCTCGGTAAATATTATCTTGAATTAAGTGGTGAGGGAAACATTTGCTCTGGCTTGAAGGATTAGGCACCTTTGGGTGATGGGGTAGGGGGGCTGGCCTGTAGTAGGGGACAGCATGAGCATAGGTGGGACCTTGTAGATAACACGTGGAGGGATGGGGCAAGCCAAGGGTGCTCTCCAAGGCACCATGGCCAGATAAGGCTGTGCCAGCCTGTGGGATTTGGGGTTTCCCTGAGCTGGTTTTGTCTCTTGCTTGCTCCCAGTCTGTGAACGAGGTGCTGGAGTCGATGGAGTCACCGCTGGAGCTGGTGGAAGGCTTCGTGGGCTCCATCGAGGTGGCCGTGCCCTGGGCTGCTCTGCTCACCGATCACTGCACAGTGCGCGTGTCCGGCCTCCAGCTCACCTTGCAGCCCCGCCGAGGTCCAGGTGAGGGCAGGGCGAGGCTGGGGGCAGGCAAGTGGGGAGAGTGAGCCAGGGTGTCCAGGACCTGACTGGGCCTGCCTGCCTTGAGACCCTGTTTCCCCCTACAGCGCCAGGGGCTGCCGACTCACAGAGCTGGGCCTCATGCATGACCACAAGCCTGCAGCTGGCCCAGGAGTGTCTGCGGGATGGGCTACCAGAGCCCTCTGAGCCACCACAGCCCCTGGAGGGGCTGGAGATGTTTGCCCAGACCATTGAGACTGGTGAGCAGGCCCCTCCTGGCCGCCCTGTCTCCTGCCCTTCAGTGGCACACAGAACAGGGGATCCAGACAACGGCATGGCCACCCTGGTGCCCAGATGGGAAATTCTGCCTCCCGTTTGCTGCTCCACCTGACCTGAGACCCCTCCCCGACTCCTCAGTGCTTCGGAGGATCAAAGTGACCTTCCTGGACACTGTCGTGAGGGTGGAGCACTCTCCGGGTGATGGGGAACGTGGTGTGGCCGTCGAGGTCCGTGTGCAGAGGTAAGGGCAGGCCGATCTGGGGTGGACTGGTGTGAAGATGGGGAGTGGGGGCTGCTGGATGGTCCCCACCCGCAGCCTGGGTTCCTGGGAAGAGGCAGGGTGGATCTGGGTGGTAGGGTTGGGGAGGTGGGCTGCATCGTGAACCCGGACTGGTGTCCAGAGCCCAGGTGATACAGGCCCAGAGTGGCCGAGGCCCCAAGAACCAAGTTAGATGCTGAGGGTCTGAGGAGCAAGAGCTGGCCTGAGCCTCCGGGCTGGACATGGCGGTTTAGGACGGCCTAGGTGTGATGGAGCAGCTCTGCAGGCCAGGCTCCCTGACCCCGTGCCCCTAGAACAGAGCACTGTGTGGAGAGAGGGGCTCCAGGCCTGGGGTGGCCAGGGCACGGGCTGACCCTACACTCTCCAGACTGGAGTACTGTGACGAGGCAGTGCGGGACCCAAGCCAGGCACCGCCGGTGGACGTGCATCAGCCGCCTGCCTTCCTGCACAAGCTGCTGCAGCTGGCAGGGGTCCGCCTGCACTATGAGGAGCTCCCGGCACAGGTGAGCCGGGCTCTGATTCCCACAGCCCCTATCTCCTATCCCTTGAGCCCTCTGACCCCCTTCCATCCTTTCTGACCATCTCTGACTCCATTTTCTCAACCTTCCCCTCTTGTATCCTCCCGCCTCCCAGGAAGAGCCTCCAGAGCCCCCCTTGCAGATCGGCAGCTGCTCAGGGTACATGGAGCTGATGGTGAAGTTGAAGCAAAATGAGGCCTTCCCTGGCCCCAAGGTGGGTCCCCAGGCTCCTGGGGAGGGGGTGAGTACCGCATCTCAAGACTCCTCCTCCTCAGCAAGGCTGATTATCTGCAGACCAGAGTGGGGATGTCAAGTGGGGGATTTACTTCCTTCTTGGCAGCTAAAGAAACAGGCTGTAGGCCAGGCGCAGGGTTCACGCCTGTAATCCCAGCACTTTGGAAGGCCAAGGTGGGTGGATCATCTGAGGTCAGGAGTTCGAGACCAGCCTGGCCAACATGGTGAAACCCTGTCTCTGCTAAAAATACAAAATTAGCCAGGCGTGGTGGCACACGCCTGTAATCCCAGCTTCTTGGGAGGCTGAGGCAGGAGAATCTCTTGAACCCAGGAGGCAGAGGTTGCAGTGAGCCAAGATTGCACCACTGCACTGCAGCCTGGGCAACAAGAGTGAAACTCCATCTCAAAGAAAAGAAAAAAAGAAACTGAGGCTGAGAGGTCAAGTTGTGGCCCGGTTCATACAGCTAGTTGGTAACAGAGTTTAGTTTGGCAGCCAGCATCCTGCTTTCCCAGGGCGAGGGCCGGTGGGTGGTAGCTCTTAGAGGAGCTGGGTGGTGGGCCTAGGCTCCATGGCTGCCCCCTTGGCCCTCAGTTGGAGGTGGCGGGACAGCTGGGCTCTCTGCACCTGCTCCTGACCCCGAGGCAGCTCCAGCAACTTCAGGAACTGCTCAGCGCCGTGAGCCTTACAGGTGAGGCCTCTGGGTGGCATGGTGGTGGGGTGGCTGGGAGGGCCAGCCAGCCCAGACTGAAGTCTCCTGCCCTGCAGACCCTGAGGGCCTGGCTGACAAGCTGAACAAGAGCCGCCCGCTAGGTGCCGAAGACCTGTGGCTGATTGAGCAGGACCTGAACCAGCAGCTGCAGGCAGGGGCGGTGGCTGAGCCCCTCAGCCCAGACCCCCTTACCAACCCCCTTCTCAACCTGGATAGCACTGGTGGGTGTGGGGTCGGACCGTGGTTGGAGGGGCAGCTAGTGTGGGTGCAGGAGCCTAGGGGCTGGGGCCGGCTGTCCCTGACACTCCTCACTTCACCCACAGACCTCTTCTTCTCCATGGCTGGCCTCACAAGCAGTGTGGCCTCAGCCCTCTCTGAGCTCTCCCTCTCCGATATAGACCTGGCCTCCTCTGTGCACAGCGATATGGCCTCCCGCCGGCTCTCTGCCCAGGCCCACCCAGCTGGTGAGTTGGAGCCCCCTGGGGGTACTCCAGGGACAGGAAGGACTAGAAGAGGCCTTAGTGCCGTAGGATGTCAGAGGCACACAGGAAATCCCCAGCGATGCCTGGATATCTACCATCTGTGACTTGGTTCCCTGGGGACCAAACGAGGTGGGAGCTGGAGATACAGTGGACAGAGCCTAGGTTTTTCAGTCATTGATCTTAGTCAAGCACTTAAACTCTCTGAGACTCAGCTTCCTCTTCCATAGGAAGAGAATGGTGAGATCGGCCTTTGCCAGGCTGTATATTTGGGTTCATGTTTATTGACAGCTTATTGTGGGTGGGTACTAGGCTGGGTGCTTTATCACATCCTATCCTTCCAGCACCCTGTGGAGGGTTCAGTTGAGCCTGGGCAGAGGGCCTGGCCTACTGGAGCCACCGGTGTCACCCCTGCCTGACCAAGCCTTCTGCCAGAGCCACGTGGTGGGGCAGACTTGGCCTCCCAACCCCCAGCCTGGTGGCGAACTATTGCTCCACCTGGGGTACCCGGAATCTCTTGGGAGCCCCTGCTGAAGCCTCTGTCCCCTCAGGCAAGATGGCCCCCAACCCCCTCCCGGACACCATGCGCCCTGACTCGCTGCTGAAGATGACCTTGGGGGGTGTGACCGTGACCTTGCTTCAGACGTCTGCCCCATCTTCTGGACCACCTGACCTCGCCACGCACTTTTTCACCGAGTTTGATGCCACCAAGGATGGGCCCTTCGGTTCCCGAGACTTCCATCACCTTCGACCACGCTTCCAGAGGGCCTGTCCCTGTAGCCATGTTCGGTATAAGCCCGAGGCCAGGGCCTGAGGAGAGACCATCAGAGCCCCGTAAGTGCACCTTCTGACGCCTGTCCTCTTCCCTGCAGGCTAACGGGCACAGCCGTGCAGCTGTCCTGGGAGCTGCGGACGGGCAGTCGGGGCCGGCGGACAAGCAGCATGGAAGTGCACTTTGGGCAGCTGGAGGTGCTGGAGTGTCTGTGGCCCCGGGGCACCTCCGAGCCTGAGTACACGGAGGTGAGGGCAGAGGCAGAATGTGTGCAAGGTGGGGTCTGGAGGTTTGGGTGGCTGTGGGGCCAGGCCTGACCCTATGTGCCTCCCGGGTCCCATCCCAGATCCTGACCTTTCCTGGTACCCTGGGCTCCCAGGCCTCAGCTCGGCCCTGCGCCCATCTGCGCCACACACAGACCCTGCGCCATGTGCCTAAGGTAACCCACCCGCTCCAGGCCACCAGGCTGTCCCCATGGCGTGTTGACCCCACCCTGGCCTCTGCCAGGGCCTCCTCTGCCTCCCAGCCCTGTCCCTCTTCCCTGTGCTCCACATCTCACCATGCTGGGGCCCTCAAATACCTGCCTGGCCCTTCCTATGCCAGTCTCTGAGCCTGGTCATGCCCTTGCCCTGTCTCAGAGGGCCCCCCGGCTGGCCTCTGTGGCTAAGAGTGGCGCATGTCGGGTGGCTTTTATAAGTAAACAAGCGCGTTGTGCGCGTCGGGCAAAGGTGGGCAGGCCTCCTTAGTGCCCTCGTGGCCCCTGCCCCAGCTCTTCTCCCACTACCAGAGAGGGCCTTCCTGTCCCACCCTCTGAGTACCACTCAGCCCTCACTGACCTGAACGCCCTTGCCCTCAGAGCCGACCCCGGCGCTCAATTGCCCGCCATTGCCACTCAGAACTGGCCCTGGACCTGGCCAACTTCCAGGCGGATGTGGAGCTGGGGGCCCTGGACCGGCTGGCCGCCCTACTGCGCCTGGCCACTGTACCTGCCGAGCCTCCAGCCGGCCTGTTGGTGAGAGGCCCCACCAGGGCCAGGCCGGGGGTGGGTGCAGGGCCTGGGTCCTTCGGCTCTTGGTCACAGTGGGAGGGGCTCCGACTGCGGCTCTGACCCCCAATCCTCCTGCAGACAGAGCCCCTGCCGGCGATGGAGCAGCAGACGGTATTTCGGCTCTCTGCACCCCGGGCCACGCTGCGGCTGCGCTTCCCCATTGCCGACCTGCGGCCTGAGCGGGACCCCTGGGCGGGCCAGGCCGTGCGGGCTGAGCAGCTTCGGCTGGAGCTGAGTGAGCCCCAGTTCCGGTCAGAGCTTAGCAGTGGGCCTGGTCCCCCAGTCCCCACCCACCTGGAACTCACCTGCTCCGACCTACATGGTAAGAGCCCCCGAGTGACAGAACTTGGGGCAAGAGGCCTGGCTTCTGGGAGAGGTGGGCTTGGGGCTATGGAAGGGGCCCAGTCACAACCCGAGCAGCCCCTGGCCCAGGCCTTTACCAGCTCTTGGAGTCCCAGCACTGCCTGTCCCCGGCCTCCTCGCCGACAAGTAGGGTGGACCCTTTGTCTCTGGCTTTCTCTGCCCACCAAGGTGTGTGTGGAGTCGGGGGCACAGCTCTGAGCCGACCTGGGCATTGGGGAAGAAATAGGAAACGGCAGCAGTGATGACCCCCCTAATTCCCCATCCCCCTCCAGGTATCTATGAAGATGGAGGGAAGCCACCTGTCCCCTGCCTGCGTGTCTCCAAAGCCCTGGACCCCAAGAGCACTGGGCGCAAGTACTTCCTGCCCCAGTAAGTAGGGGCTCTGGACGGGGCCCGGGAGAGGAGGGTTCTGCTGGGGGTGGCAGGGGGCCAGTTTGGAACTGGGTGCCGGGGGCCCTGCAGGCCAGTGACAGGCCTGTGCCCCGGCAGGGTAGTGGTGACTGTGAACCCCCAGTCCAGCAGCACACAGTGGGAGGTGGCCCCGGAGAAGGGAGAGGAGCTGGAGCTGTCAGTGGAGAGTCCCTGTGAGCTGCGGGAACCTGAGCCCTCGCCCTTCTCCTCTAAGAGGACCATGTATGAGACAGAGGAGGTGAGACTTGGCCCCACCTCTTCCCAGGACCCCCTCCCGCCCACCGCCCGGGTTCCTGCCATAGGAGCCACCTGTGTGGCTGTAGGCCAGGGCAGCACGACCACCTGGGGTGGGCATGAGCTGACCCAACACCAGTGAGGATTTTGGCTCTTCTATTCTTTCCAGCCAATCAGAGAGTCTTTCTGAAACGGCACTGGTGAGGGCAGGCCCCTGGGGAACATGGGTCCTCGATTGGAAAGATCAGGTCCCGCCCCACCTGACCGGTCGATCAGCACTGTACACTTGGAGAGGCAGTTAAGGGCCAGGCTCTGCCACTTGGTGACTGTGTCATCACCTTGGGGAGTTACCTGACCTTGAAGAGTTACCTATAGATGAGTTTCTTCCCCTGGAAAATGGGCACCATGACCTGTCTCTCTCTCTTTTTTTTCTTTTTTTTTTTTTGAGATAGAGTTTCGCTCTGTCGCCGAGGCTGGAGTGCAGTGACATGATCTCGGGTCACCGCAACCTCCGCCCCCCAGGCTCAAGCGATTCTCCTGCCTCAGCCTCCTGAGTAGCTGGGATTACAGGCATGCGCCACCACGCCCGGCTAATTTTTATATTTTTAGTAGGGACGGGGTTTCATCATGTTGGCCAGACTGGCCTCGAACTCCTGACCTCAAATGATCACCCGCCTCAGCTTCCCAAAATGCTGGGATTATAGGCGTGAGCCACCGCGCCCAGCCTAATTTTGTATTTTTAGTAGAGTCACGGTTTCACCGTGTTGGCCAGGCTGGTCTTGAACTCCTGACCTCAAGTGATCTGCCCTCCTCACCCTCCCAAAGTGCTAGGATTACAGGCATGAGCCACCGCGCCCAGCCTAACCATGACCTGTGTCATAGGCCTGTTGTGAGGATGAAAGGAGTTAACATACCTGAAGCCCTTAGAACAGCACAGGTGTGCCATCAGCACTGTATCCATATGGCCATCATGCATCCCCAGCTGAGAAGGGCTCCTATGAATGAATGAATGATGAACGATAGGAGGGCAGGACTGAGACCAGAGACAGGCCCCAGCCAGCATCTCTAAGATGGCCCTCCTGCTCTTTCCACCTCACCCTGTCCAGATGGTGATCCCTGGAGACCCTGAGGAGATGAGGACGTTCCAGAGCCGGACCCTGGCACTGTCCCGCTGCAGCCTGGAAGTGATCCTGCCCAGTGTCCACATCTTTCTGCCCAGCAAGGAGGTCTACGAGAGCATCTACAACAGGTGGAGACGCGGGGCCAGCAGGGCGGGACTGGACACGGGGTGGGCCTGGCCTCCCTTACCTGCTGTCCACCCGCCTATCTCAGGATCAACAACGACCTGCTCATGTGGGAGCCCGCAGATCTGTTTCCCACCCCCGACCCCGCCGCCCAGGCCTCGGGCTTCCCCGGCCCTTCAGGCTTCTGGCACGACAGCTTTAAGATGTGCAAGTCAGCCTTCAAGCTGGGTATGAGAGGTGCTAACGCTGGGCTAGAGGGAGGACCCCCAGGTCTGGGAAGGGCCAGGCTAGCCCTTCGCGGTCTCCTTCCCAGCCAACTGCTTTGATCTCACCCCAGACTCGGACTCGGATGACGAGGATGCCCACTTCTTCTCAGTGGGGGCATCAGGTGGCCCACAGGCCCCTGCCCCTGAGGCCCCAAGTCTTCACTTGCAGAGCACCTTCTCTACACTGGTGACAGTGCTGAAGGGGCGGATCACAGCCCTCTGTGAGACCAAGGTGAGTGCAGCCCCGGACAGGTGGGCCCCAAACTTCAGAGCTCCCATTGGCGGCAGAGCAAGACCAGCACAAGCAGCTCCAGGTCAAGAATGTGGAGAGCAGGAGGCCTGAGTGGGCAGCGCCAGCCAACCCACGCCAGCCTGCCCACCAGATCACAGCCCATCAGCTCCTTCTGACCCCCTGCTGTATGTAAAGCACCATGCTAGGGGTCGGGATGGGCATGGAGCACCCACCGTTCCCACTCCGAGGGGGCAGACCCGGCAGAGATTATTTTTCTCCTGGCAGAAGAGGCAAGTGCCATCCAGGGCCTCCAGCAGTGTCCATGGTGGAAACTGGAGCTGACCCCCTTAGGCCAGGGCTCCAGGAGCCACCAACCCCCCAAGGGCTTGAGGGTTGCTGAGTGCAGCTGGGGAAGCCAGGCCGTGTGCTCCTTCTGCAGGATGAGGGTGGGAAGCGGCTGGAGGCTGTGCACGGGGAGCTGGTGCTGGACATGGAGCATGGTACCCTCTTCAGTGTCTCCCAGTACTGTGGCCAGCCAGGACTTGGCTACTTCTGTCTGGAAGCTGAAAAGGCAACACTCTACCACCGAGGTGTGAGGCCTGGGGGCAGGTCACCACTGGGGGCCAGGGTTGGGGGTGGTGGGCCTTCAGGATGGATGTGGGCCCTGGGTGGAGTGGGTAGCCAGTTGGCTTGGCAGGGGGCTCATGAGACCCCTCCCCAGCGGCCGTGGATGACTACCCGCTGCCCAGTCACCTGGACCTTCCCAGTTTCGCTCCCCCGGCTCAGCTGGCCCCGACCATCTACCCATCGGAGGAAGGGGTGACCGAGCGGGGAGCCTCGGGCCGCAAGGGCCAGGGCCGGGGCCCCCACATGTTGTCCACTGCCGTGCGCATCCACCTGGACCCCCACAAGAATGTGAAGGTACGGGCTTGCCTGCCAGCTACCCCTTCTGCTAGCCTGGGCTGCGGCCCCGGTGTGCGGTGGGACCCCAGTGTGCGGTGAGGCCCCAGTGCGTGGTGGGGCTGGCCTCCCCACTGCCCTGACTGCACCCCCACCCTCAGGAGTTCCTGGTGACACTGCGGTTGCACGAAGCCACCCTGCGCCACTACATGGCGCTGCCCGAGCAGAGCTGGCATTCCCAGGTGAGCGTGGGTGGTGTGAAGCCACATGGCCCAGTGACTCTGGACTTCTGTTTTGGGCAAGCAGGTCTCTAGGTGGGAGGAGGCCGGTGGGAGGAACATGGACTGGGTCACAGCTGACCTTGGCCGGAGCTCCTGGGCAAGGGGTGTGGCAGACAGCTAGTGGGCAGAAGGTGAGGTGCCAGGCAGGGGCCAGGACAGGGAGGGGTTAGAGGAGGGAAGATGCCACCTGATCCTCACTGTTTCCTCCTGCCCTGGCCTCTGAAGCTGTTGGAGTTCCTAGATGTGCTGGATGACCCTGTGCTGGGCTACCTGCCCCCGACGGTCATCACCATCCTGCACACACACCTGTTCTCCTGCTCTGTGGACTATAGGTACCGGGCTGGGTGGGCCAGGGGCTGGGGACGGGGATGGGCTCTCAGGTGTAAGGAGCCGGCCCCAGCCCGAGTATCACCCCCAGGCCACTCTACCTCCCCGTGCGTGTCCTCATCACTGCGGAGACCTTCACTCTCTCCAGCAACATCATCATGGACACCTCCACCTTCCTGCTCAGGTATGCAGGCTGCCCCGCACTGGGCCATCCCACCCTCGCCGGGCCGAAGCTGCCCGCCAGCTGTGTGTCCTCTGGTGCTCTCAGTCTTAATGTGCACCCGGGTGATAGTCCCATTCTCAGGAATGTGGATTGTTTCCGCCTTTCTAGAGGGCAGTTGGACCCTCCTGATTAGAGCCTTATAAGCATTTGTGCTCTCTGACCTGGTAATCTCATATCTGGGAGTTGTCCTAGGATATGAGAATAAGAGAGGTGGAATTTAATGCTTATGTAGTATAAGTTAAAACAGTCAAAACGTATCAGTTAAATCACAACCCTCACAACCTGAGCAAATAAGCATGGCCCACCTAGTAGGTAGAAAACCACGCAGGGATTAAGGTGAAGCTGAAGAATCACGTCAAAATATAACAAGATGGAGGGTGCGGTGGCTCACACCTGTAATCCCAGCACTTTGGGAGGCTGAGGCAGGCGGATCACAAGGTCAGGAGTTCGAGACCAGCCTGGCCAATATGGTGAAACCCTGTCTGTACTAAAAATACAAAAATGAGCCAGGGGTGGTGGCAGGTGCCTGTAGTCCCAGCTACTTGGGAGGCTGAGGCAGGAGAATCACTTGAATCTGGGAGGCGGAGGTTACAGTGAGCCAAGATGGCACCACTGCACTCCAGCCTGGGTGACAGAGCAAGACTCTGTCTCAAATAAGTAAATAAATAAATAAATAAAATATAAAAAGATGCCACAGTATAGTGTTTACTCAAATAACATTGGATACAGGACTACGTAGGTTTTAAAATCAATTTATGAAGGGGTGTTTATATATGTCTCAGCATGCAGCTGCAGAGAAAGTTTGGAAGGAGATGTGTATGGTGGTTTTCTCAGAATTAGGGATTAGGAATGATGGATGATTTTTATTTTCTTTATTCTAAAATATCTTAAAGGAGTTTTCATTATGTTACCCTTAAAATAAAGACTTTTTTTTTTTTTTTTGAGACAGAGTCTCGCTCTGTTGGCAGGCTGGAGTGCAGTGGCACAATCTCAGCTCACTGCAACCTCTGCCTCCTGGGTTCAAGTGATTCTCCTGTCTCAGCCTCCCAAGTAGCTGGGACTACAGGCACCCACCACCACACCCAGCTAAGTTTTGTATTTTTAGTAGAGACAGGGTTTCACCTTGTTGGTCAGGCTGGTCTCGAACTCCTGACCTCATGATCTGCCCGCCTTGGCCTCCAAAAGTGCTGGGATTATAGGCGTGAGCCACCATGCCCAGCCCTTATTA
Organism: Pongo abelii; assembly: GCF_028885655.2. NCBI lineage: Eukaryota > Metazoa > Chordata > Mammalia > Primates > Hominidae > Pongo > Pongo abelii. The sequence continues at coordinate 9,791,882 of NC_071994.2, forward strand.
TTATTTCTTTTTGAGATGGAGTCTCACTCTGTCGCCCAGGCTAGAGTGCAGTGGTGTGATCTAGGCTCACTGCAACCTCTGCCTCCCTAGTTCAAGAGATTCTCCTGCCTCAGCCTTCCAAGTAGCTGGGATTACAGGCACCTGCCACCATGCCCGGCTAATATTTGTATTTTTAGTAGATACGGGGTTTCACCACGTTGGCCAGGCTGGTCTCAAACTCCTGACATCAGGTGATCTGCCTGCCTCAGCCTCTCCAAGTGCTGGGATTACAGGTGTGAGACACTGCGCCTAGCCAAAAATAAGGACTTATTTTAGAAGAACCACAAATGCAGTAGGGAGAAAAATGGACATCCCTTCCCAGGACTGTCATGAGGCCCCATCGAGGTGTGGGAACTGCAGGCACTTTGAGAGCTGCAAGTGCTGCCCGCCTCCCGCTGCCTGCTGTCTGGGCCTTCTCCCCATTGTGCAGGCAGGAACGCTGAGGCTGGAGGGGCCTGTCCATACCACTTCCTGTGGGCTTGGGACCCCTCTGCTCGGCTCCCGTGGAGCTGCCGCCTGCAGCGGTGCCCGGGCCCTTCTCAGCCCTGTTCCCCCCCAGGTTCATCCTTGATGACTCCGCCTTGTACCTGTCCGACAAGTGTGAGGTGGAGACCCTGGACCTGCGGCGAGGTGGGCAGGGCCGGGACTGGGCTCCCTCCCCTCTGAGGGACCACCGCCCCGGCCACACCCAGAGCAGCCAGGTGTCTCCCCGCAGCTGCTGGCCGGGTCCTTAGCTCCCACACGTAGCCCGCACAGCAGGGGCTACACCTGGATCAACCGGATCCTTCCCCCAGGTGCTGGGGCCGGGGCCGGGTGGAAGGGGGCCACAGGACCTTTCTCTCGCCTCTGCTGCAGATTATGTCTGTGTCTTGGATGTTGACCTCTTGGAACTTGTGATTAAAACCTGGAAAGGGAGCACCGAGGACAAACTGGTGAGTGAGGCTGTCACTCCGGCTCCTGGAGCCAGAGCAGGTGCGGGGGCCAAGGGAGTCTTCAGGGGCCGCTGCTCCCTCACGTGCCCGGGCTCCGGACACAGTTCACACCTGCCCTTCCTGGGCTGCAGTTAGTGCCCCTCCTGCAAAGGGCCACAGTACAGCCCTGGGGGGGGTCCCCTGATGCTGGTTGCATGAATGAATGGGTTTCAGCCCTGCCACCAGAGGACGCTGCAGCCAGGGCACCAGCGAGGCCTTGGGAGTCAGCCACCTTTGTGGGTCCCCGGATTCATCTCCTGTAAGATGGAGATAACCTGCCCTGCCTCACTGGGCATGCAGAGCCCTTCACGGGAAGTGGGGTAGGGTGGGTGGGCACGCTCCTGCTTCCTTGGATGGCCCTGGGCCAAGCCCCTTTCACCCTCTGGGCTCAGTTTGCTCATCTGTTCAGTGGAGTTACTGGGCAGGTCATCCACTCCAGGAGAGACCATCCGTGTTCTGCCTGTGGCAGGGTCAGAACTGCGGTGCCCTCCCAGCGAGCGGGTGGGGCCAGCAGGCAGTGGCCCCTGTGTTCACATAGCTGCTTCCCCGGCCCCGCCCGCAGAGCCAGCCGCTATTCGAGCTGCGCTGCTCCAACAACGTGGTACACGTGCACAGCTGTGCCGACTCCTGTGCCCTGCTGGTCAACCTGCTCCAGTACGTAATGAGCACAGGCGATCTGCACCCCCCACCCCGGCCCCCCAGCCCCACGGAGATCGCCGGCCAGAAGATACAGGTGAGGCCTGGCCACACAGGCTACCAGAGCTCAGCCAGGCCCCTCCCCTGCCATGGCCCTCGGGCCTGGGGTTGGGGGAGCCCTGGGGGCCACCCTCGTCCTGTCTCACTCATCGCTCCTCCCCTGCCTGGCCCAGCTCTCGGAAAGTCCTGCCTCTTTGCCCTCGTGCCCCCCAGTGGAGACGGCCCTCATCAACCAGCGCGACCTGGCCGACGCCCTCCTGGACACCGAGCGCAGCCTTCGGGAGCTGGCCCAGCCTTCAGGTGGAGTGGGGGTGCTGTGGGGACAGCAGACACAGTCAGGCACCCACTGTGGGCGCCTCTCCAAACTGGCCTCTCTCCTATAGGTGGCCACCTCCCTCAGGCGTCGCCCATCTCCGTCTACCTATTCCCAGGTGAACGGAGTGGGGCCCCACCCCCTTCACCACCTGTCGGGGGCCCTGCTGGCAGCTTAGGGTCGTGCTCAGAGGAGAAGGAAGATGAAAGGGAAGAGGAGGGTGATGGAGACACCCTGGACAGTGATGAGTTCTGCATCCTTGATGCTCCCGGCCTGGGCATCCCGGTGCGTGGTGGGAGGGGTGGACCAGTTTGCCGTCCAGGCAGGTGTGTTTGGGATGGGGACAGAACACTCAGGGGTGGTTGCCTGGCCATCTGGAGCTCCCGTGGTGAGAGAAGCAGGCAGGAGGTGGTCGCCATCACCTGGGGGGTGGTGCTAGGTCTGTGCCACCCTAGGGAGGCAGCCCTGATGCTGGGCTTTGATGGAGTGGGTAGATTTCCAGAGGAGGAGGAGGCCTGGTATTCTGGGCAGAGGGACTGGGACATTCAAGGGATGGAGGAAGAGGAGAGGGCAGTTAGCAAGAGGGATGGAGAACCATGTGGCTGCAAGGGCCGGTGGGAATGTCTGAACTCACCCAGGTCCTTGGAGGTAGGACTGGCAGGAGCCCAGGATTCTCAGGCTCCTCTTGAACAGACCACTCAGGCATTGACTCGGGGATAGCAACCCAGGGGTGTCATCTTTCATCAAAAACAGGGAGGAGGCCAGGCATGGTGGGTCACGCCTGTAATCCCAGCAATTTGGGAGGTCAAAGTGGGAGAACTGCTTGAGTCCAGCAATGAGAGATTAGCCTGAGCAAGATAGTGAGACCCCGTCTCTACAAAAAAAAAATAAAATTAGCCGGATGTGGTGGCACATGTCTGCAGTCCCCGCTACTCAGGAGGCTGAGGTGGGAGGATCGCTTGAGCCTAGGAGGCAGAGGTTGCAGTGAACCGTGATTGTGCCACTGCACTCCAGCCTGGGTGACCGAGCATGACCCGACCCTGTCTTAAAAAAAAAAAAAAGGAAAAAGAAGTGAGGCCAGGGGAGAAACGGGAGCTGGGGCTGGGGGCAGCTGGGCTGGATCGAACATCTGTGTCACACGTCTCTACCTGGCCTCCCTGCAGCCCCGAGACGGGGAGCCTGTGGTGACACAGCTGCATCCCGGCCCCATCGTTGTGCGGGACGGTTACTTCTCACGGCCAATCGGCAGCACGGACTTGCTACGGGCACCTGCCCATTTCCCAGTGCCCAGCACTCGGGTGGTGCTACGTGAGGTCTCCCTCGTCTGGCACCTCTATGGGGGCCAAGACTTTGGCCCCCACCCCGGCCACAGGTGAGGAGGAGCGGGTGCAGGTGGCAGCTGGTGAAGGTTGGGGCTCAGGCTGGTCCATCTCTGACTTTCAGCAGCTGGAGACCTTGAGCCCCATCCACCCCAGGTGGGCCTCAGTTTCCTCATCCTTCCTTATCCCGCCTGCCTCCCAGGACTGGGGCTAGTGGGGGTCTCTTGTCCCAGGCTAAAAGGCCCGCTGAGGACGGGGAGGGAATGGGGTTCCTCTGAGTCAGCTTGGCCCCTGTCCCTCTTCCCAGGGCAAGAGCTGGCCTTTTGGGTCCCAGGAGCTCCCCTTCCCGCTGCTCTGGCCCCAACCGGCCCCAGAACTCATGGCGCACGCAGGGGGGCAGCGGGCGGCAGCACCATGTCCTCATGGAGATCCAGCTGAGCAAGGTGAGTGGGGTGGCGAGTGCCTACTACACGTGTGTGTCATAGAATGACGGGCCTTGTTCTCGATGTCACGTGTAGCAATGACTAACGCAGAGGAAAACCTCTGCCTTTGTAGTGGAGGAAGCCAGGCAGGGACCAAGATGTATCGAGTGTGTCCGATGGTGAAGAGCGCTCAGGAGAGAGTCTGCAGGGGTGGAGACAGGTGTACTGGGGGGGGGTCTGGAAAGTCCTCTTCCGAAGGCACCATTTGAACAAAGACCTGAACAAGTGGGGATGTGAGCCAGGAAGAGTTTTCAGGCAGAGAGGACAGCGTGAAAGCCACAAATTGGGGCCAGGCATGGTGGCTTATGCCCGTAATCCCAGCACTTTGGAAGGCCAAAGCGAGCAGATCACCTGAGCTCAGGAGTTTGAGACCAGCCTGGGCAACATGGCGAAACCCCATTTCTACAAAAAAAAAATTAACCATTTGCAGTGGTGTGCGCCTAGCCTATAGTCCCAGCTACTCAGGAGGCTGAGGCAGGAGAGTCGTTTGAGCCCAAGAGGCAGAGGTTGCAGTGAGCTGAGATCGCCCTACTGCATTCCAGCCTGGGCAACAGAGTAAGACTCTGTTTCAAAAAAAAAAAAAAAAAAGCTGGAAGCATCCTGGCATTTCCAGGAGCAGCAGAGCCTGTGCATAACCAGCGACCCAGAATGTTTCCTTTGGGTCTTACAAGAGACGAACCCCTCAGGGCTTTTGAGGAGAGGCCTCTGTGGGGCGGGGCTCTGCGGCAATCAGGGAGGGCTAGTGAGCAGCCTAGGTCGGGGCTGGCCACAGGTTCAGCTGCGGATGGGGTGTGTGTGAGATACAGAGAGTGGTGCAGAGGGTTCAAGGTTTGGGCCTGGGAAATTGCCCGGGGCAGGGGGGTCCCACTTGCTCAGAGTAAGCCAGACCAGTGCTGGGCTTCCCAAGGAGCCACTAGAGGCAAAGGGCAGAGGGGCCTCAGGCTGCTTGGGTTGGTGGGCTGTGCTGCAAGAACTTGAGGGAGATGAGTGTCAGAGCAGGGGGCCAGGGGCCTCTCTGAGACCTGATGGCCAGCCAGCGGGTGTGCAGGAAACGGGGGAAGGAAGGCTCTCCACGGAGAGGGGCTACGAGAGCAAAGTCCTGAAGGCAAAACAGGCCTGGACTCCTTGAGGGGCAGAGACCAGTGCAGCTGGCATGGGAAGCAAGAGCAGGGGCAGGTCTGGAGGAAGAGGCAGGTCCCTGCCGGGCATAGAATAGAGAAGGGGTTGGGGCCAGGCGTGGTGGCTCACGCCTGTAGTCCCAGCACTTTGGGAGGGCGAGGCAGGCAGATCACTTGAGGCCAGGAGTTCGAGACCAGCCTGGCCAACATTGTGAAACCCTGTCTCTACTAAAATTAGCTGGGTGTGGTGGCACATGCCTGTAATCCCAGCTACTGGGGAAGCTGAGGCAGGAGAATCGCTTGAACCCGAGAGGCAGAGGTTGCAGTGAGCCGAGATCGCGCCACTGCACTCCAACCTGGGCGACAGAGTGACTCTGTCTCAAAAAAAGAATAGAGAAGGGGTCTGGGGCCAGCCCTTCCCTCCCTCTTGGGGCCCTGTTTACCTGGCCAGGCCTCTGTCCACCCCACAGGTAAGCTTCCAGCACGAGGTGTACCCAGCGGAGCCAGCCACAGGCCCTGCGGCCCCCAGCCAGGAGTTGGAGGAGCGACCGCTGTCTCGTCAGGTGTTCATCGTGCAGGAGCTGGAGGTCCGAGACCGGCTTGCCTCCTCCCAGATCAACAAGTTCCTGTACCTACACACGAGTGAGCGGATGCCGCGACGTGCCCACTCTAACATGGTATGAGCGACCTGCACCGTCCACCCTGGGGCAGGGCACGGGACCGTCGGGGACACAGCTTCACACATGCATGGATTCACACACATACACACATTCCCACACAAACACCCAGGTTGTTTGTGAGCCTGGGAGGAGGGCAGAGCTAGGGGCTGTGTTAGCGAAGGGAACAGCGTGTTCAGAGGCAGGGTGGCTGGATGAGCTGTCAGGGAACAGCTGGGTGAGCTGCTGCCCCAGAGGCCCAGCAGGCGCCCAGAACTCACCCTCTGCTCCCAGCTCACCATCAAAGCGCTGCATGTGGCCCCCACCACCAACCTGGGTGGGCCTGAGTGCTGTCTCCGCGTCTCGCTGATGCCCCTGCGGCTCAATGTGGACCAGGTGAGTGGTCTACGTGAGAGCAGAGCCTAGGGTGACCCCACTGTCTCCAGGCCTCTGAGTCTGATCCACATCTGGACCTCTCCCTTGCAGGATGCCCTCTTCTTCCTCAAGGACTTCTTCACTAGTCTGGTGGCCGGCATCAACCCCGTGGTCCCAGGGGAGACCTGCGCTGAGGGTGAGAGGCTGGGCCAGAGAGGGGAGCGGCTGGGCCTTCTGCCTCCCAGGACAGCCCAGGTTCCCAGTCATCCCCGGCCCCATCCCCAGTCTGTGACCTCCCCTCCCCTAGCTCGCCCCGAGACTCGAGCCCAGCCCAGCAGCCCCCTGGAAGGGCAGGCAGAGGGCGTAGAGACCACTGGTTCGCAGGAGGCCCCAGGTGGTGGACACAGCCCTACCCCTCCTGACCAGCAGCCCATCTACTTCAGGTAGGCTGCTGGACTGTGGGCGGGGGGCCCTGGGCCAGATTGCTGGGGGCCAGGCCAGTGAGCAAAGAACCCCCCCTTCCTGCTCCCCTACCCAGAGAGTTCCGCTTCACGTCTGAGGTCCCCATCTGGCTGGATTACCATGGCAAGCACGTCACGATGGACCAGGTGGTAAGTGGGGCGGTCGGATGGGGTGGCCATGTGGGGTCAGCTGTGGCTGAGTCCCTCTGGGAGCCAGGTCTTGCATCCAGGCACCGTTAGCGGCCAGGGCACTCTCCAGTGGCTCCCATGGGCTGGCTAGCTCCCTGAGTCCCATCGGGTAAACCTGGACCCCCTCCCTCTCCCAGGGCACTTTCGCTGGCCTCCTCATCGGCCTGGCCCAACTCAACTGCTCCGAGCTGAAGCTAAAGCGGCTCTGTTGCAGGCACGGGTGAGTCCCCAGCACCCCAGCCTCTCTCCAGGGTCCCTGATCTTCCCTCTGTTTTGGTCCTGACTGGCTGTGTGGCCTTGGCCAAGTCATCACCCTTCTCAGGGCCTCAGTTTCTCCTCTGTAAAGGACACAATTGGCTGGGCATGATGGCTCACACATTCAGGCATTCAAGTCCAGCCTGACCAACATGGTGAAACCCCGTCTCTACTAAAAACACAAAAATTAGCTGGGCGTGGTGGCGGGCACCTGTAATCCCAGCTACTCAGGAGGCTGAGGCAGGAGAATTGCTTGAACCCGGGAGGCGGTTGCAGTGAGCCAAGATCACACCACTGCACTCCAGCCTGGGCAACCGAGCAAGACTCCATCTCAAAAAAAAAAAAAAAAAACAAGGACACAGTCCCTCTGCACATGACTGGGTGGGACCACAGGGAGGGCAGGAGTGCCCACAGTACTTGCCACAGGGGTACTGAGTCCTCCTGGCCCCACAGTCCCTCCGTGTGTGGCTCTGCCTCACCTTCTGCCTCCTCACCTCCCTGCCCTGCCAGGCTCCTGGGTGTGGACAAGGTGCTAGGCTATGCCCTCAACGAGTGGCTGCAGGACATCCGCAAGAACCAGCTGCCTGGCCTGCTGGGAGGCGTGGGACCCATGCACTCGGTTGTCCAGCTCTGTGAGTGTCTAGGTTTGGAAGCCCTCGAAACTGCTTTTACCCTTGGGCAACCTAGAGGCTGCCATTGGGAATAAGAGGAGGAGGTGGGGGCAGGGCAGCCTCGGGTGTCTCTGAGCTCTCCTTCCCCCTAGTCCAAGGGTTCCGGGACCTGCTGTGGCTGCCCATTGAGCAGTACAGGAAGGATGGCCGCCTCATGCGGGGGCTGCAGCGAGGGGCTGCCTCCTTTGGCTCATCCACAGCCTCTGCCGCCCTGGAACTCAGCAACCGGTTGGTACAGGCTATCCAGGTGAGTGGGTGCCCTGCATCTGGGCTGTACAGGACAGAGCAGCTGGAGCCCTCTGCACCACAGCTCCCTGGTTCTGTCCTCAAAGCTCTTCTGAGTGTGGGCAGTCTGGGTATGACAGCCCTACTTTATAGAGAAACAGCCACGGAGAGGCTAAGTGACTTGCTTGGGGCCTCCAAGCCAGGTCCCCCGAGCCCACAGGGGCTCCCGTGCAGGAGTGGGAGCACCCCCCAGGCCTTCAGAGCCCACTGTCTCCTGCTCATGGCATGTCTTGTAGAAGGGGGTGGAGGACGGCTGTGTTTGAGGCCCAGAGGCTGCCCTGGTTCATTCAGGCCATGCACTTCGCTAGGCCAGAAGGACCCCAGGGAAGCTGGGGAGCCAGTCTCGTGGGCAGTTGTCAGATGAATTCTGTAGGCGATCGATGGTCCTAGTCGGCTAAGGGGTGAGTGCAGGTGCATGGTGCATTCTGGAACCTGCAAGCTCAGACCCCAACAGGGTAGAGGGCAGGGCTCCAGGGGAGGTGGGAGGGATGCGTGGGCACCAGGGAGCCCCCGGGAGTGTTCAGTCAGGTGGGAAAGAGTGATGCCAGGTGAGATGCTGGGCAGAGGATCTGGCAGACAGAAGGAAGGATGGGCCCCTGACCGTCTGGCAGGGGCGTCTGGGGGGGCCAGACAAGGAGCAGTCAGTCTCAGGAGTGCAGCTGCGGCAGCCATGCGGAACCTGCTGAATATGGTGGTCCGCAGGAAGAGAGGTTTGGGTTGAGAAGACTTTAGGAAAGTCCCCTGAGGAGTCCCATGTTCCTAGATTCCCTGAGCAGAGTGGCGGGTGCCTAGGAAGGGGAGGAGGAGTGGGAGGAAGTGGGGAGTGAGGCTGAGCAGGACCCCCTAGACCAGCACAGTGACAGGCGGGGAGGCTGAGGGCTGGTGGGGTCTCAGACTGTCCTGGGGGCCTGGGGCTGACATGTGCCGCAGCCAGCTGTCCTCATCAGTGCTCCCATGTCCCCCAGGCCACAGCCGAGACCGTGTATGACATCCTATCCCCGGCAGCCCCCGTCTCCCGCTCCCTGCAGGACAAGCGCTCTGCGCGGAGGCTGCGCAGGGGCCAGCAGCCTGCCGACCTGCGGGAGGGTGTGGCCAAGGCCTACGACACAGTGCGAGAGGTGACCAGGTCCCCGCCCTGCCCCAGTCCCCCATGCCCATCTCCTCACACAGACCCCGCCCTGACCTCTGGCTTCCACAGGGCATCTTGGATACAGCTCAGACCATCTGTGACGTGGCATCACGGGGCCACGAGCAGAAGGGGCTGACGGGCGCCGTGGGCGGCGTGATCCGCCAGCTGCCCCCGACCGTGGTGAAGCCGCTCATCCTGGCCACGGAGGCCACATCCAGCCTGCTCGGGGGCATGCGCAACCAGATCGTCCCCGACGCCCACAAGGACCACGCCCTCAAGTGGCGCTCGGACAGTGCCCAAGACTGAGCCTGGGGTGCCTGGCACCCAGAGGGTGCTGCCCACCGTGCTCCTGAGCCTCCCAAGAGCTGCAGCCCACGGGCCCAGCCCGGCCTGGCCCTTCAGGGGATGGCCACTGTGAAGGACGCCTTCCTGGCCTTCCCATTGCCAATCTGCTGTGAGAGGGGGGCCTCCCTGCCTTGGGGCCTTAGCCCTGGCTCTGCACTTTTCCTCCGGGGAGAAAGGACACTGCCCCTCCCCCAACCTGGGCCCACACCGCTGCCTTCTCCCAGGACGGAGGCTTTTGGACCCTCGGACCCCATCCCACTCAGCCAAGTGTCTATCTGTGTCTGGGGGGAGGAGGGGATGACATCCGTGTGGTTCGATGTATTATTTTTAAGCTCCGTGAGCGTGTGGGTCAGTGTCTGCATGAAGTGGAATAAACTGCCCACCGCCAGCCCCCCTCTCAGATCCTCTGTCCCTGTGAACCCTGGCCTCAGCCTTGACCTTGGCTCCGCCCCATATCCCACCTCTGCACCCAGCACCTCCCATGTCACCACCAGGGGTCGCCACGCCTCCCGGCCTTGCCCAGCAGATCAGGGCACAGGGGGACCCAGAGGCACCCAGCCCTGCACGCCTTCCCCTGGCTCGGCTCTGCCTTGCCCCTCCCAGGGAGCTGCCACTCCAGCCCCACTCCTGATATGGCAGGAGCTACGTGCGGCTGCCAGGGGAGGGAGGGATGGTCCTTGGAGCCCACCTGCCCAGCTGACGCTGCCTGGTTGTTGCTTGAGGCCACTCGGGGAAGCCTGAACCCGAGGCGTTCTAGATGTTGCTCTCACCATCCCTAATGAGGGCTTTTGGGGTGGCCCAGGCCTCGGCCCCTTGGCTTCCACTCTGCTCTGGGGTCCCAGCTTCAGCACTTGGAGAGGGGAGGTGTGCTGGAGCAGCGCTGCAGCTGGAATCCCAACCCTCACTGCACAAAGCTTTACATGGGACCAGGGAGTGCCCATTGCCCCCCACACATCTTGTTTCTTGTGAGCAAAAAAGGAGCTGCTCTCACCGTGCTCCTCCCTGCCCTGCTTCCCAGTGGCACCGCACAGAGGTGGGCGGGTCCATGGGGAAACCGAGGCTCGGGTTGGGAATCAGGGGACCCTCACCTTGCTAGGTTCCACAGGCCTCTGGGGTTAGCAAAGGTCCCCCAGCCCTGCTCTGTGGCCCCTTCTGAGTGGGGGAGATCTGGGTACTGGGAACAGAGCAGAAGCTTTCTCCCGAGGGACCCTGGGGTCCTGGCTGCCCACGGACACCTGGGGCAGCAGGCTGGTAAGAGATCAGGAGGGCGAGGCCCTGGAGGAGATGGCTGTGGACGACTGGGTGCTGATGCCACCCGGAGAGGCAGATGGGGCCCAGCCTGATGCTTCCTGGACCCGCCCCACCCTGCCCGGGCACAGTCCAGGGCTTCCTGCCCTTCGAACCACACTTGTGATCAGTATTGACGGTGGTGGGATAATCATTAACCACCACCAGGGGCTGGGTCAACGGCTCAAAAGGCCCTGGGCCCAGGGTGTCCCCACTTCCTCCTTGTGCCCCGAAGGCCAGCCCAGCACTCAGGTAAGAGGCTTCCTGAGTGGTAGGACCCCTGCTGCACTCCCTGTCCTAGGAGGCTCCTGAACCCAGGCACCTCTGAAGGGTGGCCAATCCTGAGGAAGAAAGGGACCTGGACAGCCATGGGGTGGCCGGGATGAGCCCCTTCCTCTCTGTGCCTTGGTTTCCACTGTGAGATGAGGGGGCCTTAGCATCAGCGCTCAGAGCTGTGGAGCCAGGATTCCTGATCGGGCGCTGCCTCTGCCAGGCCAGGGCACTTGGACACCACGCTGCAGGAGGCTGGTCTCGCCCAGGCCTCTGTGGGAAGGGCCGCCAGGCTGAGTGGAGGGCCAGCTACCAGCTACGGTGTCTTCCTTCGCAGGTCTGTCCCCCCAGGCAGAAGGATTCCAGCCTAGGGATCCCCCATCCCACCCTGACTGCATCCCGAGAGGGGGGACGCCACTTCGGGAAGGTTGTTTGGGCAGCACATGCCCTGGGGCCCTGCTCTGTGACCTTGGGCGGCCCCCTCTGTCTCTCTAGGCCTGTATCCACCACTCGCAAAGGGGGCAGGGCCCAAGTCTACTCTAAAAGCTCCCCTTTCTCTCCAGAAGCTTTGGAGTCTCCCAAAATGCCTGCTGGGTCTCTGCAGGACTGGTACCTGTCACCGGAACCTGTCTGGGAGGGACGAGAACATGCTTTGCAAGAGGAAGCTCTGCCTCCCAGAGCCCTGGGCTCACTCGGGGACCCTGGCCAGCAGCTGCTTCCTCTCCCCACAGCGGAGAGAGACCCAAGGGTCCCAGGGCAGATGCTTCCCACCCGTCAAGGCCAGCGTGCAGGGTGGCCTCATAAGTCCTGATTGACATATGAACAGTGGTTCAGAGAGGTTACGCTACTTGCTCAAGGTCACCCAGCTCCCAGGCCCCTGCTGTCTTCCAGGCCACTGAGGTCCTAAGCGTCCTTCCAGGCGAGCCACTGCTCACAGCCTGTTCCTCACGTTCTGCGGCAGGTTTGTGTATCTACATCTTTTCCAGTTCCCTGTCGTCCCCCTTCCTACACCTTGTCATCCACTGTCTGTTTGTTTTCTCTGTTCCTTTCCAGTTCTCTACCTGCTCCTCTTATTTTTATTTGAGACAGGGTCTTTCTTTGTCGCTGAGGCTGGAGTGCAGTGGCACAATCTCAGCTCACTGGAGCCTCGACCTCCCAGGCTCAAGTAGCTGGGAGCTACTTGATGCGCCTCAGCCTCTTGAGTAGCTGGGACCACAGGCATGCATCACCACACTGGGCTAATTTTTAATTTTTTGTGGAGATGGGGTCTCACTGTGTTGCCCAGGCTGGTCTTGCACTCCTGGGCTCAAGAGATCCTCCTGCCTTGGTCTCCCAAAGTGCTGGGATTCCAGGTGTGCACCGCCATCCGCGGCCTTACTCTTCTCTTCCTCTCTCAGCCCCTCTGCCTCACTATCCCTCTTTCTGTGCCCTCCTCCCCACAGACCCCCACACTTCTTCTCAGTCTCATCTTCAGCTTCCCATACGGGGCCATCCTCATGAAATCGGGCACTGGGAGGTCCCTGGGGACTGACAAGTGCCAGCTGTCCCTTGCTGTCCCTCTGCCCCATGGCTGCAGCAGGGAGGGTGGGCAAAGGGCAGAGGTGACAGTGGCCAAACCTGAAACTGAGGCCCAGCTCTGGTTGGGAAAGAAACAAGGAAACAAAATAACTTGGGGACAGAGGGCGTGGGGTCATCAGAGCGGGCAAAGGCTGCCCAGGAGTTGTAAATCAGAGCCGCTCCCGGCTTTATGAGGCCGATTTGGGGTTGAGCCTGGACTTCGCCCAGGAAGGAGTGCTGGCAGCACACGGGGCGCCAGGTGTGGGCCCCGGATGATAAGAAGCCTCGGTGAAAAGACCATGGACCTGGGGCCACGAAGACTGGGGCGCCCAGGTGAGCGGGCGTGGCACACTCTCCAGAGCCCTGCCCAAGGCGGATGCCAGGCATGGCCCCGGGCTCCAATTGGCTCCCGCCCCCTGTAACAGCAACTCCATGTGGAAGTGCCCACTGGTTCCAGTGGGGCTGCTGTTATCTGGGGCGAGGGCCGGTACCCACGAAGAAGGAGAGGCAGGTGCTGCCCAGCAGACCAGCCAGGACTACCGTGGCGACGCTCCCAGGCCAGATGGTGGCGGGTGGTGGAGGGCTATCGGCGGGCTGCCGAGACCGAGTGCACAGGGCTCTGACCTATGAATTGACAGCCAGTGCTCTCGTCTCCCCTCTGGCTGCCAATTCCATAGGTCACAGGTATGTTCGCCTCAATGCCAGCCACCAGGACCTGCAGGGATAGGGGTGGGCCGGGGGTGTCCAGCAGTCAGCAGAGACCCTGCAACCCCAGTGCAGCACTCATGGTCCCACCTCCCTCTGTCTCATTCCCCGAGATGAGCCTGAACAGCTTCAGTCCCGCCCCTGCCCTGCCTGCCCTGTGGCACCTCTATGCTTTGCCTGTGCGGTTCCCTTGGGCTGCAACACTCTTCCTAGCTTATTTGCCAGGCTTACTCTTACTAACCCTTTCAAGCTCTGTCCAAGCATTTGCTGCCTCCAGAAGGCCTTCTTGAAGCTTCCAAGTCCCCACCTGGGCACCCCCACACTGTGCTATCCCAGGGCACTGCCCTCTCGGAGCCCCGGTGCTGGTTTCTGCTTGTGTCTCGCTCCTCTCCCCATCTATGAGCTCAGTTCCCAGCCCAGGCGTGTGCTCAATAAATGTTTGCTGAACCAATCCTGAGCCTCTGTCTTGCACCCTGAGGAAGCACCCACCGACATGCAGTGTGGCCAAGGGGGGCTGAGTGCTCTGGGCCCAGTGTTTGTGCTGGAGCCCCCCCACCCGGGACGGGGCCCTGAGCCAGCCTCCCCATCTGCTTCCTGCTCTCCCCTCCTTTGCCAGTCTCATCTCCCTGGAGCGCAGCCCTGTGGTTGGTGGAGCAGCTTCTCCAGCCGCTAGGATTTCTAAGAGGGCCCAGGACCCCGGCTGCTGGTAGAGGAAGAGCAGCCAACCCAGGACAGGACAGCTGACCCCACCCCTGTCCCGCCTCCCACAACAGCCTCATTTCCACCTATTTCTTTGTGATGTTTGTTTGTTTGTTTTGAGACAGAGTCTTGCTCTGTTGCCCAGGCTGGAATGCAACAGGTTTCCTCCTGGGAGGAAGCCTCCCCTCCTGGTGTGATCTTGGCTCACTGCAACCTCTGCCTCCTGGGTTCAAGCGATTCTCCTGCCTCAGCCTCCCAAATAGCTGAGATTACAGGCGTGCACCACCATGCCCGGCTAATTTTTGTGTTTTTAGCAGAGACTGGGTTTCACCATGTTGGCCAGGCTGGTCTCGAACTCCTGACCTCAGATAATCTGCCCACCTCAGCCTCCCAGAGTGCTGGGATTATAGGCCTGAGCCACCGCGCCCAGCCCCACCTGTTTCTTATACAACGGGGTTCTGAGGAAATTTTCCTTTTTTTTTTTTTTTTGAGACAGGGTCTTGCTCGCTCTGTCACCCAGCCTGGAGTGCAGTGGTACAATCACAGCTCACTGCAGCCTCCACCTCCCAGGGCTCACACAGTCCTCCCATCTCGGCCTCCCAAATAGCTGTGACTACAGGCACGTGCCACCATGCCTGGTTAATTTTTGTATTTTTCGTAGAGATGGGGTTTCACCATGTTGCCCAGGCTGGTCTCAAATTCCTGGCCTCAAGCAGTCCTGCCTCAGCCCCCCAAACTGCTGGGATTACAGGCATGAGCCACTGTGCCCTGTCAGAATTTTTCATTTGAATAAAAAGGTTTCTGGTACTACAAAATAAAATTTGTAAAATGGGAAATAGAGACCTAGGAATAAATGTCAAATTGCTTAATAACAGGCATTGGCTATTGAGCCCTTTCTGTTTGCTGGGCACGCACATCCAGGACCTAGTCCTCCTGGCATCCATCATGAACCTGTTTGGGACGCTAGGACACAGGCTCAGAGAGGGTGCACATTTGCTGAAGTCACAGAGCAAGTTGGACCTTCTCCTTCTTGGCTGTCTGATGACTGTAGGCAGCCAACAAACATCTGGCCCCAAGACACTGTCCCTCTCCCCTTCCCACAGGCAGGTCTGCTCACGCTGTCCTGGCTGCTCTGAATCCCTGGGCCCAGATCGGCCTCTGCCATGGCCCAGCTCAGCAACCCCTCCCTGCAGACCTTCCCATGACTCTGCAGGCACTGCTCCCCTCTCTGCCCACACCCCAGCTTCGTGGGCCTCTCCCGCCACCCTTATCTCATTCACTGCAGAGTTAAGGAGCCCTGTGTGCTTATCTAATTCTGTGCTGGTCTCAGACTCCTTGAGGGCAAGGTCCACGACTTACTTATCCTCCCTGGCTGCTTCCCCCACCCACCAGCATAGTAGGTGTTCGGGATACATGGGCTAGATGGTGGGGCCCTGGACTCTAACCCCCTTGGGGCTGTCAGGCCTCAGACCCAGAGCACTGGCTTAGGGTGAAAGGGGTGCAGACAGCAGCCACCTTGCCCTGGGGGTCCTCCTGCATCTGCCTCTGCAGAGCACTGTGATCCCACAAAAGCCTGCGAGGGCTATTGGAGACCTGTTCCAATGCATGAGCAAGGCAGATCCAGCACCCTCCCCCGGCTCCTTGATCCCCCTGACCTGTGTTCTTTACCCAGCAGGCCCTGAGCCCATGCACATTTCCCTGGCCTGGGTCTCACCTCCAACCCCTCTCAGAACTCCTCAAGACCTGCCCAAGGGTCACTCCCTCCCAGACACCTGCCTGGCCCCCCGCCCCACCCTCCATTACCCCACTCACTGGCTCCCTGGATGCTCTATGGCTGGGATGTTAGCGCCCCCATCATGCCCCATCACCCACACCGGGCTATTTCCCCCACCAGCCTAAGAGCCCCCAGGAGTGGCGGCCACTGACTTTTTTCCTGTAGCCTCAGAGACTCAAAGGAGGCACTTAATAAATGCACACAGAAGGACTGGCCTTGTGCATGAGCAAAGTTGCTTAGGGAGGGAGCCTAGACACAGTGGGGCGGTCAGCACAGAGCTGGCGGTGGGAGGCCTCCGTAGTATTGTCTTTGTCCCATCTTCCACACCACACGTGTGTGAAACGCTACGCTGACAGAGGCCCTGAGAGGTTGTGCAGATTGACTACGCCAGCCTCAGAGAGAGAAGGCCCAGGCGGGGAGGAGTAAAGCCTCCCTGGGAGAGGTGAGTGTGAGGTCGGCGTTTGCTGAGGTGAACCCCAGAAACAGGTCGTGAGCACTGGAGGAGGAAGGAATGCCAGGGGCAAAGATGCCGAAAGGGGACGGAGGCGCGGGGCGGGCGGGGACAGCTTCCTCTTCTGCAAGGCTTACTCCCGGTGGCCACCACTAGGGGGCGCCCCGGGCACCCCAAGCGGGGCGGGGCCAACCCTCCCCACCGCGCGGCTCCCAAGGCCTGGGGGAGTAGCCCCTGGGTCCTCCTTCCCCGGGCCGCCTAGAACTGCGCCTGGCTTGGCCAGGACACTGTCCTGGGCCAAGGGCACAGCCCAGGTGCCAGCGTCCTACACACAGTTGCGGGTCCCAGGCGCGCACTGCCTTCCCCAAGGTGGCCCTGGTGGGGCTCTTCCCGCTGTGGTGTGTATAAAAACATCACTGTATAATGTCTATTCATAGAATTCACAATGAGTCCCCATGTAACAACCTGCAGAGCCCCCAGAAATGCCCTTCCAGGTCCCCCCAGCCCATGGTCAGCACAGTTCTGAGTGTTACGGTAATCACTTCCTCTCCTTTTCTCTGGGATTTACTACCCCGTACACTGTCCCAAAGAGTCTGCGAGCATTTTGTCTGGATTTGTTGTTATTAATGTAAATGGAATCACGGTGCCGTGTCTGGCTGAGTCTCATGCAGTTGATGGAGCCGAAGCTTCTTCACTCTTGCTCACTGCTGTATAGTGAAGAGAACACTTGGGGTTATTATGAGCGCTGTTATTATGAGCACTGTTGGGGTTATAATGAGTATTGTAATGCACAGATGCTACTGCAGAGTGCTTCTCCAGCAGGGACTGTCAGGTCATGGGGTGATGGACCTAACACTGGACCAGGCCACATGGTGCCTATTAAAGGACAGCTGGGTACAGGCCTTTTTTGATTTTGTTTTTCTTTCTTTTTTTTTTTTTTTTTTTTTGAGACGGAGTCTCATTCTGTTGCCCAGGAATGCAGTGGCTCGATCTCAGCTCACTGCAAGCTCTGCCTCCCGGGTTCAAACGATTCTCCCGCCTCAGCCTCCCGAGTAGCTGGGATTACAGGCACCCACCACCATGCCCAGCTAATTTTTGTATTTTAGTAGAGACAGGGTTTCACCATGTTGGCCAGGCTGGTCTTGAGCTCCTAATCCCAGGGGATCTGCCCACCTCGGCCTCCCAAAGTTCTGAGATTACAGGCATGAGCCACCGTGCCCGGCCGCCTGTTTTTCTTTTTGACAATGATGACAGCTTCAGAAAAGTTGCAAGAAAAGTACGAACAACATCCATATACCGTTTATTTTGATTCATCGACAGTTAACACTTTGCAATTATATATAAAATACATTTTTATATATATATATTTTTTGAGACGGAGTTTCTCTCTTACTGCCCAGGCTGGAGTGCAATAGCGCTCACTGCAATTTCCGCCTGCCAGGTTCAAGCGATTCTCCTGCCTCAGCCTACCGAGTAGCTGGGATTACAGGCATGCGCCACCACGCCTGGCTAATTTTTGTATTTTTAGTAGAGACAGGGTTTCTCCATGTTGGTCAGGCTGTTCTCGAACTCCTGACCTCAGGTGATCTGCCCGCCTCGGCCTCCCAACGTGCTGGGATTACAGGCATGAGCCACCATGCCCGGCCTGCAATAATATTTGCTCCCTTTTCTCTCTCTCTCTGTCTCACACCCACACACACACACACACACACACACACACACACACACACACACACACACACACATTTTCTGAACCACTGGAGAGTAAGTTACATAAGTCCTAGCCCTTTACCCTTAAATATTTCAATATGTATCTCCTAAGAAAAATGACATTTCTTACGCGACCACAAGACAGTTACCAGATTCAGGCCTGATGACAGTGATGCAATGCTATTATCTAACATACAGTCCACTTTCAAATGTCTCTGATTGTCCCAGTCTGCCGGGACCAGGCTTCACATCTGGTGTCAGCTCTCCTCGGTCTTCTTTAATCCAGAACCATCCTCAGCCTTTCTTTGTTTTTCAAGACCTTGATATTTTTGAAGAGTCTAGATCAGTTGTTTTGTAGAATGTTCCTCATCTTTTTCTCTCCGTTTCCCCCCAATTAAACAAGTCACGTACATCCATTATATACATTTGGACAACATAGAAAAGGAAATAAAAATTGCCCCAGTTCCTACGATGCAGGGATAACCCCGTAGACACTTCCTGTAATCATGAGTAAGCTGACTCACTTGTTCTACGCACTCTGTGCACATGAACTCATGTCATCCTAGGAGGCAGGTGCTTTTGTTATCTCTTGAGTGCCTTGCTAAAGATCATACGGTCTGTAGGATTTGATCCTGAACAGTCTGCTCCAAAGCCCATGCACTTGGCCTTTATGCTACACTGCTTCTCAATAATGGCCAGCCACGCGCGTGCGTGGGTGTGCACGCGCACCTGTGTGTGTGTGCGCGCTCATCGGGATGCCTCAGCTTCTGCCCTATTGGCATTTCGGGCAGGGTAATTCTCTGCTGTGGGAGTGCCCTGTGTGTTGTAGGATGGTCAGCAGCAGCCTTGTCCTCTGCCTAGTAGATGCCAGCAACAATCCCCAAAATAATCATACCAAGAATGTCCCTTGGGGAGCAAAATCACACCCAGCTGAGAATCACTCTGTGTGTGTGTGTGTGTGTGTGTGTGTGTGTGTGTGTGTGTGTGTGTGTGTGTGTGTGTGTGTGTGTGTGTGTGTGTGTGTGTGTGTGTGTGTGTGTGTGTGTAGCCAGGTGATGCTGTATTCCCTTCTGAAATCTATCCCAGTGATTGGTACTCCATGGTCACTTTTGGGTCCTTCCATTTTCTTCTCTGGTCCCATGTCTAGTGGCTGCCAGGTGTTGCCTGTGAAGGGACTCGTGGACCGACAAAAAGACAAATCTATTGCGGTAGCTACCTTCTATTGCTATACAACAAAGTGCCACAAACTTCGTGGTTTAGAACCACCCCCATTTATGAGCTCCTGGTTCTGTAGGTCAGAAGTCTGGGCCCAGCATGACTGAGTTCTGTTCTCAGAGTGTCAGATGCTGAAGGAAGGTGGCAGCCAGGCTGCACTATCACCGGGAGGCAGGGGAAGGAATCTGTCTCCAAGCTCATTCTTGTTGGCAGAATCCGGCTCCTTGCATCTGTAGGACTGAGGTCCCCGTTTCTTTGCTGGTGGTCTGCTGGGGCCCCTCTCAGCTCCTAGAGGTCACCCACATTCCTTTCCACGTGGTGTGCTCCAGGCTGGAGTGCAGTAGCATGATCATGGCTCAAAGCAGCCTCAACCTCCCTGGCTCAGGTGATCCTCCCACCTCAGCCTCCTGAGTAGCCGGGACTACAGGTGCATGCCACCACACCCAGCTAATATTTTGTATTTTGGGTAGAGATGGGATTTTGCCATGTTACCCAGGCTAGTCTTGAACTCCTGGGCTCAAGTGACCCACCCCCTCAGTCTCCTAAAGTGCTGAGATCACAGGCGTAAGCCACTGCCCAGCCAGCTCTGCTTTCAGAGGGCTCAGTGAACGGGGGGGCCCACTGGGATTATCTCCCTTTGTATGGTGGACTGCACCATCTAACACCGCGTGTCATGGAGTAAGTCACCAGATCCGCATTCCCAGCATTACACTGGGTACGTACACCAGGGGTGGGGGATCTTGCAGACATCCTGAAATTCTGCTTAATGATGACCAAAGGGCAAGAGAGGTGTTTCTGGGACAGGACATGGAGCCAAGGGGCAGGGGACCAGGTTAGGTGAGCAGGAGACGGAGGCCTGACCCCACCTCTGAGAGGGTCCCACTACATTCCTGCCCTCGGGGACACCCCAACATGTACCTCTAGGAGCAAGCATGGCGCCTGGGCAGACGTGGGCCTCAGGGGAGGGTTCTGG
Source organism: Pongo abelii (assembly GCF_028885655.2). Taxonomy (NCBI): domain Eukaryota; kingdom Metazoa; phylum Chordata; class Mammalia; order Primates; family Hominidae; genus Pongo; species Pongo abelii. Next base: position 9,811,827 of record NC_071994.2, read on the forward strand.
TCTCCAGTCTCCCTGCAGATGGAGCGTCACCATGTTCTGTACTTAAGGGCACAGTAAAGAAGCTGCAGGTCAGAGGAATGTGGCGGCTGGGCCACAGGACGGAGAGGGAGACTGAGTGTCGGCAGACAGGTGGGCTGGGGGACCACCATGTACCACCCCAAGTGACCTACAAAGAGACTTTAATTTGGGGGGATGGAGGAGGGAGGTGTTAGCCCAGCAGTGGGGACAGGAGGGTGGCCTTAGGCACGATGTCTGACTCCTGAGGTATGGGAGTGAGGGGCTGGGCCAGAGGCCAGAGGAGCTGGGCTTGTTGAAGATGGGCCCTGGTGGCTGAGTGTGACACACAGCTGGGGACAGAATTACCCTCCAGCCCCCAGCCTGTGAGCCCATGGTGAGGCTCAGGGCCACAGGGGGCCTGCAGGGCGAGGCCAAGGCAAGGGAGAGGCAGCTGGAGCAGAACTTGGGCAGGCTCGTTTTTGCACACACGAGACACACTTCAGAGCCCCCTGGAAATGCAGAGGGGCCGTGTGCACGGCAGCAGCCTGCACTCATACAAGAGAGGCTAAGCCCATGCACCTCACTTGTACTCTCAGGCTGCTGAGGCTGGGGGACAGTGGGGTTACACTCGCCATTTCATTAGTGTAGGGCAAGGGGGACCCCAGCACCCTACAAGGGACCCCTAATGTTGTCACCACAGAAGGTGATTGCTCATGTGCCAAATAATAAGCCATTTCCTGTGGAGTCAGGCAAAGGCCTGGGCCCTCCAATAAGTTTAGGGTAAACCCTGCACCCTGCACTCAGCGGCAGCCCCGGCCTCAGCAGCCCCAGCAAGGCAGCGCCAGAAGCTGCAGGGACTGAGACACACACACAGAAGACTGGCAGGTGAACTAGGGCTTTTACTGAAAGTGCTCAGAGACCTATAAGTCTCAGCTCCGCAAAGCACTGTGCGGTTATATGTGTACATCATCCTGACAAATGTGTAAGCCTGTCCCCCAGGCTGCAGAGCAGCAAAGGGGCTAGGAAGTGCTGGTGAGCTTCAGGGCAGAGATTCACTTCAGCCTGCATCTGGGGAAGAGGCTCTCGAAACCCTCTTTCTCTGCTTTTCCACCTGCCCGTCCTTGCAACTTCAAGTGGCTAGAGTGTGGAAAGGGCAGTGTTAAGATTCAGAAGGCCCTGGCCGGGCGTGGTGGCTCACACCTGTAATCCCAGCACTCTGGGAGGCCGAGGTGGGCAGATCACAAGGTCAGGAGATCAAGACCATCCTGGCTAACACGGTGAAACCCCGTCTCTTCTAAAAATAGAAAAAATTAGCTGGGCATGGTGGTACGCACCTGTAGTCCCAGCTACTCGGGAGGCTGAGGCAGGAGAATCGCTTGAACCCAGGAGGCGGAGGTTGCAGTGAGCGAAGATCACGCCACTGCACTCCAGCCCGGGCAACAGAGGGAGACTCCGTCTCAAAAAAAAAAAAAAAAAGATTCCGAGGGCCCAGATTCTCATTCAGTCTGGGCTACTTCGAGCAGTCACTGGACATCCCGGGCCTCAGGCTCTTTCTCACTGGAATTTGAAAGCAGTTAAGATTCTGACATAGTCACCTCCAAGTTGGGCCATGTTCCGGCTGCCAGATGCCCTCAGAGCCCTCTGGGGCCCAGCAATCTCCCCAGAGCCATCACCCAAAGGCCACAGCTGCTACAAGAGAAAGGCCTCATGGTGCGGAGAGGACACTCTTCTTGCCAGTGTGGGAGACCCGGCATTCAAAAGAACAGTCCTCCTCAGTTCCTTACCTTGTGTTGGCAAAACTGATTTGTTGCCCAAATCTCATGACTGCGAGAACAAAAATCTGTGCTGATATGCAAACTCTCTCAGTGGAGAGAATGAACCACTCCTCATCCCAGGGAGAAACCTATGTGTTTTGGTTTTTCTCAGCCTGATTTTTCTGCCATATTTGGAGAAAAACTCCTTAAAAAAAAATATATCGGCCGGGCGTGGTGGCTCATGCCCGTAATCCCGCATTTTGGGAGGCTGAGGTGGGTGTATCACTTGAGGTCAGGGGTTCGAGACCAGCCTGACCAACATGTACTTTTAGTAGTCTCTACTAAAAATACAAAAAATTAGCCAGGCATGGTGGCAGGCGCCTGTAATCCCAGCTACTTGGGAGACTGAGGCAGGAGAATTGCTTGAACCCAGGAGGTGGAGGTTGCAGTGAGCTGAGATCGCACCATTGCACTCCATCCAGCTTGGGTGACATAGAGTGAGACTCTGTCTCAAAAAAAAAAAAAAACAAACTCTCAAACATAGTTTATTATATAGGTGAATCCTGGTCCCCGTGATGGACTTATCGGTAGGATTTCTGGTAGTAAGCATAGGTACCAGGGCCTCCAACGTTTTTGGATTTGCAGCAATGGGGGTCAGCTACTGACAGGGTCCAGTCATGCTGGATGAGGATGCCTCTGGTCCTTTTGGAAGCCTCATCCATTTATTTCAGGTAATAGGCCACTAAGGCTTTGGAGATGGACTGAAGGATAGCATAAATCTGGGTCACATGACCACCACCCTTCACACAAACATGGGTGTGCATGTCAGCAAATTGCTCCTTGCCCAGAGGCAGAACTAGTTCCAACAGCTTGAATTGTGGCGCTCGGCTCCATCATCTCCAGGGGCCACCCATTCACCTTGATGAGGCCACTGCCATGTTTGCAGTGAACTGCACGGACTGCAGCTGGCCCTTGGATGGCATGGCCAAGAGCACAGATAAGAGCTCCTCACTGCACGGCACCGCAAGTGGAAAAGCCACCTCTCTTTTTTTTTTTTTTGAGATGGAGTCTCCTTCTGTTGTCCAGGTTAGAATGCAGTGGTGCAATCTTGGCTCACTGCAACCTCCACCTCGCGGGTTCAAGCAATTCTCCTGCCTCAGCCTCCTGAGTAGCTGGGATTACAGGTGCATGCCACCACACCTGGCTAATTTTTGTAATTTTTAGTAGAGACGGGGTTTTGCGATATTGGCCAGGGTGGTCTTGATCTCAGGTGATCTTCCTGCATCGGCCTCCCAAAGTGCTGGGATTACAGGCATGAGCTACTGCACCTGGCCTTTTTTTTTTTTTTTTTTTAAGTTGTCTCTAGGGACCTCGTAGATATTTTCCTAGATCAGGCCATGACAGGACCAAGCAGACCACTTAGAGGGGAGGTAAGGCCCCTTTCTGCTGGATGAGGGCATTTCTGAGGAGAGCTAGTGGGTAGGTACCTCAAGGCCCTGGGTTTGCAGGGAATGGATTTATTAACTGAAGAATAAAACACTGGGAGTGGGGGATGGCCCGGTTTCTGAGATAAAAGGAAAATACTTGAACCCTCCATCGATCTGCCATGGGCTCAGGCAGACAGGCAGAAAGTGAAACAGCGGAGAAACCAAAAGTGAAATGGTTCATTCACATTTTATAAAACTTTCCCACCAAACAAACTGCGCTACTCAGAAAACACAAAAGAAAAAAAAAATTAGGACATTTTCGGTGTGGGGCATGACAAGATAAGGAAGCTGCCTGGAAGCTGGGTGCCAACTCCATGAAATTGGGGGAATTAATTCCTGGCCACGTGAGCCTCACCGGGGTGACAGAGATCCCTTCTTTCAGTCCTTTAAGCTCTTTGGAGAAAGTCAAGTGGCCATACATAACGACAGGGTCTGGGTTTCGTTTATAAATAACCCAGAACATTTTGTTGTTTTCAGTTTTCTAGGGCTGGGTTTTCCCAGCACACAGGGCTCTGGGGAGATTTGAAAACCATGGCGCGTCAATAAGAATGCTGCCGGGGGCCAGTTTGGAGCAGCCTCATTCAAACGACTGAACAACTACTTCATTCAGGATCCTCAGCCCTGGGCCCTTCCCTAGATCAACCCAGAAACTGCATCTCCGGGGTGGATCCCTAACAGTGCTGAGTAGGAGGCAAACCCTTTGGCTTCTAAGGCTGACCTGGGAAGTCTGGACTGGGCCCGCCGGAGGCTCCTGGTCACCAATTGGCATGCAGCCTCTGGTGACAGCTCTGCCTAGGAGCCTCAGTATCTTCTTTTGAGAATAACACCAAAAAAAAAAAAAAAGTGGCAGTAGCTTGTGTGCTTTACTATGATGAAAAGAATCAAATCAAATCAAAGCACTAAGGGGCGTAAGACTGCAGGCAGGGCTGGAGTTGCTTATCTGCTCTCCAATGGTTAGGGAGCAAGAGGGGAGTACAAGGGAACTATCTATTCCTTCGGAAGGGATCTTACAAGCAGTAGGCGAACAAACCTCCCATCGTGTCCTCTCTAGATTCCACCAGACTCAGTTCCCCCAAGATATCCCCCGTTCTCAGATTTGAGTTCCTGCCTCTTCCTCTTAGCCTACCAGCCCAAGTTATTCCCTGATACAGGCCCCTAGCCCTCCAGGCTTCCACATCTCCCAGAAGCGAGAAAGTTGGACCTGAGGCTTTCAAAGTCGCAGATTCAATTCGGATCTCTTTAAGAGCCCCCAGGGTCCTGCTACCACATGTTGGTGTCTTGATACTGGTTACATAACAATCAGTCCCCAAAGCTCTGACATCACCCACTGAAGATTCTCACCAGCCTGGACAGCCAAAGGGGTCTGTGTGTGGCCGGGGAGGATGGCGGGGGAGTGAGCCCCATGGAACAGCCAGGAACTGGTAAGGGGAGGTAGGGCACAGATCCCAGTAAATGATGGTAAATGGTGGTGATCCCGAGAGGAAAGCGGAAGTATTTGGGTTTTTAAACTTCCCCCTAAATTCCCACAAGATTTCATTGTTGCCCCCACACTTCCCCTCTTCCCCACACAGGGAATTTCCGATTTCACTTCCCAAAACGCAAGTGGCCAGAGGGCCTCAACTTCCTCCTTATGCCCTCCCTGCCCTGCCCCAGCTGTAGCCTCTGTGGGGAAGCCTTCTCTTCTCCCGCGAGCGTCCGGTGTCACCCACGTCCTCCCTCGCTTGCGTCCCTCTCCCATTCCAACCCGTCGGCCTGAGGGGAGGTCAGGCCTCTCGCTGCCCATTTTTCTTTCCCCAGTCACCACCCCGCCCCGGATTCTCTACTCCCTCAGCTTGCTCTGCTACCACTTTCCCGTCTCTCCCTCTCCCAGAGCAGATAAAAGATGAGGGGGCAAAGACAGTGTGTGTCTGGGAAGCTGGGCTGAGAGGAGGAGGTGCCGCGGCCCGGGGGTACTCCGATGCTTCCGGGGATTCCGAGCCAGCGGGAGGACCGCACGTGGGGAACGGCGGGCGCGGCGCGTAGTCAGGAAACCAGGGTGCCTGACTGGGTGTCTCGTGGAGCCGTCCCGCGGGGGTGTGGGGAGGCCACGGTGCCGGAAGGCGCGCAGGCCCAGAGACTGTCTCCGCCGAACGCCTGCTCCTCGCCTTCCTAACCGCAGCACTTTCGCGAGCCTCCCCACGAGGGGCGGGGCGAAACAGGTGCGGTTGCCACGGCACCCGGACCACAGCCTCGCGAGATTTGGAATCAGCCAATGGGGGGCGGGGGAGGGGAAGACGTGGCGCGAGTCGGAGGGGCGGGGCCGGGAGGGGCTCCTCCCAACCCCTCCCAATTCCGCCCTGCCCCCGCCGCGGCGGCTGAGGGACCGACCCTATAAAGGTCGCTCCGCCAGGGGCGAGCCGCACTCGGTAGAGGGCGCTTCGGCAGGGTGGGCTGTGCGCCTGCGCAGTGTGGGTCGCTCCCCATTCCCTGCCCTGGCCGGCCCCGCCTCGGCTCCGCGCCCTCGCCCCGCTCTCAGCCGCCGCTCTGCCCCGCAGCAGCCAGCCCCGTGTCCGGCAGTATGTTCAGCTGGGTCAGCAAGGATGCCCGCCGCAAGAAGGAGCCGGAGCTCTTCCAGACGGTGGCTGAGGGGCTGCGGCAGCTGTACGCGCAGAAGCTGCTGCCCCTGGAGGAGCACTACCGCTTCCACGAGTTCCACTCGCCCGCCCTGGAGGACGCTGACTTCGACAACAAGCCCATGGTGCTCCTCGTGGGGCAGTACAGCACGGGCAAGACCACCTTCATCCGACACCTGATCGAGCAGGACTTCCCGGGGATGCGCATCGGGCCCGAGCCCACCACCGACTCCTTCATCGCCGTCATGCACGGCCCCACTGAGGGCGTGGTGCCGGGTAACGCGCTCGTGGTGGACCCGCGGCGCCCCTTCCGCAAGCTCAACGCCTTTGGCAACGCTTTCCTCAACAGGTACCCACCCATCACTCCAGGGGGCGGGGGGGGCGCGGCCGGAGCACACCCCTTACTCGGAGCCTGACCCGTGGCTGTCGCCCCGCCGTCCTTTGTCTCCGAGGCCCCAGTGAGACCCTCAGTGACCACTCCCTGGTCCAAGGGCCCTGCCCCTTCCCAGAGAAAACCCACCGGGGGTCTAAGAGTGGGCGTTGTCGGCTCCCCCAGCTTCTGTCGTCCCCAGAATCTTCCAGGTTAAACCACCAAGCCCTTCTGCAGATCCCAGCCCCACTCCCCTCAGAACCAGGGCCGCAGTAGGAAGCTGAGCCATTCCTGCGCTCCTTTTCTGGGTCTTCACCTCCTTCCCGCAGGCTGGATGCACCTAATTCACGGAAATCAACCCTCCCCTCCCTGTCTCCTTAAGTGTCAATAGCAAAACACAATGAAACTTTTAGCCATTCCCTTCTCTGGTGCGGTGTGGGTCTGCTCTGCCTCCCCTGGGACGGTGGTTTTGTGTAGGAGGAAGGAGGAGGATCTACTGTGGCTTGCTGACTTTAGGGCAACCTCTTGGAGGCAGGGGACAGTTGAGGTTCGAACACTTCTCCCAATGGCAGCTCTCAAGAGGTCAGTGCTGCCTTGAGGGGTTTCAGGAAGCAGGGATGAGGTGGTGGCAGTGGGAGCCCTGCAATGAGATTCTGGCCCTAAGCCCTTCTGTGCACTGAGGGACAGAATCTGAGGTTCCCTCACCCACTTGGACCTCACTTTTCCAGTTAAGTGGCCTCTGCACACGAGGAGAGTGATCTGCAGGACTCTGCCTGTCTCAGTGCTGTGAATGAAACACAGTGCTCCCGTCCCTCAAGGAGTGCAATGCCCGGGCTCACTTTTCTCCAAAGGAACTCGAGACATCCCCGTCCCAACCCCCAGGAGACATACCAAAGTACTTCACAGACCCTGCCCTCCCTGCCACCCCACGTTCACGGACTCCACATGCCTTTCATAATTCTGCACCAGCGAAGAGCCTCTGAAGGAATCTTAGAATCCTGCCTTCCAGGTCCCCGCCCTGCACGGTCGCATTCCTTTCCAGACGTCATCTAGCCGTGCAGGGCAGCTTGCCCTAGAGCCAAGCTGGTGGCCAGGCCTACTCCAGGCACAGAGCTGACCTTCAGCAGGGTCTGTTGCCACTTCCAGGCATTTCAGCCCGCCCTCCTATTTTACGGCTGTTGATGTTTGTCTGTCAAGGCCAGGTTGAGTGCAGCCCTTTGGGCTAAGGGTCCTGAAGAGGTGGAGTCCTCTTGCGCCAACCTTACCTCATTTCAAGATTTGTGCGCCGGTAGAGAAGTGATTAGCTGAAACCATTAGCTGGTGGAAGCCATTCGACCCTGTGGAAAGTTTGGCAGCTGTGCCAGGAAGTCCAAGCGTTAGGTCTCTGCTTCCATGCAAAACTTTGGGAAACCATGGGAAGGATCACTGCCCCTGCTGCCTCTGCTGTCCTGAGCTCTTCACTTTCCTAGTGAGGGCACACCTTTTTTGAAAGGAGAGACATGGCACAGGACCAGTTTTCCGAATTTGGAAGCCTAGAGTTTCAGAGCTGGAAGGATCTTAGACATCATCTCGGAAGCCCCCACCTCACTGGTTCAGGAAACCGAGGCTCAGAGGGTCCCGCTGATGTGTGGAAGTCACCCAGTAGGTCAGCCAGCACTGACTGCCTGGCTTTTGCACAGCCAGTTACTGCCTTCTGCTGCTTCTACCCGAAAAAGAGCAATTCGAGATTGCTTTGTCCAAGACCGGTGCTTTGATGACATTGGTGCCACAGGATCTGAGAGGTAGCACACGTTTATTTCCTTCTTGCTGCCACCTCATCTCCAGAGGATCCCTGATCACTGATGGCCCTGCCGAAAGGGCCCTATCAGCCCACACTGAGGCCCCGAGCTGTGTCAGGATGTGTAGTGTGGGGAGTGTGCAACAAAGGGGGCTTTTCTCTGCCTGATACAGCCTCTCCCGGCTGAGTCTTGAAGAGACTCATTGAGTCGTGAACTTGACTTGCCGGGCTTTTCCCCCTATGTGGCTGCTCTAAGAATAAAATCAGCTGGAGCAGACCAAGGCAAGGTGCAGTCAGGGTGTCCTAAGAGTGTCTTGCAAAAACTCATTGCATAACTGGGACTGCCACTTGTGCGAGATGAAACCTGTGCGTCCTTGGTGAGATGGAATCAGAGGCATCTTTGCTGCTTCCCCTTTCTTGTTTTCTGCCATATACCCTGGGTTCTGCAGAGCAACTGGTTTCTGGGTCCTATAGATATTAACTCGCTTTCTGGGCTCATTTATGAGGCATTTGTATGTATGTGATTTCCCAGAGCCAATTCTGTTTCCCATCCTTCTATTCTGTAATCATCTCTCCAGCGCCTCCTGTCCCCAGCAGGAAGGCCAGGACTGGCCTGCATGCATTGCTGCTGGCACTGGCGAGAGTGAGGCCCACGTTTTGCTCGCCCTGCAGGTCAGCTGGTCTTGCTCCACTGCCTTGCAGAGCACCCCTTGCCCTGGCCAGCTGCCCTCTGCCTGTGGGCCCCTGGTCACTGGGGGATGGGGCCAAAGGGAGAAGCTGATCGGCTCAGAGTCCTCCCGTCTGTTGGAAAGGCAGCTTCAAGTCTGTGTCCTACAGATAATGGGTCAGTCTTTTCTTTGCTCTCACTACCTTTTTCAGAGAAGTTTTTTGTTTGTTTGTTTTTTTGAGACAGAGTCTCGCTCTGTTGCCCAGGCTGGAGTGCAGTGGCGCACAATTTCGGCTCACTGCAACCGCTACCTCCTGGGTTCGAGCAGGTCTCCTGCCTCAGCCTGCCGCGTAGCTGGGACTACAGGCGCGTGCCACCATGCCCAGCTAATTTTTCTATTTTGGGTAGAGATGGAGTTTCACCAAGTTGGCCAGGCTGGTCTTGAACTCCTGACCTCAAGTGATCCTCCCGCCTTGGCCTCCCAAAGTACTAGGATTACAGGCGTGAGCCACCACGCCTGGCCTTTCAGAGAAGTTTTTAAAGGAGTGTTTTCTGCTTCCAGTGAAGAATCCCTGCTCTCAACTGAGACTGCCCCTTGCCTTTCTGGGCTAAGCTTAGTGTGAAACTCAGATGTGCATAGCTGAGCCCTGGTCTGCGAGTCGCCAGCCTCTCCACGGCTTTGTTCTTCCTCAGCCTGCTCTGACTTTCAGAGAATGGCGCGTCTGTGCTTCTCCATCCCACCGTCTACCAGCCTGTGTGGTCCCCAGCTTTTGCCGGCCGTCCATTTCAATTCCCTCCCCCAAGCGGCTGGTTGAAGGGGCAGGGCTGGCCCTAGCAGCAGTAGGAAGCGGCCAGCTCTCTTCAGTGTGGAGATTTAGCCAAGTGGTGGAAGATTCTAAGATGGGATTTCAGCGTCCCAGTGTGACCTTCTGCTTCCCCTCTGAATTGAATGGTGACCTAGGCTTGCGCAGTTTTCACTAACAAGTCAGCAGCTTGAAAGTTGACCTCTCAAACTCTAGGGGAACAGTGTGTGAGGAAGTGCTGATTTGGGTCAGTTTGAGCCTGCTGGTTGCATTCCCAGTTGAGAAAGTCCATACGATTTGCTGGCCACCGTGGGAAACTAAGACGATAGAAAACCACCTGTCAGTTCCCCGCTTCTGGAGAGGAAGCCAGAGATGGAGCGAAGGAGTACAGAGAGCCCTTTGTTGTGTCCGGAGCAGCGATGACTGTGTCTTGACACCTCTCTTCTGGCTCTTGCTTTCATGTAGGTTCATGTGTGCCCAGCTGCCCAACCCCGTCCTGGACAGCATCAGCATCATCGACACCCCCGGGATCCTGTCTGGAGAGAAGCAGCGGATCAGCAGAGGTAAACAGCTCTGACCACAGCTCGGGCCGCTGGTGTTGTCACACATCCTTCTCTCTAAGATCTGCAACCTGGTTCAGATGCTGCCCTTGAGATTTCTCCTTTTTTTTTTTTTTTTGACGGAGTCTTACTCTGTCACCCAGGCTGGAGTGCAGTGGTGCAATCTCAGCTCACTGCAACCTCTGCCTCCTGGGTTCAAGCGATTCTCCTGCCTCAGCCTCCTGAGTAGCTGGGACTACAGGCATGTGCCACCATGCCCAGCTAATTTTTGTATTTTTCATAGAGATGGGGTTTCACTATATTGGCCAGGCTGGTCACGAACTCCTCACCTCGTGATCTGCCCGCTTTGGCCTCCCAAAGTGCTGGGATTACAGGCATGATCCGCCACACCCGGCTGCCCTCGAGATTTCTTCCAGTCTCAGCCTTTCTGAAAAAAAAATGTGGCTGGGCACGGTGGCTCACGCCTGTAATCCCAGCACTTTGGGAGGCCGAGGCGGGCGGATCACGAGGTCAGGAGATTGAGACCATCCTGGCTAACACAGTGAAACCCCATCTCTACTAAAAAATAGAAAAAATTAGCCGGGCGTGTTGGTGGGCACCTGTAGTCCCAGCTACTCGGGAGGCTGAGGCAGGAGAATAGCGTGAACCCGGGAGGTAGAGCTTGCAGTGAGCCGAGATCGCGCCACTGCACTCCAGTCTGGGCGACAGAGCGAGACTCCGTCTCAAAAAAAAAAAAAAGTGTCTGAGTAAGAACCCATTTTACATCAGCCTCCCATCTCCACAGTGCTCTGTGCACTGAGAGGGCAGGAGCTGCTTCCTTCCTTGGCTCCCTGGGCCCAGGCAACGGGAGCAGCCATGGTGAGACCACAGCCAATCTTATGTGGCTGTCATGCTTTTGAACCCCTGGGGCATGGTGGAAACAACAGGATCAGAAGCGGGCCATGCTGTGAGGGTGCAGGAAGCATTGCTGACTCTGAAGAAGCCCCTGGTCCCCAGAGCTTATTAGCTTTAGTCTGTGTTTAAAAGCCTTTGCCCCCCAAAGCCATATACATTCCTTACGAGTCCAGCAGGACTGAGAGAAAGCCAAGCAAAAGGAGAAGCTGGTAGAAATTCATGAAACAGTTAGGGGCTGGTGGAAATTTGCTTACATTTGCTTAGAGGTTGATAGTCAGCAGCCTCACTGGCTAAGGCCTTCATGCTGTGCAGTAGTGCGCCATGCCCATTCCAATTTTGTAAACTCCTGCCTAGATTCTGCCAAGCTCTTTTGAAGATCTGGTTCAGGATGAGCCTGAACTGGGTCCTCCATCTGTCACTGCCTCTTTTTCACAGAAGGGTGGGGCACTTTGGGGCCTGATGCTTTCTGGGAGGAGCTTGAGGGTAGGCTGGTGCCTGGCAGGTGAGGAGTGGAGTCTACAGCTCCAAATGTGAAAATGAAATAAGATCAAACTCAAAGAGGGGTTGAGGACAAGTGAGCAAGTTTGTTGATGATTAACTTGCAGATCCTTCCCGTGTCCCTTACCCTCTGGACTGGCCTTTGCTGGGTGAGCCTTGCAGTCAAAGCCGGCAGCTAGGATTTGGGGTGCACGTGTCTCTCTGCTAGGGCTCTGAGGGCATGGGGACTGTCTTCTTGGAGCTGAGAAACCTTGCTTCTCTTTCCTTCCAGCCTTGCGGGCCTTGCCCGTGTGGGACTGCATCAGAGCATACTGAAATCACTGGCCCTCATCTGCTTTCAGAGCTGCCAGTTAAGCTGTTAGATTCTCCCACCCCTGGTGACAGTGACACACCTAGGAGTTAAGGGAGTAGATTTGGAGACCCCTTCTAAAAAAAAAAAAAAAAAAAAAAGCGAGGGCTACTATTTTTATTTCTTACTGCTATTGTTGTTCCAACCTAGTTTTAGTAAATGCCGGATAAGCAAAAGCCCTGTCATTTGCCAAAGCAAGGTTAGAAAACCTGAATAAGTTACTTTTTTTTTTTTTTTGAGACAGAGTCTCGCTCTATCGCCCAAGCTGGAGTGCAATGGCATGATCTCGGTTCACTGCAACCTCCTCCTCCCTGGTTCAAGCGATCCGCCTGCCTCAGCCTCCTGAGTAGCTGGGATTACAGGTGCATGCCACCACGCCTGGCTAATTTTTATATTTTTAGTAGATATAGGGTTTCACCATGTCGGCCAGGCTGGTCTTGAACTCCTGACCTCACGTGATCTGCCCGCTTCAGCCTCTCAAAGCATCATCACAGCCTTGAACTCCTGGGCTCAAGTGATCCTTCCCACCTTAGTCTCCCGAGTAGCTGGGCCCACAGGTGCGGGCCATCATGCTCGGCTAGGGTTGTATATCTTGTGTTGCTTGCCTTGGCCCCTAGCCTCTGAGATGCTCCCTCCCCACCTCCCACTCCCTCTGCTTCCTTTCCCTAGTAGGAAAGAGGCAGGCAGAGGTGTCTACACTGTCTGTCTCTGGGACAGGCACCAAAGTGTATGCTCCCTATCAGTGGATCTGCAGACACAGCATGGCGTTTTGATTGGGAGCAAGGGGTGGACGTAGGCGTTGCCTTGTGGTCCCCGCCCTGGAGTTGCCTGTGCAGACAACAGGTTGGAGGGGCAAGCCAGCAGGACACGAGGCTGCTGTCAGTGTGCTGCCCTGCTCTGCCTGTGTGGCCTCCCTCTCCCCTCCAGGTGCAAAGTGTGGCCCCTCTGCATCCCTGAGAGGCCAGGCTCCCCTATATCCACAGAAGGTCATCTACCCATTATGGGCATGAAGGAGCCGGTGGCTGAAAGAGAAGTACATCACTCTGATTGGAGGAGGGGTTTCCTGCTGTGAAGTAGCAGAAGATCAAACCGATTTTACTAGACCATTTCTTTTCCTCCATAGCCTCAGAGGCCTTGGTTTAGATGTGTTTTACTAAAAGTTACCTGGTTAGGGTTTGAATGATGTTGGTGTTTTATTGTCAGGAGAAAGACCATCGCTCAGTACCTCTTGGAGGTGCTGGGTGTAAACTCCAGGATGAGCCCCTCTAGGTGGACACAGGAGGAGTGGATTTCTGTTTCCTGGAGGCCCCGCCCATCAGTCATGGAAAGGCCCGTGTGGCCTGTCCAGCGGAGGAGGTCGGAGTGGAGCAGTGCATTCCCAGCAGGGCTGGCCGCCTGCTACTGCCTTTGCTGGTGGCGTGGAAAGCAGGTGTTTCCCTCTCAGAAAGATAGGGCCGGCAGAGCACGCACCAGGGCCCCAGCGCGACACGCCTCCCCTGGCCTGCCAGCCCGTTCCCTGGAAACGTGTCCTTGTGGAGGCCGTGGATGGACATTGGGGTTGCTAATTGCATTTACTTCCATTTCCCACCCCGCCTGGCCCCGCCTGGCCCCTCCTGACTTTTTTCCCCTTTCCCCAATGGTTCTAATGTGTGCAGGAAACACAGTCTGGAAAGATAAGGTGGGCTGGTGCAGGCCCAGAGCAGTCAGGATGCAGCCAGGCTCTGTCAGGGACCCCTGAGGACTGCCTCAGGGACGAGAAGGGGGCCGGGTTGGGGTCTCTCGGGCTGCCTTTGCCTGTGTGCTAATCTGAGTGACTTTAAAGATACCATTCTCCTGTGTCAGCAGAGAAAGGTCGCCTCTGGGGGCTGCGTTCATTCTTGAGTGCTGCCTGTGTGACTGATAAGGGCATTCCAAAGGGCAGCTGGGCCCGGCAGGGGTGGTGCCCTTGGCTCCAGGGGCTGCTGACCAGTTGCGTGGTCCCAGCAGTGCCTCATGCCGAGTCATCCCCTGGTGGGGCCTCTGTGGGCAGCCCGGCCAGTTCGTTCCCCACCGTGGTCACTAGGCAACTGTGAACTAAGCGGGAGTTTTTGTGCCTCAATCTCCCCATGAAAGCTGTATCAGCAGGGTAGTGTTGTTTCTACTTGCAGTAGCAGATCAGAGACCTGGCCAGCTTTGTATCTGACTTTCTGCTGGCCACTGCCACGTCAGTGAGTTCCACTGAGTTATCACAGCAGCTGCATCTAGGAGGAAGCTCCTGCCTTTCAGAGGAGGAAGCAGAGGCTTAGGAAAGTTAAGTAACTGGCCTAAGATGACAGGCAGGCCAGCAAGTGTCGGTGCTAGGATTTGAATCCAGGCAGGGGCTGTGCTCCTACTGCGGCGGAGCTGAGAAGGGTGCCTTGGCATGAAGGCTGTGGGCGAAGGAGTGCCAGGAGCTTGGGTCAGACAGATCTTTGCCCCTGTTGGGTCATTACTGTGGAGGCCTTCTCAGCCCTCCTGAGACACACACAGGCCACCCTCTGTTTCTCTCCCGCCCAAGGTTAGACCCCAGTCCTGAAATGGACGTGAGGTCTGGGGCTTTGAACAGCAGTGCTGGTATTGTCTTCCCTGTTCACAGCCGTAAATGACCCCTTGGGGTCTCCAACCATAGATGTCTCCAGCCATAGATGACTCCTTGGGCTATCCAGGGAGCCTGGTGGCCTGGGCTCTTGTTTGCCCTCTGGTGGTCTGCAGGCTCCCTCTAAGCCTGGGAGCTGTCCTGATCCTTAGTGGTTGGATGGGGCCTCCCTGCCCACACTCCCACCTGTGTGTCCTGAGCCCTCTGGCCCAGAGGCGGGCCTGCGCCGTGGGCCGCCCCCACTTCCTGCCGACACCTCCTGAGATGGAGATGCCGCTGCCAGCAGCCCCCCCGAGGCCAGGGTTTCACCAGGGTGCTCCGAAGACCATCAAATGCTCCCAGGGGCAGCCCAAAGGCCATGAGCCAGGCCAGGTGCTGTGTCCCTCTTGGATTCAGCATCCACAGCACAGGTAGATCAGAAGGTTCAAGTCTGACGTCAGTACTTGGGGAGCTGGGTGTCTCTAGGGAGTTGCTGTAGTCCCTGGGAGCTGCATCAGTCCATCAGGAAACACCATAGCCTCTCCGGTTATTGTAGATTACCGGAATTTACATGTTAAGCTCTTGCCCTAGTGCCTGGTGCACAGTTAAGTGTTCAAGTGTCAACTGGTTCATAGTCAAGAAATTGAAAAGCCCAGGGCTTTCCAGCCTGTGATCTGAGTAACATCCTGGGGAGTATCCTCGGGGAAGTGCTGACTCAGCCGGGGTTTCCCATTGGGTTCCAGGCCCTCCTTTGCTCCCAGCTCCAGGCCTCCCGAAACCCTCTGCTTGCCCCACCTGGCTGTGACCCGGCAGGCCAGGATGCCAAGACAGCTTTTGGCCTCAGCCTCGGCTGGGGCGTGCAGGCTCTGCTGCAGAGGAGGCGTACCAGGCGCTGCCCGCGCTCAGCACCTGTTCCCCAGGCTGCGCGCTGGCGGTGGGCTGGGGAGCAGCTGGCCGAGAGCCTGCAAACATTCCGTTTATATTTGGGGGATGAGGCATTCTTCATGCGTTTGAAGTCCTTGCCTACACACCCATCAGAATCTGAGCTTCTTAAGCCCAAAATACAAATCCTGCAAGTAAATAAGAGCAAACATTTACTCCTGCTCGCAGTGTGCCAGGCTCACTCCATCCTCCCACAGCCCTCCGAGCTGGAAACCCACTGTCTTCATGTTACGGACTGAGAAGCTGGGAACCAAGGCTCTGAGAGGCCAGAGACCTGCTGGCTCACACAGCTGGTTGTTGAGTAGAAGGTTCAGGATGGAAATGTGGGCCTGATTCCAGAGTTCCTCTGCCCCCTCCCGCCCCTCTTTTGCTGCTTCTGTCTGATTTGCTGGGGTCTACGTTGTGTGTAGTGAAGTCCACCCTCCTCAGGCGCCCTGCTGTACAAAGCATTCCTGGGCTGCCACCACCATGACAGAGAGTCTTCCCATCGCCCGAAAGTTCCCGTGCCCCTCGTAGTCACTCCTGGTCCCAGGCAGCCCACTGACCTTTGTCTCTAACTTTTGCCTTTTCCGGAATGTCACCTAAATGGAATCATACAGGATGAAGCCTTTTGCTTCCACCTTCACTTAGCAGGATGCTTCTGAGCTGCATCTGTGTGTTTGAGAGCCCCCGTGGCCCGCTCCTCTTTGTTGGGGGTCCTTGTCCCATCATAGGGATGCACCATCCGTTGTCATCCATTCACCTGTTGGGGCGCTTGGGTTGTTCCATCCGGGGCAGTTTTGAGTCAAGTTCGTGCTTTGTGTGGGCGTGTGCTGCTGCTGCTCTCAGGTAAATGCTGAGGAACAGAGGCGCCTCTGTGCTCCACTGGAAAACCCTTCCGGAGGAGCTTCAGCCTGAGCAAGCCCAGGAACGAGGCCCAGCACGCGTTGGAAACCTGTGTGATGGAGAGCTAGGGCGAGAAATACTGAAGCCCACGCAGCTTGAATGATAGGAAACAAAAGTCGATTGGAGACAAACCCTCTATTGTTTCGTGTTTTAGAAATCTTTGGAATGTATAAAGCAGCTTTTCCCCCTGCGGCTGGAACTACCTGTGTTTTGGAGGCTGCTGGGGTAGGGCGGGGAGGCCTGAGAACCTCCCTCTTCCCCTTCTGTGCTGGCGGGAAACATGGTCCAGCTGTTCTCACGAAGGCAGATCCTGTAAGGCCAGCGGCTGGAGAGGGGCGCCCCAGAGCCGCAGTGACCTGGGGGAGGCTGGGTGGGACGCGGGTCGCCATGAGAGGCACCTGCATGCACACTACCCTGAGGTGCCATGCCGGGCTCAGCCTGGTTGCCCGGAGCCACTCTGTTCTTTCATCCCACGGCCCCAGGACTTTTCGTTTTCACTTTTTAAAAATTGTGATAAAATACACCTAACATATAATATTTACCATTTTAATCTTTTTTTTGGCGGGGGGCGGAGGTGGAGTTTTACTGTTATTGCCCAGGCTGGAGTACAGTGACACGATCCATCTCAGCTCACTGCAACCTCCGCCTCTGGGTTCAAGCAATTCTCCTGCCTCAGCCTCCCGAGTAGCTGGGATTACAGGCGCCTGCCACCACACCCAGCTAATTTTTGTATTTTTAGTAGAGACAGGGTTTCACCATGTTGACCAGGCTGGTCTCGAACTCCTGACCTCAGGTGATTCGCCCACCTCGGCCTCCCAATGTGCTGGGATTGCTGGCATGAGCCGCCACGCTCAGCCTTTTTTTTTTTTTCTTTTGAGACAGAGTCTTGCTCTGTTGCCGAGGCCGAAGTGCAGTGGCGTGATCTTGGCTCACTGCAGCCTCTGCCTCCCAAGTTCCAGTGGTTCTCCTGCCTCGGCCTCTTGGGTAGCTGGGATTACAGGCGCACGGCACCATACCTGGCTAATTTTTGTATTTTTAGTGGAGACGGGGTTTCACCATGTTGGTCAGGCTGGTCTCGAACTCCTGACCTCAGGTGATCAGCCCGCCTTGGCCTCCCAAAGCACTGGGATTACAGGTGTGAGCCACTGCTCCCGGCCTCATTTTAACCACGTTTTTTGGTCATGGGCTCCAGAAAAGTAGATTTTAACTATTTGTAGGTGTGCACTTCACTGGCATTTAGCACATTCTTCATTGTTCAGCCATCACCACCTTCCAGCTCCAGAGCTCTTCAGTTCCCAAATGGACACTCTTCCTGTTCAACACCAGCTCCCCTCCCAGCTCCCTGCACCCCGCAGCCCCTGCACTCCCCATTCTATATTCCTTTTCTGTGCACTTGATTACTCCTGGTATTTCCTGTAAGTGGAATCCTACTGCCGTATCTGTCCTTTTGTGACAGGATGTTTTAAAAAAACTTAGGTTCAGGGGTACATGTACAGGTTTGTTATACAGGTAAATGGAGTGTGGTGGGGTTTAGTGTTCAGATTATTTCATCACCCAGGTAATAAGCATAGTATCTCATAGGTAGTTTTTCTTTTCTTTTTTTTTGGGGGGGGGGACAGGGTCTCACTCTGTCACCCAAGCTGGGAGTGCAGTGGCACAATCACAGCTCAATGTAGCCTCAACCTCCCGGGCCCAAACAATCCTCTTACCTCAGTGTCCCAAGTAGCTGGGAATACAGATGCATGCCACCACACCCAAATTTTTTAAATTTTTGTGGGGGGGGGGGTCTCGCTATGTTGCCCAGGCTGGACTCAAGCAGTCCTCCTGCCTCAGCCTCCCGAAGTGCTGCGATTACAAGCGTGAGCCACCATGCCCAGCCTGCTAGGCACTTTTTCTGTCCTCACCCATTCCACCCTCAAGTAGGCCCTGGTGTCTGTTGTTCTCTTCTTTGTTGCCATGTGTACTCGATGTTTCGTACCCACGGGTGAGTGAGAACATGCGGTATTTGGTGTGGAACATGCGGTATTTGGTTTTCTGTTCCAGTGTTAGTTTGCTGAGGATAATGGTCTCCAGCTCCGTCTGTGTTGCTGCAAAGGTCATGATCTTGCTCCTTTTTATGGCTGCATAGTATTCTATGTGGTATATGTACCATGTTTTCTTTATCCAGTCTACTGTTGATGGGTATTTAGGTGGATTCCATCTTTGCTATCATGAATAGTGCTGCAATGGACATACGTGTGCATGTGTC
This sequence comes from Pongo abelii, assembly GCF_028885655.2. Lineage (NCBI taxonomy): Eukaryota > Metazoa > Chordata > Mammalia > Primates > Hominidae > Pongo > Pongo abelii. The sequence goes on from NC_071994.2 coordinate 9,830,263, forward strand.
CTTATGGCAGAATGATTTCTCTTCCTTAGGGTTTATGCCCAGTAATGTGATTGCTGAGTCGAATGGTAGTTCTGTTTTAAGTTCTTTCAGAAATTGCCAAGCTGCTTTTCACAGTGGCTGAACTGGTTTACATTCCCACCAGCAGCGTATAAATGTTCCCTTTTCTCTACAACCTCACCAGCATCTGTTATTTTTAGACTTTTTAATAATAGCCATTCTGACTGTTATGAGATGGTGTCTCATTGTGGTTTGATTTGCATTTCTGTAATGATTAGTGATGCTGAGTGTTTTTTCATATGCTTGTTGGCTGCGTGTGTGTCGTCTTTGGAAAAGGTGACAGGCTTATTTCATCACTTAGCATCATGTCTTCCAGGTCCCAGGATTTTCTGAGCCAGAGCTTCCTGGTGGCTTATGATACCTTATCAGAGGGGGCTCTGGCTTTTACTCACTAAAACCACTCCCTCTGCAGGTGGGCCTTTCTCTCCAGCCCACCCGCTTGGGCCATGTTTTCTGTGTCCTTTTGCTAGGTGTCAGCTCTGTCACTCCCACCGGGGCCTGAGCTAGTCAAGCTAACAGCAAGGTCCCTACCTTGGTGGGTTCCAAAGCCTGAAGGCTTGTTGCCTTGGGCAGTGCCGGGGGTGCTGGCAAGCCCTGTTCTGTACTTGTCACCGGCCGTCCAGCTCTGATCCAGAGAGTGGCTCGGTGCTACCGCTGTGCGGTGTAGCCTTTTGGCACCTCTCGAAACCCGGTGTCTTTAAGGCTGAGTGAGGTGCCTTTGAGGGCAGTGAGGGCCTGGTGGGCTAAGGAGCACCGGTGGGCCTGGTGGGGCTTGCAGTTACGTGGTCACTGCCTGCGTGGCACAGGCCCGAGTGCTGTGGCCCTTTTTGTCACCTGTGGGTGTGGCTGGCCAGTCACTGTGTTTCCCTCATAGCAAAAGCACATTTTCTGTAATAAACAGGAAATTTTAGTCACCTGCAAAGAAATGGGCTTACCTCTGTTGACTCCAGCTTGAGATGACGGCCAGTAACTGGGTTTCAGGGCAGGTGGGGCCGGGCTTCTGGACCTGGGGCAGGGAGTTTTGGAGTGCTCACTCTTCCTTCTTCCTTCCCCTCCTTTTTCTCTCTTTCCCCAGGGCCCCCGAGCCATCCGGGGGAGGGGGGAGTGGGGCCTTGCTGGGTGGAGTTTGGCAGGGTGACCTCAGCTCCCCAGGCGCCGTCCTGACTCCCAAGCCAAAGCTAACATGGGCTGAGCACAACCCATCAGGGCGCCCTTGTTCCCAAGAACTCGGTTTTGGCATCACAGCCTCCCCAGCTGTGTGAATTCTAGTTTCAGCTTGTGGCGGGCTGAAGACAAATGATTTGACAAGGGGAGAAGTTGGGCCCCCTTTTTGCTGAGCGAGGAGCCTCAGTCCTTGAGTCATCGCCTTTTCAGTACTGACCTGCGTTCCCAGAGCTGGCCATAAAAGGCTGTGGGCTGCAGGCCCCAGGCAGGCCCTGTAGGCTCAGCTAGTGTGGCCTCATCCCCCCGGGGCCGAGGCGGCCTCTCCCTCCCCCTGCTTCCCTCATGTTGCCCTTGGCCTCTCTGGTTTTCTGCCGAGACTTCACTCTTCAGGCATCCTTTCCTGTGGAGCTCAGAGCCAGCTGCAGGGAGTCCGGGCGCCCGGGGCCTTGTACTTTGGAAGCAGGAGCCTGTGGTGGCATGAGGTGCCCTGGCATGATGCCCTTCCACACCTTCTGGGCACAGGGAACCTGGCAGCTCTGCTGTCTCCGACCATCCGCCTGAGCCTCTGGAAGCCTGATTGGGCCTCCCCGCCCAGGCTGGAGGCCAGGACCCCGGCTCCCCTGCACTTGTACCCTGTTAAGAAGCTTGGCCCTCGGGGCTGCTTCTGGTCAGAGTGCCCTATTTCCTGTTGGGCTGGGGCGGGGAACGGCCGCACATCACCTGTGGAGAGGCTGCCGAGGCTGTGTGGCTGAAGCTGTGGATTTGGGATTTTCCTTACATTTTGGTGACTTTGCTCAAGGATGAAAGTCCTTGACCGGTGATGGGTCCAGGCCGCTGGCCCCTTGTTCCCACAGAGCCCTGGCTTCCCCTGCCCTGGCCTGCTGAGGAGGCTGTCCCTGCCGGGTCCTGGACTGGAGGCCCAGTGCTCCCACACACCCTCCTCCCTGCAGCGCTGGCCGAGGAATTGGTATTTAAATTTCACAGATGGAGAAAGTAACTGAGAAGTTAGGAAAAGAACTTCAGGTCACAGAGTCAGTGGCAGGGGGCGGGAGTGGAGTGCAGAGCCATCTTAGTTAGTAGCCCGAGTTCCTTCTGGGAGCGCCAGGTGTGGGGAGGGGCTCCGCGCCCCTGTGGCTTTGGGCTCACAGATGGCGCCAAGCACGCTTGGGCCTGGGGCCGGGGCGGGCGGCAGGAGTGTTTATCCCATGAGCGAGCTTGACTCCGCACACCCCGTGGTGCCATTTATCTTGGCGCACTTGTGCGTAGAGGCGGCCTCTCGGGAGCCTGGGCTGTGGACCTGCCTTTGTCCTGGAGGGCTTTGCAGGGTGGGAGCAGCAGATGCCATCAAGGGGGAGCCCGTGTAGCGGAGGAGTCAGCAGCAGCTCCCACTGAGGGATGGCAGGGCTGCCCTCCCATCACCGTGGGCGACCCTGTCCAGCTGCTGCTTTTCCTTAACGCTTTGTCCTTGGAGCTCCCACCTCGCTGCTGTTTTTCTGCCCCTTCAGTCTGAAGAGCGCCCGTCTCCATCCCCAGCTTGGCAAGAGGGTGGTGAGTGTTTTTCACGGAGATGCCAGGAGCGGGCGGTGGGCTGAGGACGGGTTTGGGCCCAAGCTGTGCGACTCGCAGACTGTTGTGTGCAGGAGTGGCTTCTCCCGCTTATTTCCGGAGCCTGACTGCTCTCTGGGAAGTACTTGGTGCTTCTGAAGAGGGCCGGCCTACATTTGGGTGGCCTGGGACCTGTGGGAAGACTGAACCAGCGACATGGAGGCTTGCCCAGAATCAGGCAGAGAGGATGTGGCCCCTCGGGGGTGGGGCCCAAGCTCCCCAAGGACTCTAGGCCTTTGTTTCCACATGGCCCGCCTGTGGTCTTCCCAGACCGGGAGGGACAGAAGTTTTACTCTAGGGGCAGAGGAAGAGGTGAGGATTTCTTTTGTTTTGTTTTTGAGACACCCAGGCTGGAATGCAGTGGCATGATCACGGCTCACTGCAGCCTCAACCTCCTGGGCTCAGGTTATCCTCCTGCCTTAGTCTCCCAAGTAGCTGGGACTATAGGCCTGCACCACCTTTGTAGAGTCGGGATTTTGCTATGTTGCCCAGGCTGAAGTGGAAATATTTTGAAGAGGCCTAGTTGTCATAGAGGATTCAAATTAAACCGCTGTTACAGAGACCCAAAAATCATTGGCTTAAGTCAGATAGCTGATAGTTGATGTGAAAAACAACAGTCTAAGGCCATTCTGAACATGCAGCTTTCATCTCTGAACCCAAGGTGCTTCCTCCAGCTCCTCCCATCACATCAGCGTCCCAGTCCTCAGGAGGGAGAAAACAACAGAGGGCTCATGCACCTTTTCTTGTTCATTCTGCTGAAGGAGGCTGGGAAATGCAGTCTCAAGCTGGGAGGCCATGAATCCAGCTGAAACTAGATAGTTATATCTGGTTCCTTCCTTTAGGAGGAATTTCAATTAGCAGTCTCTGCCACAAGTGACAGAATTCACTTTAATTGGTGGGCCTTAATTGGGCCATAATGGGTTGGTGGGAAGCAATATAGAATAGAGTTTAAAATCCAGGCGCGGTGGCTCAGGCCTGTCATCCCAGCACTTTGGGAGGCCAAGGCGGGAGAATCTCTGAGCCCAGGAGTTCAGCATAGACAACATAGTGAGACCCCCATCTCTACAAAATAAAAATTTAAAAATTAGCCAGACGTGGTGGCACACGCCTGTAGTCCCAGCTACTGAGGAGTCTAAGGTGGGGGGATGGTTTGAGCCCAGGAGTTCAAGGTTGCAGTGAGCCAAGATTGTGCCACTGCACTCCAGCCTGGGTGACAGAGCAAAACCCTGTCTCTAAAAAAATGAATATAAAATTTTTTTTAAAAGAATATGGAGCTTAAAGCTGGAGTCTGTCCAGTCCAACCACTTTGTTTTGGAGAAGTGTTTAAGACCTAGGAAGGGGAAGTGGTTTGTAGCACTTCCTGGGCTTCTTGTAGAGCAGAGGTCAGCAAACTTTTTCTGTAAGGGCCGGATAGTTAATACTTCCAGCTTTGCAGACCTTATAGTTTCTGTCACAACGACTGAACTCTGCTGTGTTACACAAAAGAAGCCATGGATAATACAAATGAGCATGGCTGTGTTTCAATAAAACTTTATTTATACAAACAGGTGGTGGGCCAGGTTTGATCCCTGAGCTGTAGTTTGCCAGCCCTTGTTGCAGAAAATAAGTGAGATTCCTGCAAAATGGGGAGCCTGGCACATCAGCACTGAACAAGTAGCACCTGCAGTTACTGTTGCAGGCGCCTCTTGTCACTACCGTCCCAGGGCACACAGCTGGCAGGTGGCAACACTGGAGTCTATGTTCTACCCTCTGTGCTATGCTGAGCACAGTGCTGGGTCTCCTTCTCACTCTCGCCCTCGTCCGACCCACCTTAGAGCTTGCACTGTGGGATGACTTTTGCATTAGCACCTGTTTATGCCAAGTGCTGCATGGGTTGGGGAGTGTTATGGTAGGGGCAGGAAAAGGGGAGATAATCCTGCCCTCAGGGTGCTGTGCTGTCTAGATGAACACCTAGGAATTTTTTTTTTTTTTTTTTTTTGAGACGGAGTCTCGCTCTGTCATGCAGGCTGGACTGCAGTGGCACGATTTCGGCTCACTGCAACCTCTGCCTCCTGGGTTCAAGCAATTCTCCTGCCTCAGCCTCCTGAGTAGCTAGGACTACAGGCATGCGCCACCACACCTAGCTTTTTTTTTTTTTTTTTTTGAGATGGAGTCTCGCACTGTTGCCCAGGCTGGAGTGCAGTGGCGCAGTCTCAGCTCGCTACAACCTCTGCTGCCCAGGTTCAAGCAATTCTCCTGCCTCAGCCTCTCGAGTAACTGGGATTACAGGTGCCTACCACCATGCTGGGCTAATTTTTTTATTTTTAGTAGAGACAGGGTTTCACTATGTTGGCCAGGCTCGTCTTGAACTCCTGACCTTGTGATCCACCTGCCTCAGCCTCCCAAAGTGTTGGGATTACAGGTGTGAGCCACTGTGCCTGGCCTTTTCTTTTTTTCTTTTTTTTTTTTTTCACGAAAGTTTCGCTCTTCTTGCTCAGGCTAGAGTGCAGTGGCATGGTCTTGGCTCACCACAACCTCCGCCTCCTGGGTTCCAGCGATTCTCCTACCACAGCCTCCTGAGTAGGCTGGGACTACAGGCTCGCCACCATGCCCGGCTAATTTGTGTATCTTTAGTGGAGACGGGGTTTCACTATGTTGGCCAGGCTGGTCTCAAACTCATGACCTCGTGATCCTCCCACCTTGGCCTCCCAAAGTGTTGGGATTACAGGCGTGAGCCACCACGCCCGGCCTATAGGAATTTTAAAAACTATCTCAGGCTGAGAAATACCAGGCCAGGTTGGAGATGAGAGCCATCAGAGCAGCAGGTCCCTTGGCGCTCCTGAGCTCTCCCTTCTCTTCCCCCCAGGCTATGACTTTGCAGCCGTCCTGGAGTGGTTCGCCGAGCGTGTGGACCGCATCATCCTGCTCTTCGATGCCCACAAGCTGGACATCTCCGATGAGTTCTCGGAAGTGATCAAGGCTCTGAAGAACCATGAGGACAAGATACGCGTGGTGCTGAACAAGGCAGACCAGATCGAGACGCAGCAGCTGATGCGGGTGTATGGGGCCCTCATGTGGTCCCTGGGCAAGATCATCAACACCCCCGAGGTGGTCAGGGTCTACATCGGCTCCTTCTGGTCCCACCCGCTCCTCATCCCCGACAACCGCAAGCTCTTCGAGGCCGAGGAGCAGGACCTCTTCAAGGACATCCAGTCTCTGCCCCGAAATGCCGCCCTCAGGAAGCTCAATGACCTGATCAAGCGGGCGCGGCTGGCCAAGGTAGACCACGGGGTGAGGGGAGCAGCCTATTGCCAGGCAGGGCCGTGGGGCTCTGAGACTGGCACTCAGAGCTCCAGGATTGCCGGAGACCCTTCCCAGCTCACTTCACAGGCAGACCTGCACTGCGCTGTTTCCCTCTATAGAAACCAGTCTTTGGTCAGCACCTGCGTGCAGCCTGCTCTTAACTAAGATTCTCTACCCGGCCTCCCTCTAAACCTGTTCTGTTTGTGGTTTATACCCCATCTACTTTCAAGAAGGGTTTGACTATGCTTACAACACAGAAACAGCACACAGGAAGTTACCCCTGAAGCAAAGGAGGCAGCCTCAGAAATGGGGTGTTGGGGGATAGAGCTCTGAGGCTTGTTGGCTTCCCTCTAGGGTTTTTTGTTTTTGTTTTTGAGGTGGAGTCTCGCTCTGTTGCCCAGGCTGGAGTGCGGTGGCATGATCTCAGCTCATAGCAACCTCCACCTCCCAGGTTCAAATGATTCTCCTACCTCAGCCTCCCGAGTAGCTGGGATCACAGGCACACACCACTATGCCCAGCTAATTTTTGTATTTTTAGTAGAGACAGGGTTTCACCATGTTGGCCAGGCTGGTCTCAAACTCCTGACCTCAGGTGATCTGCCCACCTCAGCCTCCCAGAGTGCTGGGATTACCCCTCTGGGGTTTACTGAGCCTGAAGTGCACTCAGCACAGTGCTGGACGCCGGGGACTGGCGGGGAGTGACACACAGTCCCTGTCCACTCCTCAGCCTTCATGGGGAAAGCAGAGCATGCAAACAAAAAATAAACATCAGTTAATTGTGTCGTCTCGGAGTGAGCACAGGCTGCTGCGGGAGCTGGCGCTAGGGGCTGTCCCAGTGGAGTAGAAGGGCTGGGGGAGGCCTGGCAGGAGCAGAAGCTTAAGCTGCGATAGGAAGCAGCTCATGAGGAGACGGGGTGCCAGCCTGCAGCCTGGGGAGCACTGGGCACGGAAGCCAAGGTCACGCTGAGGCGGTGTCAGTCCAGCAGGCCTTGCAGACCATCCTTACGTCTCCTGGCAGCCCAGGCCCGGTGGCACCTATCAGCAGCCTCTGAATGGCCAAAGGGTTTGGAATCTCAGTGGCTGATCAAGTACTTGAGTGAGAGCTGGCATGGCTGGGGCCAGGAAACGAAGGTTAATGCCACTGGCGGGGCCTTCCAACACAGAATGACAGAACACATGCCCTTGGGGTATCTGACTTTGGATAGCACCCTATCGTGAGCCATCCTAGAGGAGTCACCATGAGTGACAGTCCCGGCTGTGGTTGGGGTTGACCCCGTGGACAGGAGTGTTTGACACAGATTGTCTGAACAGCTGAGAAGTGACCAAGCCCACATTTGTATCTCAGCAGGGCACCTAGCTATTCTTTCAGGCTCTTAGCACAGGGCTCAGTTGTTTAAGAAATAGGCTCCAGCCAGCCATGGTGGCTCGTGCCTGTAATTCCAGCACTTTGGGAGGCCAAGGTGGGTGGGCGCATCACCTGAGGTCAGGAGTTCAAGACCAGCCTGGCCAACATGGTGAAACCCCATCTCTACTAAACAAAAATACAAAAATTAGCTGGGCGTGGTGGTGCGTGCCTGTAATCCCAGCTACTTGGGAGGCTGAGACAGGAGAATCACTTGAATCACTTCAACCCAGGAGGCAGAGGTTGTAGTGAGCTGAGATCACGCCACTGCACTCCAGCCTGGGCAGCAGAGCAAGACTCTGTCTCAAAAAAAAAAAAAAAAGAAATAAAATAGGCTCTAACCAGGCATGGTGGCTCACGCCTGTAATCCCGGCACTTTGGGAGGCCAAAGCAGGAGGATCCCTTAAGGTCAGGAGTTAGAGACTGGATGCTTTTCTAGATATCTCCTTTCTGGAGCCTCCCTGTGAGTGGAGCCAGCTTTGAGAGAGGAACCCATACAAAAACCCAGGTGACTGACCCCTGGCCTCAAAGGACAAAGGACATCCTGAGCTGAGGGGTGTGGGTGTGGCCCTAGCTGAGGCTCTCTCCTCGCAGGGCAGAGAGAGCTCCCCTGCTCAGCCACCTTTGAGGACAGACAGGACAAGGGGCAGGCATGAGCCCCTGCCTGGTCGTCTGTGAGACCGTGTGTGACTGCCAGGCCCCAGGCACGCTGAGTCACCGCGCCTGGAAAACTCTGTGGCCTCCAGTGTTGCCTCATACCTGCCACTTCCTTTTCCTGGAGTGAGTGGTGCTCTCTGTAGTGACTCCCACCGGCCTGGGATCTGCCTGCCACAGTGTCCCTGGGGAGACCCTAGATCCAGACCCGCGTGGCACAGGGCTGCCTCCCTCAGGCAGTTCTCAGCCAGGCCCCGCCCAGGGCACACAGGCTCAGGCTGAGTGGGGTGGTGGATGGGCTGGCGCCGGGGAGAAGGGCAGCGAGGCTGGCTGGCTGCAGCCCTCCGTGGCTGGACACGACTTGGCAAGGCCGAGGGATCTGAGGGCTGGGCTGCTCTCGAGGGGTGCCAGGTTCCCAGCTTGCTGCGGGGAAATGAAGGGGGTGCCGCCCTGAACTGGCACATGTCTAAGCAAGGTATTGACGCTTGGATAAAGCTGGCAACCGCCAGGAGAAGCCTTTGTGGGGTTTTTCGAATCCTTTGTCATCCGAGCTGTGATGATGGAGTGGAGCGTGGCACGGGCCCATTGGAGTTCCGTGGGCTCCGTCGGCACTCGGCAGGGATTTGGACATGCAGGCTGGTGGGCCCTGCAGGAAGCCTAATCCCTGCTCTGCTGCGTGGGAGGGGGCAGCTCAGGGGAAGGGGGCTTACAGAGAAACAGAAAGAACATGGGTTGTGGGGCACCTTCAGCAGCCCTGGGTTCCAATCCCAGCTCCTCCATGTGGGAGCCAAGCACCCCAGGCAGCCTTTCCCAGCCTTGCTTAGGGCCGGGTTGGGAGAATCCCACCCCGCAGGGCTGTGGTGAGGGTTGAAGGAGGGTGTGTGATGCGTGGTGAGGGTTGAGCGGAGGGTGTGTGATGCGCGTTGAGGGTTGAGCGGAGGGTGTGTGATGTGCGGTGAGGGTTGAATAGAGGGTGTGTGATGTGCAGTGAGGGTTGAATAGAGGGTGTGTGATGTGCGGTGAGGGTTGAATGGAGGGTCTGTGATGTGCCCAGCGGTGCACAACAAATGGCCTTCTTTGGGTTGACAGACTTGGTTTTACTCTTCCTGAATCATCACAATGATCCGTGCAAGGCCAAGGCTGTTGTCTTCTGTTTCAAGTGCGTTTTCCTGTCCTGTTCTCTGTCCTGCCGCAGTGAACAGCTGTGGCTCTTGCCAGATTGTGTCTGCTCCTAGGCCTGTGGGAGCCGGTGTTGGTAGCAGCCTTGAGCTTGACCCATCCCTCCTGCTTCCCTGTTCCTGAGCGAGCCCCTTTGGAGTATCCTTGGAGTGTCCTTGGAGGCTCTGCTCTCGGGGGCAGCCTGGGCCAAGAAAGCGCCTGATGCCTGCCCCCTGTCCTCACAGGTTCACGCCTACATCATCAGCTCCCTCAAGAAGGAGATGCCCAATGTCTTTGGTAAAGAGAGCAAAAAGAAAGAGCTGGTGAACAACCTGGGAGAGATCTACCAGAAGATTGAGCGCGAGCACCAGATCTCCCCTGGGGACTTCCCGAGCCTCCGCAAGATGCAGGTACGGCTGTCCCGAGGCCCCATGCAGGCTGGTGGCCATCGGGGCAGGAGGAAGGCCCAGGGCACTGGATTTGGAGGGAATCCCATCTCCACGGGGAAGGGCCTCCCTGAACGGAAGCAGCTGGGTTAATCACCAGCACCCCACCCAACTCAGAGTTGACCCAGGCGGTGACACTGCAGAGGGGAATGTGGTGACTCACCCTGCGTGGTGGGGGGAGGGCAGGGCCATGCCAGGCGCTCTGGTGCCCTGTCCATGAATCCTTGCCACAGCCCTGCAAGGAAAGAGCTGGAGTTGCCTCCTGTGTACAGGTTAGAGAGCCAAGGGCCAGACGGGTTTGCCGAGTCACCCCTGCTAGTGTGGGGGAGCAGCACTTTCTGCTTGTGAAGCCCTCACTGGAACCACTTGGCCTGGAGTCTGGGAGGGGCCACCCTTCCCAGCCCTTGTCCTTCCTCCCCCGCCCACAGGAACTCCTGCAGACCCAGGACTTCAGCAAGTTCCAGGCCCTGAAGCCCAAGCTGCTGGACACGGTGGATGACATGCTGGCCAATGACATCGCGCGGCTGATGGTGATGGTGCGGCAGGAGGAGTCCCTGATGCCTTCCCAGGTGGTCAAGGGCGGCGCCTTTGACGGCACCATGAACGGGCCGTTCGGGCACGGCTACGGCGAGGGGGCCGGCGAGGGCATCGATGATGTGGAGTGGGTGGTGGGCAAGGACAAGCCCACCTACGACGAGATCTTCTACACGCTGTCCCCCGTCAATGGCAAGATCACGGGTGCCAACGCCAAGAAGGAGATGGTGAAGTCCAAGCTCCCCAACACCGTGCTAGGGAAGATCTGGAAGCTGGCCGACGTGGACAAGGACGGGCTGCTGGACGACGAGGAGTTCGCGCTGGCCAACCACCTCATCAAGGTCAAGCTGGAGGGCCATGAGCTGCCCGCCGACCTGCCCCCGCACCTGGTGCCGCCCTCCAAGCGCAGGCATGAGTGATGGCGCCCAGCCCCGCACCTGCCATCTGCGCGCCCTGCCGGGAGGCAGAGACAGGGGGAGGGGAAGGCTCACCATTTCTCAAGGTCCATAAAGACTGAGCGGATGTTTCCTCGCCTCTCGAAAAGGAAAACCACCATCTTTCTTTTAAGGCTGTTCCTGGGCCTGGTGGGGGAGGCAGGGGTGAGATGATGGAATTTTGTGCACAAGAACTATGGCTATTTTAATATATAACGTTAGAGGCAGCGTTCTTTGTCGCCGCCTCCCCTGTGTGACAGCCCTGTGTGCACGGCCTCTGCCCCCCGGCCTTTGTTCTGGCTGCAGCTGGACAGTGCAGCGACTGCGACTGTGGGGGAGCCGCGTCGCCCTTTTGGCAGCTGCTAGGCTGGGGCTGCATGGACAGGAACACCAGGCACCCTCCGTTTGCTTCTGAGCTGAGATTGCTTCACGGGGCCGTGGCTTCCTTCCTCACCCAGCTCTGCCTCCCCCGTGCTCTCGGGCGAAGTGGGTTCTTGTGCCTTCCCCTCCCGTGCCCAGGCTCCCCGTGCGCGGGCCCTGCCCTTTCCTCCTGCGCCCCGCCGGCTCCGACGCGCCAGCCCGCTCAGCAGTCACAGAAGCAGGGCCCAGCTGCCTTGGTCTTTTTTTGGGAGTTCAGGGGAGTAGGAGAACGTCTTCCAGAAAAATACATAAGCTAGTTTCTGTTCTGTAAAGTGACATCTTTCATACTTGACCAAATTTCCCAGTAACTTCCCAACCACTGTTCAAAAGCTGTGATTTTTGTCTCCCCTTCCCACCCTCTAGCCAAGGGGCAGCCCTGCCCAGGGGGCATTAGATGTGGGTACCCGGGGAGCACCCCGTTCCTGGACCCCAGCATTGCGTTTCCTGGCTGAGGAAGGGTGGTCAACCCAGCTCCTGCCCCACCCTCTCACTTAACTGGAGCTTTGGGACGCGCCCTCCACAGTGGGAGGTGGGTGGTGGGTGGGGGTGGCAGAGCCTCACGACAGCTTGGTGCTGGTAGGAGGAAGCCCGTGGTTCTGGCTAGGCTCTCATGTCCAGACAGCGGGGACCAGGGGAAAACCCAGCCCCTTCTCCTGTAATCCCCCTTCATTTCCTACCTTCCTTCCTCCTCTGTTTAGCAAAGGAGGGCAGCTCACTTGGATGTCCTTACAATGCTCCTGGCCCCAGGCTGAGCAATAAGAAACCAGAGCCTTGCGGCCCAGTGGCCTGGGCCAGTTCAGGCCGCCTCCCCCTCCTCTGCCTGGGGCCACTGAGCCCAGCCTTCAGGGCCCGGGTGCACTTGCAGGCCAGCGGCCACTGTCCGGGCTGTGATGGCACCGAGGCAGGTGGAGCACCGGGTGCCACACAGCTGGGCTTCCCACCAGGCTTTCCCGCGGGGGTCTCAGGGAGCTTCTCCCCAGCGCTGCTCGGAGTCTGCAGGAACTGGCCTTGTTCTCCCTAGCCCGTCACTCCATACAGTATTAGGTGAGGATGGGTGCGGGCGCTGTCCTTGCCGGGACGTCACTGTTGAAGTTGCAGTGGCTTGTTCACACCTGTGGGAAGAGAAGTGAAGACTTTCTCCTTGCATTAAAAAGTCTGAACTGTGCCAAAGCTTCGGGTGCTTCCTTGTCTTTTCCAGGGGCAGCAGTCCTGGGCTGTCCTGCCCTCGTGTCTGTGGGGGTGATGCCAGCAGGGACAGAGTGGCAAGGCTGCCGGGGCAAGGTGACCAACCCTGCCCAGTCCTGCTCTGCTGGGCAGTAGCTGCCCCCTCCTACTAAGAGGGCCAGGCCTGTAGGGAAAAGGGCTTCCGGGGGTGATGCCCCCTTCCCTGTGCAAGGTGGGAGCTGAGCAGGAGTTCACTTGGAGTGGGGAGGGGGAAAACAGTTGGGAGGATGTTGATAGCTGAGGCCTAGGCTGGCACCCCTCAGCCACAGACGGATGAGTGGGCACCTGCAGGGCCCTTAGCACTGGGTGGCGTCAAGTAGACAAGGGTTTCTGGGCTCTGGAGCCAGACTGGCTCCTTGCTAGCCCTAAGGGCGGTTTAAATACAGGGAAGCCGGGCCTCTGAAGACAAAGCAGATAGCCCATGACAAACATGCAACTAAGGGTGGGGCCAGTCAGGCCCAGGTGATGTCACAGATGGGGGACTGTTTATACCAGCAGAGGGAAGGGTGACCCATTAGTGACCCTTCATAAAAGGGTGCAGACTTGAGGTGCCATGGGTAGAGGCCGCTGCAGCCCCTCTGGTAGAAGGCAGGACAGAAACAAGTTCCTGAGGGTCTCAGGGGCCCAGCTGTGTGCTCCGAGCCTAGCCGGTGTGGTGGCGTCTAGTCCTATGACCAGTACTTGAGGTGCCAGTGGATGCTTCAATTACTGCAGGGCTGGCCGGCCCTTCCTGCGCCACTCAGCCGCCACCTGTGGGCGTTCACCCTGTGCCAGGTGGAGCTGCGCTGTCACGATCTGAGGAAGTTCACTTTCCCCCATTTCACAGAGGGAGAGTCCGAGACTGAGGACTGCCGAAATAACAAAGGTGGTAGAAGCAGATGCAAACCAGGCCGCCCAACTCCAGCGTGCTTTCCATCAGGTTACTAATCCAAAGCACACACTAAAAGGAAAAAACGGTAGATCCCCCCAACCCCACCCTTAGACTGCAGCTGTACTCAGGGCTGAGAGACCCACATTAAAGGTTAAATGCTGTCACTCCAGCCTGGGGTCCTGAGAGCTTGGGGCAGGGGTCACCCAAGAGAAGTGGAACATTTTTGTTCAAGCTGTGAGCACATTAGAGAAGACACAGAACTTAGCAGTGCCCCTGAAGTAGGAACGGAAGTGCTGCCTGGCCACCCGCTCTCCTTCCCTGAGCACTCCACCTGCAGGGCTCTGTGTGGTGACAGAGGGGCTGTGAACCCCCAGGGGCTGCCCCAGGAAGCGCCTGCTGATCTGAGGCTTGAAAGGGGCTGAGGGCGGGTGTCTGCCCCAGAGTTCATAGCCCTGGTTTCGGTTCTGCAGGTTGGGGGTCATCTTTGGGCTGTGACAGGGGTTCAGGGAGGGCCAGAGGTTGTGGTCAGAGATGTGGCCGTCCACCTAGAGGGCTAGTACCGGCCCTGGCCTCCTCCCCAGCTCCATAGCTGGCCAGGACCCTGGGGGAGAAACCCCCTTTTCGGAGGCTGGCCTGGGGCAAAGGAGGGGCATTGCCACCCAGCTCCCAGAGGCCCTGGACTGAGGCCTTCAGGGCAATCTGTCCTGGGTCCCACCCACACAGCACCTCACAGCCCAGGACCCAAGAGGCAAAGGGCCCGCCCACTGCCTCTGGCCATGCACAGCTGTTTTCTATGTTGCAGTTCCTTGTACGATCTCATTCAGAATAAACATTTCTGGTTGGATTTGGCTCACACCTGTAATCCCAGCACTTTAGGAGACCAAGGTTGGGGGTGGGGTGGGGTCCTGTGAGGCTGGGAGTTCAAGACCAGCCTGGGCAACATAGTGAGACCCTCACCTCTACCAAAACAAAAATTAGCCGAGAGTGGTGATGGGTGCCTGTGGGTAGTCCCAGCTGCTCGAGAGGGTGAGGTGGAAGGATCACTTGAGCCTGGGAGTTTGAGGCTGCAGTGAGCTATGATGGCATCACCATACTCCAGCCTGGGCAACACAGTGAGACACTGTCTCAATTTAAAAAAAATTTTTTTAAATAAACATTTCTTCTCCTTAGAAAACAACCACAAATCCAATCAGTGCCCTGTTCTTATCTCAAATGGGTGTTCTAGAAGAATAGCCTGGTAAAAAATAAATAATGGCCGGGCACAGTGGCTCATATCTGTAATCTCAGCAATTCGAGAGGCCGAGGAGAGTGGATCACATAAGGTCAGGAGTTCGAGACCAGCCTGGCCAATATGGTGAAACCCTGTCTCTACTAAAAATACAAAAATTAGCCAGATGTGGTGGCTCTCGCCTATAATCCCAGCTACTTGGGAGGCCAAGGCACAAGAATCGCTTGAACCCAGGAGGCAGAGGGTGCAGTGAGCCAAGATCGCACCATTGCACTGCAGCCTGGGCGACAGAGCAAGACTCCGTCTCAAAAATAAATACATAAAATAAATCAAATGGGCTAGTCATAGGACTTGCCCGGCCATGGCCAGCAAGGTGGTGAGTTGGGAGGTGAGAACACCCAGCCACCACTCTTGTGTTAAAAGCACACCAGGTCTGGCAGCACGTGGAGGACAGCCTTGGGGAGACCGCCCTGAGTTTAAATCCCAGCTCTGCCACTCTAGCCAGATCTCTTCCCCCACTGAGGCCGTTTCCTCAAGCCTTAATTCAGGAACAGACGTGGCCCACAGAGGCAGAGCCCGAGGACACCCACCTTGAGCGGCCTTTGCCAAGCACCCCAAGGAGGTTAGTCGGGTGGGGTGCAGGGAGCAGGGCACCTCACCCAACACCCAGAACAAAACAGGCGGGCCCCACCCTTCCCCGAAGCAGCTCCCAGACTCAGTGGCGCCTGTAGGCCAGAGAGGTGGTGGCCAAGGGGGCTCGGGCCTGGCTTCCTGTGCACCCAGAGGGACTGATAATTGTAAAACCACATGGGGCTGCAGCCGCTGTAGAGCGTGGGAGCCCCTGTGGCTTGTTGGAACAGTGCAGGGAAGGTTTTTGGAAGAAAAACCAGAATGATGAAACCACCATATGTCCACCCATTTGGAGCTTTGGACTTTTCATAGGACACGCCCCTGGTGCCGGGCAGATGGGGTTGGGGAGGGGGCTGCCAGGACTAGCTGGGGGACTGGGGGCTCCGCACCCCCAGCATTTGCATCAGCTCCTTCCCAAAGCCATCCCAACAGACGCACCTTCAAATAAGAGCCAGGCATCTGAGGCTCAATGGCGGGCTTAGGGAGCTCCCCGGCTCCAATCACATTGCCACCCGCGCTCCTTCAGAGAAAGGTTGGGATGGCCATTGGTGGCCATACTGGGAAGCTCATTTGTCCCTCACACCTGAACAGGTGCAGTTCTACATTATACACAAAAAGACAGCGTTCAGAGAGAGAGGAAGAGATTTACCCAAGGCCCCATGCCTGGTCAGCAGTGGGCAGAGCTGCATGACCCAAGGCCAGCCTCTCATGTCCTGACCTCCTGGGTAGGAGCGGGCCACTATGCCACGTGCACGTTTCCGGAGTGGCTAAGGGCAGGGGGTGGCCGCCATTCCTGCCAGCCCTGAAGAACCATCTGGTGGGAGCTGCTTTCCGAGGCCAGGGCTGGAGACTCTCATCCTAGGCCTTCCCCTGGAGGCTGATTCTCAGGACCTTGAGGAAGGGGGCGCCCCAACCCTGGGCTCAGCAGCCCTCCAATGTGGCCAGGATGCCGCAGACCAGGGCAACCTGCCTTGTGTCTGGGTTCCCAGCCACAGAGGGCTATGCCCTTGGGGGCAGACACAGGGTTCCCTGCCACTTCCTCGTCCTGGGTTCTCAGGTCCTCTCCCTGCCCCCTCATACCTGCCCTCTGCAGGGCAAGTCTGGACTCAAGGAAGGAGCTCAAGGCTGGCACCACCTCCCTCCCCAGCTTCCATGCATTAGTCTGTAAAGGAGGGTAATAACTCTCTCCTAGAGTGGCCCTTGTGAAGATAATAGATCTAAAGTCACTTTAAGTTACCAAGAGGCCCCTTACACTTGCAAGCTGTTATCAGGAGTGACTGCTCCCCGCAGAGCTGGGTGAGAGAGCTAGTGATGTCCCTCAGTACCAAGGGGCTTGCGGGATGAGTGAGAGGCTGCGGGGGGGTAGCTGGGCCCTCCTGCACCTGGGGAGTAGTCGAGTAGTCGTGGAGGAGGCATTTGAATGAAGGTACCCTGGAGAGAAGGAAAGGAAAGAGAGTGGCCCGACTGCCTGGACAGGGTGCGACTGAGGCTCTCGGGGGTGTCTCCTGTCAAGACTCACCCATCCCCAGAGCACCCTGTGAGCTGGGCCTTGGGCTGTGCCATGCTCAGGACTCTGTGGGGAGCGGGTCAAGGCTGCTGCGGCGCTAGTGGTCTGGCCCCACAGGATCAGAAAACAGATCTGCTGAGACAACATTGTGCTATGCCCTGGAGCTGCTTCGGGCAGTCAGGGCTGGAGGCCTGGCTGCTTGCTAAGGCTGGAATAAGCTCAGAAAGAGACTGAGCCTTTACGGACTTCCTTCCATTGGAGCTGCAAAGGAATGAGCAGGGGGCCCAACCCTCCCCCTTTATTTTTATTTGTTTTTTTATTTTGGAGACATGGTCTCACTCTGTCACCTAGGCTGGAGTGCAGTGGCACAATCTCAGCTCACTGCAACTTCCGCCTCCCAGGTTCAAGTGATTCTCCTTTCTCAGCCTCCCGAGTAGCTGGGACTGCAGGTGTGTGTCACCATTCCAGGCTAATTTTTGTATTTTTAGTAGAGACAGGGTTTTGCCATGTTGACCAGGCTGGTCTTGAATTCCTGGGCTCAAGTGATCCGCCCACCTGGGCCTCCCGAGTAGCTGGAACTACAGGCTCGCACCACCACACTCAGCTAATTTTTAAGTTTGTTTGTAGAGATGAGGTCTCACTATGTCGCCCAGGCTGATCTTGAACTCCTGGGCTCAAGTGATCCTCCCACCTCAGCCTCCCAAAATGCTGAGATTACAGGCATGAGCCACCATGCCCGGACCCAACCCCCTTTTACAGACAAGGAAATTGAGGCTTGCAAGACAGATGTGACAAAAACTAATAAAGGACCAGAAAGAATCACGTGTGAGAGGCGGGAGGTGCCGAATGCCAGTCCCAGCCCTGCCCCGTGCAGCCCTGGCCTCAGCCCTGAAACTCAGTGTCCACTCAGCTACACTGTGTAGGGATGGACAGATGGCTGGGGATGGACCTTTCTGAGAACTTACCAGAGAGGTTAAGGGACTTGCCTGAAGTCACACAGGGAGTGAGGCAGGGCCCAGAGGCCTCACCAAGGGTGTCCACGAGGGGCAGTGGAGGAGAGGACCATCTTCCCACCCGGGAGCCCTTCCCTATCTCTGGTTCCCTAATGCTGGCTGGAGCGCCTGTCCCTCCTCTGGTCTCTGGCGCCCCCGTGTGGCCTCAGTGAGCAGGCCTCTTCCTACCTCCTGTGGGCTCCACCCCTGCCCCGCCCCCATAAGGGGGGGGCTCAGAATCTCTCAGGTGAGACGGATCTGAACTCCTGCCCCTTCTCCCAGGAGACCAGAGGCAATGAAGGGGATCCCCAGAGTTTGGTTTGAATCCTGGCTCCCCATCCCAGCCTGGCTGATTTAGGTAACACACCCAGACTCTGTTTCCCCAAACATTTCTCAGCCCATGGGCCCTGCGTAGCTACCGGGCGGGCCTCTGGGGAGATCACATGGGCGGCAGGGCGAGTCTGAGACCAGCCCCGGGCAACGTAGAGAGACCCCAGCTCTAAAAAAAAAATAAAAATTAACCAGGCGTGGTGGTGCAGGCTTGCAGTCCCAGCTCCTTGGGAGGCTGAGGTGGGAGGATCACTTGAGCCCAGTATGTTGAGGCTGCAGTGAGCTGAGATTACACCACTGCACTCCAGCCTGGGTGACAGAGCAAGACCCTGTCTCAAAAAAAGGCTGGGCATGGTGGCTCATGCCTGTAATCTCAGCACTATGGGAGGCTGAGGTGACCAGCTTGGCCAATATAGCAACATAGTGCAACCCTGTCTCTTTAAAATAAATAAATAAACAAACAAACAAACAATCACATGAGAAACCCTTTGTGGGGAGAAACACCCTGTTTGCTGCAAACATTCATGGAACACCTCCTCCCTCAACCTGATCCTGCCCCCATCTCAGCGAGGTCCCAGTACCAGAGGAGAGGCAAACCCCTAAACAGGTCTTTTAATGAAATAATGTGTTGGCCAGTGGCTACAGCCTGTAATCCCACCACTGTGGGAGGCTGAGGCAGGCAGATCGCTTGAGTCCAGGAGTTTGAGATCAGCCTAGGCAACATGGCGAAACCCCATCTCTACAAAAAATACAACCGTGGCTGGGCGCAGTGACTCACGCGTGTAATCCCAGCACTTTGGGAGGCCAAGGCAGAAGGATCACCTGAAGTTAGGAGTTGGAGATCAGCCTGGCCAACATGGCAAAACCCTATCTCTACTAAAAATACAAAAATTAGCTGGGTGTGGTGGCACATGCCTGTAATCCCAGCTACTTGGGAGGCTGAGGCAGGAGACTCTCTTGAACCTGGGAGGCGGAGGTTGCAGTGAGCCGAGATTGTGCCACTGCACTCTGGCCTGGGTGACAGCATGAGACTCCATCTCAAAAAACAAAACATCAGCCTGGCCTGGTGGTGTGAGTCTGTAGTCTCAGCTATTCGAGAGGCTGAGGTGGGAGGATCACTTGAACCCAGGAGGTTGAGGCTGTGGTGAGCCACAATTGCACCACTGCACTCCAGCCTAGGGGACAGAGTGAGACCCTGTCTCAAAAGAGAAAGAAAGTGTTGTCTAGGCCGGGTGTAGTTGCCCATGTCTGTAATCCCAGAACTCCGGGAGGCCAATGTGGGAGGATTGCCTGAGCCCAGGAGTTCGAGACCAGCCTGGTCAACATAACAATAACCCGTATCTCCAAAAAGTAAAATAAGAATTAGCTGGGTGTAGTGGCATATGCCTGTAATCCCAGCTACTCAAGAGGCTGAGGCAGGAGCCTAAGAGGTCAAGGCTGCAGTGAGTTATGATTGCGCCACTGCACTCCAGCATGGGTGACAGAGAGACCCTGTCTCAAAAAAAAAAAAAAAAAAAAAGTGTTGTCTGAAGCCACTGATATGTCCCACCCTTTGATCTCTCCTCATGGCGCCTGGTCCATCCCAGCTGGACACAGCTGGACAGAAACCAGAAATACCACTGGACAGAGCCAGCCCCTCCCCTTCCCAACCTGCTCCAGCCTATCTCAGACCTCTCCTTGCCCTTCACGTTCCAGGTCAGACCTCAGGCCCTGCTCCTACTGAAGCTTAAAACGCCTGTGGTGTTGGTACCAGCCCAGCTCCACCTCCACCCCAGGGTCTAACTTAGGAGCCACCTTGTCCTCAGCCCCTCAATTCCCCTTCCTCCTTCCCAAGCCTCAGTGTGTCCATCTGCCAAATGGGCGTGACCATCCCTACCCTAACTTCCTGTCTCCCACGTCAACTCTAATGATACAATCAAAGTAAGATTCAGAAACTTTTTTTTGGGCGGGGGGGGGCGATGGGTGCCAAGCGCGGGCAAACCATAGAGAGAGCGAACTACAATTCCCATCCGGCTCCGGGGCCGCAGGCGTCCCTAGCCCCTCTCCCTTAGCCAAGGGCAAGGCGACTGCGACCCAGGGGGCGAGAGAAGTTGCAGTGCTCCGCGCCTCCTGGGTCAGGGCCCAGCGAGGGCCCAGGTAAGGCTGGGTCTGGGGCCGCGTGGGGACCTGGGGAGTCTTTCCGACCCCGCGGAACCTCACCGCGCCCCTCGCAGAAGTCAGTTGCTCTCCCCGGCCCGCCCCCCCCACTTCCTGGCCGGGAGTTGGGCCCGCCCCCGCGCGCCTCCGCCCCCACCTTCATCTCCAGCCGCGGCTCCCATTGGCCGGCGCACACCTGCCCGTCCGTCGGGGGGCGGGGCGCAGTGCCCAGGTGAGGGCGCGCTGGCGCCGGCGGAGGAAGGTGACAGCGGGGAGGGTGGGAGAGTTGGGGGGAGGACGCGCGGACACAGCCTCAGACGGTTGGGCGGACTGACGGCCCGACAGGCGGGCATGCGGGCGGCCAGACTCTAGCCAAGCAGCGAGGCTCCCGCCGCAGCCATGGAGCGGCGGCTGCGCGCGTTGGAGCAGCTGGCGCGGGGCGAGGCCGGCGGCGGCCCGGGGCTCGACGGCCTCCTCGATCTGCTGCTGGCGCTGCACCACGAGCTCAGCAGCGGCCCCCTACGGCGGGAGCGCAGCGTGGCGCAGTTCCTGAGCTGGGGTGAGTGGCGGGGCGGCACGGAGCGGGGGCGGACCTAGGGATATCGCGCCGAGACCCCGCACCCGCAGACTTTCCCGCAGGGACCCGCACCCCCACGGGCTTCCCTCGCAGACTCCCTGCAGTGGCCCTGACGCGTACCACCGGACCCCCGCGGCCCGCACACTCACGTGCACACCTCACCCTCACTCCAATTCTCACACACGCTCCTTCCCTCTCACAGACCCCGACACATGCACACACACACACGAACTTGTGCCCAGGTATTGACCGCAGACGCATGTACCTAGTGCACCGCCTAGAGTCCCGTACAGATGTCCTTGCTCACAGGCCACACCTGACGCAGGACACACACAGACCCTCATGCATGTCACCCACTGACACACGGGCTCTGTTTCTCCTTCCTCTCGGATGCATTGAGACACACAGCTCACGAAGAGACCCAGGGAGCGCTGCAGACCACCCCGACCGCACTGGCACTGCAAAACACACAGATCTGTAGGTATCGCACACTTGCAGACCTTCCCCCGCACCAACACACACACCCCCAGCTCCCTGCGTACAAGACCATTGCAGCCTGGACTCAGGAACCGATCTCCAACCCTTGGCCTGTGCAGGCTGCTGGCCAAGCTCCTTGGGGGCTGTGGCCCCGGGGCCGGGGAGGGGGGCCTAGCTGGAGATGGGTCTGTACCTTTCCTGGGAGACTCATCTGAGTCACTGGGAGTGGCTGGCCCGGGGTGACCCTGAACCCACTGTGGGCACTGGCGCCAGCTGGAGGGTTCCCTGGTCACACCCTGCCGGGCCATGGGGAAAAGGCACGGGGGCCTGGCCAGGGCGGGGTGAGGCAGGTGTTTGCCCAGTGGGCAACTAGCGTTCCTGGCGCTCCTGAGCTCTGGGAAGGCACAAGGCCTGGGGTAGAGGGGGAGGCTGCCACCCAGATGTGCCAGGGAGTTGTCCCCAGCCCCAACCCTTCCATCCAGGGCGAGGCAGTCAGAGGCCCCTGCCTCTGTGCCTGTCTCCCGGGTATGCCTTCGTGCTATGCGTGTCTGCCTGTTTTGTTGTCACCCCCCCCATGACACCCACACACGTGTGTGTGTTTGCACACACATGTGTGCTCCTCCCTGACTGCCTCCAGCACCTCTGCCTGGGACCCCGGCATGGGGGCCCTCTGTTGACAATCTCCCGAGGTAACTCAAAGGGCTGTGACTCATTCCTCTCCTGCTTGTCTCTACTTGTCCCTGCTCCTGCCCGGAGCCCCCATGCCCTGTGGGAGGACAGAGGATTAGGCGGCCTGTCCAGAGGCCTGGATCCTCCTGCCTGTGGGCCTGGGCTTCGGCCCTCTTCTGGCGGGTGGGTCCCTATGGTGCTGGCTTCACCTCCCACGGGGAGGCCCGGGGCTGCTCCT
Organism: Pongo abelii; assembly: GCF_028885655.2. NCBI lineage: Eukaryota > Metazoa > Chordata > Mammalia > Primates > Hominidae > Pongo > Pongo abelii. Next base: position 9,852,298 of record NC_071994.2, read on the forward strand.
CCCCAGCTCCACACACAGACCTGGGAAAGAGACAATGAATTTCTGTAATGAGGTTTCCACCCCGCCCCCGCTGCGGGCTTCTGCCTGATAAACCTGTGGAACAGCTCTCTGTCCCACCCACAGACCCACCCAGCTGGCAGGGAGTTTACCTCCTGGCAGGGGGAAACTGAGGCAGGGCGCCAGACCACAGCTGCCCCTCATCCTGACTGATCACTCCTGCCTCCCTAAGACCCAATTCCTTCCCAAAACCTGTGGCTAATCCAGGCCTGGAAAGTGCCTGGGAGTGGCTGGAGTTGCCTCTCCTGGAGGTATCTTGGATGTGAGGAAAGAGGACGTTCTTGACCAGACAAAAGCCTCGTCCAGACAGGGAGGCAGGGCTGGGAGTGAGAGAGCCGGTCAGGCCTGGAGGCATCCTGAGCACTCACACCTTCAGGGGCTAGTGCTGGCACCAGGGAAAGGCATCTTGGTCCTGTTTGTGAGTCTCGTGGGCACCTCGGCAGACTGGCATCCATGCCTCCAGCCTGAGAGGCCCCACGTGGGAAGCATAGAGCCTGTCCTCCCTGCCTTAGGGGCTGCAGGCCTCACCCCCAACCAGGTACCTCTGTGCCTACAGGGTCCCTGGACCCAGGCCCACAGCTCCTGAATGGGAGAGAAGCCTCTCTGGGGATAAGGAATGTCACCCGTCCAGTTTCCTAAGACAGGCCCTGGCCTGAACCTGTGAGGGGGCCAAGAACTGTGAGGTGGGGGTAGGAATGGTGTCCCCATGGTCCCCAGGGTGACCTGGCCAAGCAGAGTCAGGCCGCAGACTGGGCAGGACTACAAGTCCCATCAGCCCCTGGGATGGAGGCTGCCTAGAGTCTGGGGCCAGGGGTCCAGGGAGGTCCAGGGACCAGGCGGTCAGCTGAGCCCGGCCTCTGACCTCCCGCACTTCCTGATCATGGCCAAAGGAGCACCAGCTCCTGCCAACCCCTTGGCCCGAGGCTGTCCCTGGGGAGGTCATCCCTGCCTGGGCTCACAGGAGTGGCAGCTCCTGGCTTGCCCAAGGTGAGAAGGGGAATGGAGCCCTCCCTACATGCACTCTGAGTCCCGCCCTGTGTCCCCTCAGCCAGCCCCTTCGTATCAAAGGTGAAAGAACTGCGTCTGCAGAGAGATGACTTTGAGATCTTGAAGGTGATCGGCCGAGGAGCCTTTGGGGAGGTGAGCAAAGGGCCTGGGGTAGGTGGGGAGGAGGTGTTCACACCGGGCTGGGCTCACCCCGGTCCTCCCTGTGGCCTTAGGTCGCCGTGGTGAGGCAGAGGGACACTGGGCAGATTTTTGCCATGAAAATGCTGCACAAGTGGGAGATGCTGAAGAGGGCTGAGGTCAGTGTGGAGTCTGGTGGGCCCTCGGGCACCCTACAAATGGGTGTGGGGGAGGTGTATGCTGCCAGGCCTATGGGGCATGGGGGGGGTGGGCAAGGCTGCAGACCAGGCAAAGGGTGCCACCCTCAGCAGCCACTGATTTGTTATCTTTCTCACAATAAACCCTTTATTTAATTTTTTAAATTTGTTTTGTTTTGTTTTGTTCTTTGTTTTATGTTTTTTTGAGACGGAATCTCGCTCTGTCAACTAGGCGGGAGTACAATGGTGCTGTCTTGGCTCACTGCAACCTCCACCTCCCAGTTCAAGCAATTCTCCTGCCTCAGCCTCCCGAGTAGCTGGGATTACAGGCACCTGCCACCACACCCAGCTGATTTTTGTATTTTTAGTAGAGATGAGGTTTTGCTATGTTGGACAGGCTGGTCTCGAACTCCTGACCTCAGATGATCCTTCTGCCTCGGCCTCCCAAAGTGCTGGGATTACAGGTGTGAACCACCGTGCCCAGCCTACAATAAACTCCTTTTTTTAAGACAGAGTCTCACTCTGTCACCCAGGCTGGAGTGCGGTGGCGTGATCTTGGCTCACTGCAACCTCCACCTCCTGGGTTCAAGGGATTCTCATGCCTCAGCCTCCCAAGTAGCTGGGATTACAGGCGTGTACCACGACGCCCAACTAAGTTTCTTGTATTTTTAGTAGAGTTGGGGTTTCACCACATTGGCCAGGCTGGTCTCCAACTCTTGGTCTCAAGTGATCTGCCCGTCTTGGCCTCCCGAAGTGCTGGGATTACAGGCCTAATAAACCGTTTTGAAAACAACCAGAGTCATTCCCATTTTCCATATGGTCATGCTGAGGCCCAGAGCCACGGAGCGTGGGCTTGGGCTCAGTCGCAGCCAGACAGGGGACAGTAGAACTATGACCTCCATCCGAGCTCCCAGACTCACAGAATCTTTCTCCATCCCATGAGCTGGCAAGGGGGCATCCTGGGCTCTGATCCCACCCCACCCCTTACTTCCCCAAACGTGCTGCAGACAGCCTGTTTCCGGGAGGAGCGGGATGTGCTCGTGAAAGGGGACAGCCGTTGGGTGACCACTCTGCACTATGCCTTCCAAGATGAGGAGTACCTGGTGAGGATACGGGGCGGGGCTGGACGGGAGCATCCTAGGGACACAGGAGAGGGCCCTTGGGGCCAGGGGCACTGGGCCCAAAGAGAGACCCCTCTTGGGACCAAGAGACCCCCACTTCCCACCAGTTCCTGGGCTTGGTGCCTCCTGCCTGAGCCCTGGCTGGGAACTGGCCAGCCCAGAGCTGCTGGGAGATGCAGCCCTGCCTTCCCAGAGCCCTGCGGGACCGCGGTGAAGTGGCCAGGTGCACCCTTCCCCTGGGTCTGATTCTTGTCCCCCACCTCCAGTACCTTGTGATGGACTACTATGCCGGTGGGGACCTCCTGACGCTGCTGAGCCGCTTCGAGGACCGTCTCCCGCCCGAGCTGGCCCAGTTCTACCTGGCTGAGATGGTGCTGGCCATCCACTCGCTGCACCAGCTGGGTTATGTCCACAGGTGGGGCCCCAGCCCCGCTGCCCTGCCCAACCCCTGCCAGCTGTGCTGGGGACAGCTGATGTCGGCTGAGCACTCACCATGTGCCAGGCACTTCTCTGGGAGCTCATCCGTGTGCTTCCTTGGAATCATACCAAAGAGCCCTCTGTGGCAGGGGCTGCTGCTGTGTCCGGCCTACAGCTGAGGGGTCAGAGTTTAGCACAGGGAAACACCTGTCTCGAGGTGACTCGGCTCTCAGGTGGCCAAGCCGTGGTCTGCACTGGGGAAGTCTGACTCCTGCGTCCCCCACAGCACACTCTGCCACCTACAAGGGTTGTCCCCACACATCCTTTCTACAATCTAGCCATCTTCCTCCTTCTGGCCTGTGGGACCATCTACATGCACACACGTTGCTAATCACATGAGCACCTACACACAGGAATGTGTGTGAGCTGGTGCTGGCACACACCGTGCACGTGCACCTGGGCGTGTGCCTAAATGGCCACTTACACACAGGTCAAGCCCCTCACTCTCCCTGCCTGCCATCCCCCAGGGATGTCAAGCCAGACAATGTCCTGCTGGACGTGAACGGGCACATTCGCCTGGCTGACTTCGGCTCCTGCCTGCATCTCAACACCAACGGCATGGTAAGGACCCTGCCCCAGAGTGGGAGCAGGGGATACCAGGCGGGCCAGGCTCTCAGGAAAATGGGAGGCCCCAGGCCTAGTGCAGAGGCATCAGGCTCCCTGGGGAAGGTGGGTGAGACCCAGGCCCCAGGTGGGCAGCAGCAGGCCAGCCTGGCAAAGTAGGGGTGACCCGGCCATCGCGAGGGGCCAGCAGCCCCAGCCAAGCCCGAAGCTGTCCTCATGGCTTCACCACCACCACCACCCACAGGTGGATTCATCAGTGGCAGTAGGGACGCCGGACTATATCTCCCCTGAGATCCTGCAGGCCATGGAGGCGGGCAACGGCCACTACGGCCCACAGTGTGACTGGTGGTCGCTTGGAGTCTGCGCCTATGAGCTGCTCTTTGGGGAGACGCCCTTCTATGCTGAGTCCTTGGTGGAAACCTACGGCAAGATCATGAACCACGAGGTCTGGACACCAGGCTCTGGGCTTCCAGAGGGGGCAGTGGGACCCCCGAGTCTGTGTGGTTGGAAATACCTGCAGGTGAGGCTGGGTTCCTGGACACTTGACCCAGCCTGCCCCCTCCCCCCACCCACAGGACCACCTGCAGTTCCCCCCAGACGTGCCTGACGTGCCAGCCAGCGCCCAAGACCTGATCCGCCAGCTGCTGTGTCGCCAGGAAGAGCGGCTAGGCCGTGGTGGACTGGATGACTTCCGGAACCATCCTTTCTTCGAAGGCGTGGACTGGGAGCGGCTGGCGAGCAGCACAGCCCCCTATATTCCTGAGCTGCGGGGACCCATGGACACCTCCAACTTTGACGTGGATGACGACACCCTCAACCATCCAGTGAGTGGCAAAGGCCACTGCAGAAGGGGAGCTGTCCTACCCCCTTGTTGGCTGGGGGAACCCTCCCTCTGAAGTCCCCTGGGGTAGGCTGAGGGTGAGGCCTTCAGACACCAGGGCTTATGATTTATGGACTCCCAGACTGACCCGTTCTAGCCGCCATCCCCTGGCCCAGCCTCTTCCAGCCAAACTGGGGTGGGGGAGCATCTCCCACAGGCTCCCCATGCTCGCCTGCACTGAGGTGGGCTGTGGCGAGGGAAGGCCCTCTGACCACAGGTATCATCCTATTAACTAGAATCCATATAAGGAAGAAAACTCCCAGCAGCTCCTAGGAGACTTGTGGGAGCTGGGGGTCTGTTTGGGTTGGGCCGTGTTACCCCCCCAAGTTCCCACCTGAGCAGGAGGCGGTCGCACCTGGTCCCAGGAGGCTGCTGGGCCTCGGTCCTCGGTCCTCAGCCTGTGGACTCTGACTCTCCTTCCCTCTCCCTCTGCAGGGGACCCTGCCACCGCCCTCCCACGGGGCCTTCTCCGGCCACCACCTGCCATTTGTGGGCTTCACCTACACCTCGGGCAGGTGAGGCTAGTCCTCACACACCTGGTGGGAGGCTCGGGGTTGCCTGACCTGGAGCACACTGGGTGCATAGCCCAATGGGGCCCTGGGAAGGACGGCAGAAGGGCTCCCCAGGGCCTGCATGTGGCAGGTGCTCTAGCCCTCACCCTCGGGCTCCTGGTGAAGCCACACCCAGGTCCCACTGGGCCACATGCCAGCACATGGCTCTCATGGCGCCTTCCACGAAGGGCGAGGATGCACTGCACCTAGAGCCAGAGGTGTAGGGTTCGAAGGCCCCTACTGCTCCCGGGCCTCACTCTGTGGCTCTGTAAAATGGGTGGGATGGACCAGGCGTGGTGGCTCATGGTTGTAATCCCAGCACTTAGGGAGGCCAAGGCGGGTGGATCACCTGAGGTCAGGAGTTCAAGACCAGCCTGGCCAACATAGTGAAACCCCATCTCTACTAAAAATACAAAAATTAGCCGGGCACGGTGGCAGGCGCCTGTAATCCCAGCTACTTGGGAGGCTGAGGCAGCGAGAATCGCTTGAACCCGGGAGACGGAGGTTGCAGTGAGCTGAGATCGCGCCATTGCACTCCACCCTGGGTGACAGAGCAACTCTGTCTCAAAATGGGTGGGATGATCTCCACCTACTCCCATTCGAGGGGCTGGCCTGAGACCGCAGTGAGGTCCTGGTGCGGGTGTGCTCTGAGGTGGAAGGAAATGGGTCAGATCCCCACTTCTCAGGGCCAGCCGGGCCACTGTCACCACATCCTGTCCTCGACAGCCCTTGGGAGAGGCCTTGTCACCACCATCTTCCCCTGAGGAAACTGAGGCTAAAATACATTGTGTTCGAGGTGATACAGCTTGTAAGGGTCAGGACGAGGGCTTAAACTTGGGCCTGGGGACCCGGAGCCTGTGCCCTGAAGCTGCTGCCCTGGGCTGCCACCCATGGCACCAGTCTGGGGTCTCCCGAGGGCAGGGTCTGTTTTGGCTGTTTCACAATTAATGAGTGATTCGATCCAGGAGGATGGAGGAGACTCTGTGGGGTGAGGTTTCTACCAACACACATGGCCCCTGTCCCCCCACAGTCACAGTCCTGAGAGCAGCTCTGAGGCCTGGGCTGCCCTGGAGCGGAAGCTGCGGTGTCTGGAGCAGGAGAAGGTGGAGCTGAGCAGGAAGCACCAAGGTACTGGGAGCGGCTGGGCCGGGCCTGCGTGTGCTGGCTCTAGGGGCTGCTGCTGCGGGAGTGGACTCACCTGTGGGTACCACCTTCCCTCCAGAGGCCCTGCACGCCCCCACAGACCATCGGGAGCTGGAACAGCTACGGAAGGAAGTGCAGACTCTGCGGGAGAAGCTGTCAGGTATCCCTTCCGCCCACCCCCGCTGGGGCTGAGTCCCACCTGGGCTCGGGCTCGCTGTATGGTCCTGGGGGAGCATTTTACGCTCTCTGAGCCTGCGTGTGGGAAACAGGCCAAGGAGACTTGCTCCTGGGCTGAGAGGCTGGGGCCGCCAGCACTTGAGGTCTCAGTGACTCTTCCCGGCAGAGATGCTGAGGGACAAGGCCTCATTGTCCCAGACGGATGGGCCCCCCACTGGTAGCCCAGGTCAGGACAGTGACCTACGGCAGGAGCTTGACCGGCTTCACCAGGTGAGGGCTGGGTGAGGTGGGTGAGGGCCGGGTGAGGTGGGTGAGGGCCGGGTGAGGTGGGTGAGTTGCCCTGGGCTCCATGGACAGTTCATGCCTGACTCTGGGCCTTGTCCTTCCCCGCTCCCTCACCTGCCTCCTCAGGAGCTGGCCGAGGGTCGGGCAGGGCTGCAGGCTCAGGAGCAGGAGCTCTGCAGGGCCCAGGGGCAGCAGGAGGAGCTGCTTCAGAGGCTGCAGGAGGCCCAGGAGAGAGAGGCGGTCACAGCTAGCCAGACCCAGGCCCTGAGCTCCCAGCTGGAGGAAGCCCGGGCTGCCCAGAGGGAGGTGGGTGACCAGGGTGGGTAGGGACAGCACCTGGGCCCTGCCTCCTGTGTGGCTGGAGGGAGCATGGGGAGCTTGGTGGGAGATGCTGCCCCCCGGTTGTAGCTGGCAGAGGCTAGGCTAGGGGATGGTGGCTGGGACGGGGCAGTCTGGGAGTCCGTGCCTCCTCACGTCCACTGTGGCTGGCAGAGTCTGGAGTCCATGGCAAGGTGGGCAGAGGGGCTGCCGAGGGCAGAGTTGGCAGTGGCCTGCCTCTGCACCCCTCACAGCTGGAAGCCCAGGTGTCCTCCCTGAGCCGGCAGGTGACACAACTACAGGGACAGTGGGAGCAACGCCTTGAGGAGTCTTCCCAGGCCAAGGTAGTCAAGTCCTACCCCCTTGGCAAAAGGCACTTCCCTACCAGCCTGACCCCACTCAGAGCCTCAGGGCCAGGCCTGTGTCCCGGGTGGGTGGGCCATGGCATCTTGGGTCTCTGCCCTGACCTCCTCCATGTCCCCAAGACCATCCACACAGCCTCTGAGACCAACGGGATGGGACCCCCTGAGGGTGGGCCTCAGGAGGTCCAACTGAGGAAGGAGGTGGCCGCCCTGCGAGAGCAGCTGGAGCAGGCCCACAGCCGCAGGTGAGCCAGGCAGCTGGTGGCAGGGAAGGGCCGGGCCTGGCCTGGGCAGTGAGTCACGGCGTTGGCCTTGGCCTTCTCCTCCCCAGGCCGAGTGGTAAGGAGGAGGCTCTGTGCCAGCTGCAGGAGGAAAATCGGAGGCTGAGCCGGGAGCAGGAGCGGGTGAGCAGGGGGACGGATGGAGGGCACGAGAGACGGACAAGGCAATGGGGAGCCAGTGGGCGGGTGGGCAAGCTGTAGCCAGTGAGCCGGGTGGACGTGGACGAGGCTCGGGGTGCTGGGGTACCTACACGGAGACGGCAGTCCCAGGAGTGCTGGGGCCTGGGGCTGACCTTTCCTCTGGCCGGCCCCAGCTAGAAGCAGAGCTGGCCCAGGAGCAGGAGAGCAAGCAGCGGCTGGAGGGTGAGCGGCGGGAGACGGAGAGCAACTGGGAGGCCCAGCTTGCTGACATCCTCAGCTGGTGGGTGCCAGGGATGGGTCGGGGTGGGGAACGTAGGCGAGACTGAGGGCCCAGCCCATGACCCTGAGCCCCTTCCCCATCAGGGTGAACGATGAGAAGGTCTCAAGAGGCTACCTGCAGGCCCTAGCCACCAAGATGGCAGAGGAGCTGGAGTCCTTGAGGAACGTAGGCACCCAGACGCTCCCTTCCCGGCCACTGGTGAGCCCCAGAGATGCCCCCGGGGGCTGGCTTGGGCAAGTCACTGACTTTCCGTGAGCTCAGCATCCCTGCTACTGAAGGTCACTACTGGAGGTGGGGACACTGAGCTCATGGGAGATAGTGACTTCCCTGAGCTCACAGTGGGTCATTGGCTGAGCTGGAGCTTTGAGCCTGGCTGGGTGGCATGGGTAGCAGGATGCTGTGGTAGGAGGGTGTCCCTGAGGCAGCCAGGCCTAGAAAGCATCTTATACGGGTGCTCCATGGCCACCAGGACCACCAGTGGAAGGCGCGGCGACTGCAGAAGATGGAGGCCTCGGCCAGGCTGGAGCTGCAGTTAGCCCTGGAGGCCGAGATCCGTGCCAAGCAGGGCCTGCAGGAGCGGCTGACGCAGGTGCAGGAGGCCCAGCTGCAGGCTGAGCGGTGAGGCTAGGGGCAGGCGCTGGGGGCCAGGGCTCGCACAGAGGCTGGTGGCGAGCCCTTGCTGTTCTCCCCAGCCGTCTGCAGGAGGCCGAGAAGCAGAGCCAGGCCCTGCAACAGGAGCTCGCCGTGCTGCGGGAGGAGCTGCGGGCCCGAGGGCCAGCGGGTGAGTGGCTGCCAACTGCTTGCCCTGGAGCCAGGCTCCCCCACAGCCTCCCGCTTGCCAAGGGGGCTCCACGATGGCCTGGCAGGGTGGTGGAGACAGGAGTCTGTTCCTGGACTCTGCCGCTTACTCCATCATCTGTGACCAGCACTTCTTGAGTGCCTGCTGTGCCCAGCCCTGCCCCACGCCTGTGGTCATTTCCCATTTTACTGAGGTGGGAACTGAGGCCCCTCCTGGCCCCTAGTTCCTCAGACCAGGGACCCCAGGCCAGTGACCCACCCTCTCTTTGCAGACACCAAGCCCTCAAATTCCCTGATTCCCTTCCTGTCCTTCCGGAGCTCAGAGGTAAAGACCAGGCCGAGGGGCTTGTTGGGGAGAAGTCCTGGGAGAGGCACAGGGACCTTGACTTTGCTCCTCTCTCTCCCATCCCCAGAAGGATTCTGCCAAGGACCCTGGCATCTCAGGAGAGGCCACAAGGCATGGAGGGGAGCCAGAGCTGAGGCCGGAGGGCCGACGCAGCCTGCGCATGGGGGTGAGGACAGGTGGGTCCATAGTAGGGGGCCTGGGCCCCGCCCTTGCCTGTCTCACTTGCTCCCTCGCCCTCCTGCAGGCTGTGTTCCCCAGAGCACCCACTGCCAACACAGTCTCTACAGAAGTTCTTCCTGCTAAGGTCAGTGCCCAGAGGGGCAAGCGGGGTGGGGGCACTAAGCAGTTCTGCCAGGCTGAATGGGCACTGTGGGGACACTCCACGTGCCTCGTGGCCAGCAGGCACAATTGGGGTGGAGGTGGTGGCAATGAGCTTGTCTGCCGCCATAGATTGGCTGGGACTCGGAGGTCACTGTTGCCTGGCTCAGCCCCTCATCTTGCCTGACCCCTCCGGGATGGGGCATGGGGCCCTGGGAGGCCTTGGGTAATGGCTATCCCCCTCCCCAGCCCGGCTCACACACGCTGCGCCCCCGGAGCTTCCCATCCCCGACCAAGTGTCTCCGCTGCACCTCGCTGATGCTGGGCCTGGGCCGCCAGGGCCTGGGTTGTGATGGTGAGAGTCCCCACCCCACCGCACACCCACCCACTGTGCTCCAGCCATAGTCCCAGGTGTGTGGCCCTGGCACACCCAGGCTGTTTCTCCCATCCCAGGGTCACTGGCACCTGCTGGTCAAATTTCCTACTGCTCAGCTTTGTTCCTTTTCTCACTTGATGAGGAATTGGGGACAGTTCAGGTGCCACTGTGGCTTCAGGGAAGCTGGCTCTGGACATGCCCCAGTCCTGGTTTGGGGCTGTCCCCTCCCAGCCTCACCTCATCCACCTTCTCCACTTTCCCCACAGCCTGCGGCTACTTTTGTCACACAACCTGTGCCCCACAGGCCCCACCCTGCCCCGTGCCCCCTGACCTCCTCCGCACAGCCCTGGGAGTACACCCCGAAACGGGCACAGGCACTGCCTATGAGGGCTTTCTGTCGGTGAGTGGGGGCCGAGGGAGGGGAAGACGGGCATGGGGGGCCGAAGGCCCCTGCAGCCGTCCCATGCTTGCCTTTCCGCCAGGTGCCGCGACCCTCAGGTGTCCGGCGGGGCTGGCAGCGCGTGTTTGCTGCCCTGAGTGACTCACGCCTGCTGCTGTTTGATGCCCCTGACCCGAGGCTCAGCCCGCCCAGCGGGGCCCTCCTGCAGGTCCTGGATCTGAGGTGGGTGCCGGGCAGTGGCATGGGGCAAGGGACTAGTGGTGAGGGGGGCAGTCAGGGACAGGGAGATTTCTGACCTGTTCTGTGAACCTCCCAGGGACCCCCAGTTCTTGGCTACCCCCGTCCTGGCCTCTGATGTCATCCATGCCCAATCCAGGGACCTGCCACGCATCTTTAGGGTGAGTGCCTGGGATGAGATGGAGCAGCCACCATCCACCTCCCCATGCTGTCCCCGCTCTGGCCACTGTCCCCCCACTCCATACTGCCCTCTTGGGCCAGCCCACAACCACAACACGCTTTCCACGTGAACACCTGGCCAGGTCTCACCTCATTTAGGATCTGCTGTGGCTTCCCATCGTCTGCGGGGTGCTCCTGACCTAGCCCTTGAGGCCCCAAGGCTCTGACCCTGCAGGCCTCTCCAGCCCTCTCCCTTGGCACCTCTCTCTGCTCTGGCCACACCTGGCTTTCTCCAGTTCTGAGGGCGCCCTGTGCCTGTGTGCGCCACATTCTCAGTCCTTCATGTCTGTCTTTGCACGGAATTGCCGGCCCTGCACTGGCGCCCAGCCCCTCACCTACCTTGACTACTCCTGGTTAGTTACTCGTCCCTCAGGCTCCAGCAGAAATGTCTGGTCTCCTGGGAAGTCATCCTTCACCTCCTGGCCCGGGTTTGGGGCCCTCTGTGTTCCCACTAGGCCCGTCCTTGCCCCATTATGGCACTGGTCGCATGGCTCTGGAGTTGTCTGTGTGCCTGTCTGGCCTACTCCCTGCTGCTGACAGTGCACGCTAGGCCCCCGGGGCACAGCGGCTGCTGGAGGCAGGAAGGGAGGGAGGACAGATGGCTCTGGCCCACGGCCCTCCAGCTAGGGTCCTTGCCCGCAGGTGACGACCTCCCAGCTGGCAGTGCCGCCCACCACGTGCACTGTGCTGCTGCTGGCGGAGAGCGAGGGGGAGCGGGAACGCTGGCTGCAGGTGCTGGGTGAGCTGCAGCGGCTGCTGCTGGACACGCGGCCAAGACCCCGGCCTGTGTACACACTCAAGGAGGCCTACGACAACGGGCTGCCGCTGCTGCCCCACACGCTCTGCGCTGCCATCCTCGGTGAGCTGGCGGAGGGGACTGGAGGGAGCAGTCCAGGCCTGCGGGAGTGCTGGTGTCTAGGAATAGTCCCAAGGGCCACTGCTACTGCCCATTCCCTGCAGCCACGAGACAGACTGCCTTGCACCACGTATGTGCTCCAGCCTCCTGTGTGCATGGCTGGGCCCCTAGGTAGGGGGCCTGGTTTATCCCCACTCCATTTCGCTGTGCCTCAGTTTCTGCTTTTTCCAAAAGAATCTCAAGCGAGTAGAAGGAACAAAGGCTTTTTTTTTTTTTTTTTGGAGACAGAGTCTCGCTCTGTCGCCCAGGCTGGAGCGCAGGAGTGCAATCTCAGCTCACTGCAACCTCCGCCTCCCAGATTCAAGCAATTCTCCTGTCTCAGCCTCCAGAGTAGCTGGGATTACAGGCATGCGCCACCTCGTCTGGCTACTTTTTGTATTTTTAGTAGAGAAGGGGTTTCACCATGTTGGCCAGGCTGGTCTTGAACTCCTGACCTCAGGTGATCCACCCACCTTGGCCTCCCAAAGTGCTGGGATTATAGGCGTGAGCCACCGTGCCCAGCCGGAACAAAGGCTTTAGAAAGAGAGAAACAAGGGTTCAGTCCTGGCTGTCTCACTACAAGCTGGGGGACTGGGGGAGCTGCTGTAGAACCACCCAGAGCCTCATAACATCTCCTGGGTGGAGCTGCCAAGAGCTTCACTTGTGCTCAGCCTTGAACCTGGGGCTCAGCAGGGCTCTTCTGTAACTAAGACTGGGAAAGAGGCATGAAACAGAGCTCCTCGGCGTCTCCCAGCAGCTGAGGCCCTGAGCCAGGCCCCGCTTTCAGGGCGGGAGCCACAGGAGAGGTTGTGCGGGTCCCTGGAGCAGTCGGGAACCAGAGGGGAGGGGATTTATTGAGCAAGGGGCTCTGCTGAACCCTCCCCTGCATCACTTCCTCGCTTCCTCAGAGCTGCTCTGTGAGGAAGTACCATCGTTGTCCCCAGTTTACATAAGGGGAAACCAAGGCTCTGAGAGGTGACGTGACTTACCCGAAATCCCACAGCTCAAGGTGATGGGCCTCACCCCAACCCCTCTGGAAGAGCCTGTCCAGACTGGGAGAGAAGGGTCAGTGAGGCAGGGACAGCGGGATTATTGCCACCCCCACTTCCTCAAGAGAAACAGGCACAGCAGGGCAGGTGGACTGCCCAATCTCCGTGTCATTGAGTGGGACTTCTGACCTCTGACTCTCTGCCTCCCTCTACCAGACCAGGATCGACTTGCGCTTGGCACTGAGGAGGGGCTCTTTGTCATCCATCTGCACAGCAATGGTACCTATCAAGGCTGGGCTAGGGTGGGCGTGGGCAGGGGCAGCCCCAGCGGGCAGAGGAGGATGGGGATGGGTCACTCTTCAACCACCTGCAAGTGACACTCTCCCCTCGCCAACCCTGCAGACATCTTCCAGGTGGGGGAGTGCCGGCGCGTGCAGCAGCTAGCCTTGAGCCCCAGCGCGGGCCTGCTAGTCGTGCTGTGTGGCCGTGGCCCCAGCGTGCGTCTCTTTGCCTTGGCGGAGCTGGAGAACATAGAGGTAGCAGGGGCCAAGATCCCTGAGTCTCGAGGCTGCCAGGCGCTGGCAGCTGGAAGCATCCTGCAGGCCCGCACCCCGGTGCTCTGTGTAGCCGTCAAGCGCCAGGTGCTCTGCTACCAGCTGGGCCCAGGCCCTGGGCCCTGGCAGCGCCGCATCCGTGAGCTGCAGGCACCCGCCACTGTGCAGAGCCTGGGGCTGCTGGGCGACCGGCTATGTGTGGGCGCCGCCGGTGGCTTTGCACTCTACCCGCTGCTCAACGAGGCTGCGCCGTTGGCGCTGGGGGCCGGTTTGGTGCCTGAGGAGCTGCCACCATCCCGCGGGGGCCTGGGTGAGGCACTGGGTGCCGTGGAGCTTAGCCTCAGTGAGTTCCTGCTACTTTTCACCACTGCTGGCATCTACGTGGATGGCGCAGGCCGCAAGTCTCGTGGCCATGAACTGTTGTGGCCAGCAGCGCCCATGGGCTGGGGTAAGGCCTGCAGAGGGCTTGGCAGGGGTGCCAGGCACCTTCAGTGGGTGGGTGAAGACAGGGTCCCGCCTCAACTCATGAGCCTGGCATTGGAGCCCTTTGGTGCCAGTTTGCATCCTCCAGCCCAACACCACCCTGTCCCACTCTCTGTGGCTTGCAGGGGACCTTCCTTTTCCGTGGCTGAGCTCATGCTCCTCTCCTGCCTGAGCCGCTCTCCTTTTGTTTGTACCCAGCAAACTTTTTTTTTTCTTTTGAGACAGGGTCTCCCTCTGTCACCAGGCTGGAGTACAGTGGCACAATCTTGACTCATTGCCACCTCCGCCTCCTGGGGTCAAGTGATCCTCCCACCTCACCCTCTCGAGTAACTGGGGGCACAGGTGTGTGCCATCATGCCTGGCTAATTTTTGTTTTGTTTTGTTTTGTTTGAGACAGAGGAGTCTCACTCTGTCGCCAGGCTGGAGTGCAGTGGTATGATCTCGGCTCACTGCAACCTCCGCTTCCCGGGTTCAGGTGATTCTCCTGCCTCAGCCTCCCTAGTAGCTGGGACTACAGGTGCACGCCACCACACCCAGCTAATTTTTGTATTTTTAGTGGAGACGGGGTTTCACCATGTTGGCCAGGCTGGTCTCGAACTCCTGACCTCGTGATCCGCCTGCCTTGGCCTCCCAAAGTGCTGGGATTACAGGCGTGAGTCACCACGCCCAGCCTAATTTTTGTATTTTTTCGTAGAGATGGGGTTTTGCCATATTGCACAGGCTGGGAGTCTCAAACTCCTGGACTCAAGCAATCCTCCCGCGTGGCCTCCCAAAGTGCTGGGATTACAGGTGTGAGCCACCGGCCCCGGCCTCTACCTGGCAAACTCTTAACTAGGTACCGCCCCAGTGTCAGCTCAGGGCCTGGAGCTGGTGGGCGCTCCAAAGATGACCGCTGCGATTGCTGTGGTCACCATTGCCTTTGTGCTCCCCGCCCTGCCTCCCCATCATTGGTCCTTTCCTTCTCTTTGCCCCACTACTTCTACGTCCAGACCTGTGTCATGGCTCTCATCACCTCCACTTCGTGACTGGCTTGGTGCACTGGGGTCCCACAGAATGGGCCGGGGCTGGTTTCCTCATCCACATCAAGCACCCAGCCCAGGGTGGCACACTCCAGGGGCGATGGGTTTGGAGGAATGAGTGGAAGAGTGAATGAAAGAATGAGGCAGTGGGGCAGTCTGGTGCATGCACAAGTAACTAGCATGATGGGTAAGGGCTGGAAGAGAGGGGCAGAGTGTCCTTTGTGAGCAATGGCTCTTTGGGGTGGGGCCTGCAGGTTGGGTGCCGCATATCACCCAAGCTGCCCAGGGCCAAATCGCAGCTCTCAGGACCAGCTGAGTGACCTGACCTTAACCATCGCATGGCTCCAGGGGTTCCATTCCCTCATCTGGAAATTAGGGGTTATAACAGTAGTACCTGCTCAGAGTTGTTAGAAAATTAAGGGAGGAAAAGCATGTCGTGTTTAGAACTGAGCCAGGCATGTGGTGAGTGGTCCAGGGTTATCTCTGATTTGATGTGGAGGCTGGGCCGGGCGACAGGGAGTCTTCAGAGGAAGGACCTTAGCGTGGGGCGTGGTAGTTACTGTGCTGTGGCAGGGGACAAGGTGTTCCCTGTGGAACAGAGGGGGAAACAGCTCAGAGGTGCCTGGCGTGCCCGCAGGGTACGCGGCCCCCTACCTGACAGTGTTCAGCGAGAACTCCATCGATGTGTTTGACGTGAGGAGGGCAGAATGGGTGCAGACCGTGCCGCTCAAGAAGGTGAGGGTCCGCCAGAGCCCTGGGGTAGCGCCGGGGGTGGAGGCGTGGCCTGACCGCTGTGCTTGCTGCCCCAGGTCCGGCCACTCAATCCAGAGGGCTCACTGTTCCTCTACGGCACCGAGAAGGTCCGCCTGACCTACCTCAGGAACCAGCTGGCAGGTGAGGGAGTGCGCGTGTACGGGTGTGTGCGTTCACCAGTGCGCACGTGTGGCTGTGTGGCCCTGAATGCCAGCTGACGGGGCCCTGGGAACGTGTGAGCACAGCCCGGCTCTCCACTTCTCCCACAGAGAAGGACGAGTTCGACATCCCGGACCTCACCGACAACAGCCGGCGCCAGCTGTTCCGCACCAAGAGCAAGCGCCGCTTCTTTTTCCGCGTGTCGGAGGAGCAGCAGAAGCAGCAGCGCAGGTGCGCGTGCACGACGCAGGGGCTGAGGCTGGGCGGGGCCGCCCCCGCTTGTGGGCGGGTCGAAGGGAGGGTGGAGATTCGCCACCCACTACCTACACCTCCGCCCGCAGGGAGATGCTGAAGGACCCTTTTGTGCGCTCCAAGCTCATCTCGCCGCCTACCAACTTCAACCACCTAGTACACGTGGGCCCTGCCAACGGGCGGCTGGGCGCCAGGGACAAGTCCCGGGTTAGTCCTCTGGAGCCAATCACAAGCCACTCTGGTGAGGCTGAGCCAATCACCGGCCTCTGTGGTGAGCTCTAGCCAATCACGGGCCGCTGTAATTACTCCTAAGGCCTGGGACTCACCCTTCTGCTGCCTGGGTCTTAAGTACAACCAGGCTGGGGGCACAGTGGCGTTCATTTGTCCTGGTCTGTTGTGCCTTGGGCCTCTTGTCCTTGTGCCTGCTGGTCCCAGCCCCTCCGCACTGTCACCCAACAGGTTCCCGAAGAGAAGGGCCGAGTTGCCCGCGGCTCCGGCCCACAGCGGCCCCACAGCTTCTCCGAGGCGTTGCGGCGCCCAGCCTCCATGGGCAGCGAAGGCCTCGGTGGAGACGCAGACCCCAGTAAGGCCAGCCCCGCAGCCTCCTGTGTGCTACCCCCCACCCCAAGTTTCCACCCCCTTTGGATCCCTGAAATCTGATCTTGGTATTTTTGTCCCCTCGTCTGTTGCTGGAGCAGTGAAGAGGAAACCTTGGACATCCCTGTCCAGCGAGTCTGTGTCCTGCCCCCAGGGATCGCTGAGCCCTGCAACCTCCCTAATGCAGGTGAGCGGGTCCGGGAGGCTTGTCCGTCCCCTATTCAAACGTCAGGCAGTTCTGTTTTGTGCTAGGCCTTGCACAGTGACCTAGGCTAGGGAACAAGTTGAGCCCATCCCTGCCCTCGATTCTACGAGATGCAGATTCTTACCTGTCTCACCCCACCAGTGGGCGCCAGCAGGATCCCGGAGGCAGGCCAGCCTAGGTGGGAATCTTGGCTCTGACTGTTCCAGCTGTGTGGCTCTGGGCAAAATGCCCAACCTCCCTGATCTTGTCTCACCTGTAAAATGATGTGGTTTCTGGGAGGCTGCATGAGCTGATGATACCTGCGAAGGGCTCAGCATAGTACCTGGCATGGGGAAGGTGCCACAGAAGGGGAGCTCTTGGGATTCTTTTTTTTTTTTTTTTTCCAGACGGAGTCTGACTCTGTCATCCAGACTGGAGTGCAGTGGCACAATCTCGGTCACTGCAACCCTCACCTCCCACATTCGAGCGATTCTCCTACCTCAGCCTCTCTCAAGTAGCTGGTATTACAGGTGTGCATCACCATGCCCAGCTAATTCTTGTATGTTAAGTAGAGATGGGGTTTCATCATGTTGGCCAGGCTGGTCTCGAACTCCTGACCTCAAGTGATCCGCCCACCTTGGTCTCCCAAAGTGTTGGGATTACTGGTGGGAGCCACCACGCCCGGCCACTCTTGGGATTCTTAATAGAGGCCCAGCCCACAGCAGGGAGTTGGGGGGTCAGAGGAGGGAGCAATCCATTCTGAATGAGGACAGGGGAAAACCTAAGAGAAGCCGGGGAGGTTCCCATTCCCCCTGCAGCCACATCTACAGCACACACATCCACCCACTCCCGTCACACCAGGCCACTCGGAGCCCTGGGGCTTGCCATGTTCTTCCACACCTGCAGGCTGTTGCCCCTGCAGTCCCCTGTGTTTTGAATGCCTTTTCTCTATCTTCACCTTAACCAACACCAGACTGCCCTCCAGGTGACCCACCAGGATCATCTTCAAAGGAGCTTTCCTGGCCGCTTGGTCAGGTAGTCATTGCCTCCCTGGGGCTGGTGCCACCTTTGCCACCCCGCTCCCTCCACACCTTCCTTGCAGCTCCTGCTGTGCCATGGGTTTCTTCTGGTGCCTGTTCTCCTCTCTTGACTGTGGGCTCCTTAGTGGTGGGGGTCAGGCTTCATTCTTCTGCCCAGAGTAAAGCATGTGTGTCGACTGAAGGAAGAATGGAGTGAATGAACAAAGGGACTTTGAGGCTGGGCACAGTGGCTCACCCCTGTAATCGCAGCACTTTGGGAGGCTGAGGCAGGCAGATCACTTGAGGTCAAGAGTTCGAGACCAGCCTGGCCAACATGGTGAAACCCTGTCTCTATTAAAAATACAAAAATTAGCTGGGCCTGGTGGCGCATGCCTGTAATCTCAGCTACCTGGTGGGCCGAGGCAGGAGAATCACTTGACCTGGGAGGCGGAGGTTGCAGTGAGCCAAGATCATGCCACTGCACTCCAGCCTGGGTGACAGAGTGAGACTCCGTCTCCAAAAAAAAAAAAAAAAAAATTAACTAGGCGTGGTGGTGCATGCCTGTCATCCAGCTACTTGGGAGGCAGAGGCAGGAGAATCACTTGAACCTGGGAGGCAGAGGTTGCAGTGAGCCAAGATCATGCCATTACTGCACTCCAGGCTAGGCGACAGAGCAAGACTCTGTCTCAGAAAAAAGAAAAAAAAAAGGACTTTGAGTCCATTCAAAGTTAAGTAGGAGCTCTCCAGGTTCTTCCAGTGACCCATTTACCACCTCCACTCCTCACCTCACATCTGGCTTCCTCCAGGGGCCCTGATACAGTGGGTGATGGGTCCTAAGGGGGCCTCCAGGAGCCACTGGCCCTGTGAGGAAAGAGTCCCCCCTGATCCTACCCCTTAACTTCCTTTTCTTTCTCCTGCAGGTCTCAGAACGGCCCCGAAGCCTCCCCCTATCCCCTGAATTGGAGAGCTCTCCTTGATGCCCTCTGTTAGGGCCCACCCCAATCCCAGGGCAGAAGGACGTGAGGGAGCGAAGAGCTTGAGGAATGCCATACTCCGGCTGGTCCGGGACATGGAAATTCGGACTCAGGGAGGACCCGGGCTGGGCAATGACTGGGAGACTTGCCTGGGTTCCCAGGACTTGGGGATCCTGACTCCCAGCCCTCATCCTGCCTTACCCCTCTGTTCCCAGCCCCAGCCTTTCTAAGCCATTGGGAATAGAATGGCCCCTTTTGTCCTGGTGTCCAGGGGTGATTGTGCCAAAGCTCTTATTTCCAGTGCCAAGCCCCCAGAGGCTTGTAAGAGTTGGGATGAGGGATGGAGAGGGACTGGGTCTCTGGGAACAGGTTGGAGGTCTTATCTGTGGACTGTCTGACTCGCAGCTGAGGCCAAGATGGGGCATGTCCTGGTCTCTGCTTAGCATCTTGGTGAGAAAAACAGGCGGTGATCCAGAGGAAGGGAAAGTAGAGAAGGAGGGAAAGGATGTAGGCGAAGGAGGTGAGAGACAGGATAGGAGGAAGGAAGTGGAGGAGGAGGTGATAGGAATTGGAAGGAGGTAGAAGCCGTGCAGAGGAAGAAGGGAGAGGGACGAAAGAGGAGCGATGAAGAAGAGGAGGGAGACAAAAAGAGGGATGGCGGAGAGAGGGAGTCTGGAGAACAAAGGGTCCTTTCTCTGGGGAGGGGTGCGGTGGGCGGGGCTGACACTGTCAGCCAATCCTCCCATCGGGGAAGAGAATCCTGGACAGGGACAGGATGGGGAGGGTATTTATAAGGGCTTTTTGGTGGGAGATGGGTACCCAGTGGGGGCCACTGGAGGGTCTCCGGGCACACTCTGGCCCTTCCCAGAAAGGGGGGTCCTTTTTCTCGAAGCTTCAACCAGTTGTGTATTAGGGGAACCTAGGGCGCATTTTACTATTGATGACAGTCATTATATTGTTATTATATTACTATTTTTATTAAACCTCCCCCCACTGAAATGCGGGGGCCAAAATAAGTATTTATCTCCTCAAATGCCACATTCCCAGGAGGGACAGACCCTGATGCTCTGTGAGGCAGCAAGAAACCAATAAAGATGCCGGGCGCAGTGGCTCACGCCTGTAATCCCAGCACTTTGGGAGGCTGAGGCGGGCGGATCACGAGGTCAGGAGATCGAGACCATCCTGGCTAACACAGTGAAACCCCGTCTCTACTAAAAATACAAAAAATTAGCCAGGCGTGGTGACGGGCGCCTGTAGTCCCTGCTACTCGGGAAGCTGAGGCAGGAGAATGGCGTGAACCCGGGAGGCGGAGCTTGCAGTGAGCCGAGATCTCGCCACTGCACTCCAGCCTGGGCGACAGAGTGAGACTCCGTCTCAAAAAAAAAAAAGAAAAGAAACCAATAAAGACAGCTTTGTAAGCTGCTGGCCTCCTTGCCTGGATCTGTCCTCTTGGGGTTCAGAAGGTGGGGGATTAGGAATGGTGGGAACAGTGGGGGTGTCCCAGACAGTTAAAGGCCAGATTGTCTTCCCTGCATTTTCAGGAATCAGGTGACATTCAAATGGGGTAAATGAAGGGACTTTACTAACTAAGGGCAGTTTACAGAAGCATGCACAGTGCTAAGGGAACACACCAATGAATGGCAGTGTCTCAGGGCCCAGGCAGCAGAGAGGAGCTGTTAGGACCCCCAGGCCACCCAGTCAGGAAGAGGCAGTGGTGCTACCCGACAGGAGCTCTAGCTTTTGGTAAAACTTGACCATGGCTGAGCTGAAAGGCAGCCTAGGAAATAAATTCCTCCGCCTCACTCCCTCCCATCTTCTGCCTCCCTTTGTCCAAATTCAACCAGCAGCCAGAGGCTCCAAGATTTCAGTGAACTGGCTGGGCACGGTGGCTCAAGCCTGTAATCCCAGCACTTTGGAAGGCCAAAGCGGGCGGATTGCGCCACTGCACTCCAGCCTGAGCGACAGAGCAAGACTCCGTCTCAAAAAAAAGAAAAAAAAAAGTCCTGGCTTGGTGGCTCACGCCTGTAATCCCAGTTCTTTGGGAGGCCTAGGCAGGTGGATCACCTGAGGTCGGGAGTTCGAGACCAGCCTGGCCAACATGGTGACACCCCATCTCTACTAAAAATACAAAAATTAGCCGGGCATCGTGGCGAGCACCTGTAATCCCAGCTACTTGGGAGGCTGAGGCAAGAGAATCACTTGAACCCAGGAGGCAGAGGTTGCAGTGAGCCGAGATCATGCCATTGCACTCCAGCCTGGGCAACAAGAGTGAAACTCTGTCTCAAAAAAGAAAAAAAAAAAAAAAACTCAGTAACTGTAGGTTGTAGTGGGCAGTCTTGGCACAGAGCAGGGTGGAGAAGGGGGAAGTGGATCCAAAGGGCACACCATGGGTATCCAGTGCCCTGCTGCCCACCCAGGTGAGGCTGATGAAGAGGGAGCAGGGGAAGGTCTGGGAGGGGTTTCACTTATTCTTGGCTGGGGTGTCCAAGACTTAGCAGGACCCAGGCCTCAAGGCTGGGCTGAATGGGGAAGGAGGGGAAGGAGTGTGCCCTAGGGTCAGGGCACGCCTGGGGCAGCCGATGGCTATGCTCTGAGGCTTATGGCAGGCCCTAAAGCTAGGGGAAAGTACTGAAAAGAGACTGGGGGCCACTACGTGGTTGGGAATGGGGATTGGAGGGTGTCTGGAATCCTAGGGCCTGGTTAGGGGCCCAGGCATGAGAGTCAGGCAGCCTGGATTCTGGTCTAGCTATGCAGCCACAGGCAAGTTACCTGGCCTCAGTTTCCGCATCTATAAATGGGAATCATAAAACCTATCTCAGGGCTGGCACGGTGGCTCACGCCTATAATCCCAGCACTTTGGGAGGCTGAGGTGGGCGGATGAGTTCAAGACTAGCCTGGCCAACATGGTGAAACCCCATCTCTACTAAAAATACAAAAATTAGCCGGATGTGGTGGCGTGCACCTGTAATCCCAGCTACTCAGGAGGCTGAGGCAGGAGAATGGCTTAAACCCAGGAGGCAGAGGTTGTGGTGAGCTGAGATCATGCCACTGCACTCCAGCCTGGGTGGTAGAGCAAGACTCTGTCTCAAAATAAAATAAAATAAAACTTATCACAGGCTGGGCGAAGTGGCTCACACCTATAATCTTAGCACTTTGGGAGGCTGAGGTGGGAGGATCTCTTGAGGCCAGGAGTTTGAGGCTGCAGTGAGCTATGTTTGCACCACTGCACTCCAGCCTGGGCAACAGAGAAAGACCCTGCCTCAAACAAACAAACAACAAACAACAAAACAAAACAAAAAAACTATCTCATGGGAGGTTCTGGTGAGACTGGTGAGATCATGGTGGAAAATGCCTTCGGCCCACTCAGGAAATATTCTTTGGCCTACTGAGATGCAGAGACTCAAAGAGAGAGCCCTGTGCAGAGATACTCAGGCCTGTGGCAAGCTGAGACCTGGAGCCATCCCTCACTAAACTGGAGAAATGGCTGCTTCCCAGTGCCCAGCAATAATTCAGCCAAAAGACTTTCAGATTTACAAATTTTTACACTTCTAAATAATTAATTTTCTCCCAATATTTTATGTTAAATTTCTTTCTTTCTTTTTCTTTTCTTTTTTTTTTGAGACAGAGTCTCACTCTGTTGCCCAGGCTGGAGTGCAGTGGCGTGATCTCGGCTCACTGCAGGCTCCACCTCCTGGGTTCATGCCATTCTACTGCCTCAGCCTCCCAAGTAGCTGGGACTACAGGCACCTGCCACCGCGCCTGGCTATTTTTTTGTATTTTTAGTAGAGATGGGGTTTCACCGTGTTAGCCAGAATGGTCTTGATCTCCAGACCTTATGATCTGCCCACCTCGGCCTCCCAAAGTGCTGGGATTACAGGCGTGAGCCACCGTGCCCAGCCTATGTTAAATTTCAAACCTGCAGAAAGATGGAAAGAATATGAACTCTGGCCAGGCACTGGCTCACGCCTGTAATTCCAGCACTTTGGGAGGCTGAGGCAGGCAGATCACCTGAGGTTGGGAGTTCAACATCGGCCTGGCCAACATTT
Source organism: Pongo abelii (assembly GCF_028885655.2). Taxonomy (NCBI): domain Eukaryota; kingdom Metazoa; phylum Chordata; class Mammalia; order Primates; family Hominidae; genus Pongo; species Pongo abelii. Next base: position 9,874,875 of record NC_071994.2, read on the forward strand.
TGAAACCTCATCTCTGCTAAAAATACAAAAATTAGCTGAGCATGGTGGTGCGCACCTGTAATCCCAGCTACTCAGGAAGCTGAGGCAGGATAATCACTTGAACCAGGGAGGTGGAGGCTGCAGTGAGCTGAGATCGTGCCACTGCACTCCAGCCTGGGCGACAGAGCAAGACTCCGTCTCTAAATAAATAAATAAAAATTTAAAAAGGCGGGACGTGGTGGCTCACACCTGTAATCCTAGCACTTTGGGAGGCTGAGATGAGTGGATCACCTGAGGTCAGGAGTTCAAGACTAGCCTAGCCAGCATGGTGAAACCCTGTCTCCACTAAAAATACAAAAAAAAAAAAAAAAAAAATTAGCCAGGGGTGGTGGCGGGCGCCTGTAATCCCAGCTACTTGGGAGGCTGAGACAGGGGAATCACTTGAACCTGGGAGGCGGAGGTTGCAGTGAGCTGAAATCTCGCTACTGCACTGCAGCCTGGGCAACAGAGTGAGACTCCATCTTAAAAAAAAAAAAAAAAAAAAAAAGGCCAGGTGCGGTGGCTCATGCCTGTAATCCCAGCACTTTGGGAGGCCGAGGTGGGCAAATCACGAGGTCAGGAGATCGAGACCATCCTGGCTAACATGGTGAAACCCCGTCTCTACTAAAAATACAAAAAATTAGCCGGGTGTGGTGGCAGGCGCCTGTAGTCCCAGCTACTAGGGAGGCTGAGGCAGGAGAATGGCGTGAACCCGGGAGGTGGAGCTTGCAGTGAGCCGAGATCACGCCACTGCACTCCAGCCTGGGCGACAGAGTGAGACTCCGTCTCAAAAAAAAAAAAAAAAAAAAAAGAACTCCATATACTCTTCCCCTAGATCCACCAATAAACATTTTGCTGCTTCTGCTTCCTAGCTATATAGCATGTATTTTGCTAAACCATTGAAAGTAAGTTGCAGACATCTTGAACCTCACATCTAAATATTTCAGCAATTATGTCTTAAGAATAAGAAGCCAGGCCTGGTACAGTGACTCACACCTGTAATCAAAACACTTTGAGAGGCTGAGGCGGGAGGATTGCTTGAGCCCAGAGTTCGAGACCAGCCTAGGCAATATAGCGAGACTCTGTCTCTACAAAAAAATAAAAAATTGGCCACGACAATTAATTTATGTTGTTTAAGTCACCTACTTTGTGGTATAGTTGTGTCAAAAATGTTATTTGGCAGGGTACCGTAGCTCACGCCTGTAATCTCAGCACTTTGGGAGGCCAAGGTGGGAGGATCACTTAAGGCCAGGAATTTGAGACCAGCCTGCACAACATGGCATGACCTTGTTGCCTAACATGGCCCTGTCACCCAGGCTGGAGTGCAGTGGTGCAATCATAGTTCATTGTAGTCTTGAATTACTGGGCTCAAGTGATCCTCCTGCCTCAGCCTCCCAACTAGCTGGGATTACAGGCCCATGCCTGGTGGTTTTTTTTTTTTTTTTTTTTTTTTTTTGGAGAGACAAGGTCTTATTATGTTGCCCAGGTTGATCTTGAACTCCTGACCTCAAGTGACTCTCCAGCCTTGGCCTCCCAAAAGTGCTGGGACTGCAGGGGTGGGCCACTGCACCTGATCTAGATTAAACTTTGTTTTTATTTATTTATTTTTCCATTGCCCCCTAGGTTAAACTTTTTAAGTCAAGAATATTACCTAGCTGGGCGCGGTGGCTCACGCCTGTAATCCCAGCACTTTGGGAGGCTAAGGCGGGCAGATCACAAGGTCAGGAAATTGAGACCATCCTGGCCAACATGGTGAAACCCAATCTCTATTAAAAATACAAAAATTAGCTGGGCATGGTGGCGTGTGCCTGTAGTCCCAGCTACTCGGGAGGCTGAGGCAGGAGAATCGCTTGAACCCAGGAGGCGGAGCTTGCAGTGAGCCGAGATCGTGCCATTTCACTCCAGCCTGGCGAACAGAGTGAGACTCCATCTCAAAAACAAAAAAACAAAAACAAAAAAAACAGAATATACCTAGCTGGTGTTATTTTAAATTAATTTTAATTACAACAATACACAAAATTTTTTGGAAAAGAAATTAGGGGCTGAATTCCCCTTTGACTCCCTCCCTTCCACCCATGAGATTACTTTCTCTTAGCTTGTTCCATGCTTACCTGTATTGGCGATGTCCAGAGGGACCGCCCTCCCAGGGCCTCCTTGTCTTTAGCAGTGGAAATCCCACTGGAGCTTCAGACCCTTCCATCCCCTGTCCTCACACTCACAGCTGGGCCCCCCAACCCCCAGCCAACCTCGAGACCCTCAGAAGTGGTCTTGCCCTTTGTTGCTGTGTGTCATTTCACCACAGGAGGCTCAGATGTTTCAGGGACAGCTCTGGCCATCCCCTTTTCTGACTCCATCTCCACCCCTCCCCAGCTCCTGGCAGATGTCCTCTGTCCCCTCTGGGGGTGATGGTCCATCGTTAGCAAAATCTCCTGGTCTTCGCTACCTTCTCCAAACAGTTCCTATCCCTCCTGCTCTAGCAGAAACCTTGGACTCCTGAGGTCACCACCACTCCCGTCTCCCCCACAACCCCCCGCAGGCTTTCCCACACCCCTCCTGCGATGGGCCTGGAAGAGTTGGGGTAGGCATCCTCCATAATCCCTCATCACTTATAGACATTCTGCTCCCTCCTCTTTTGCTTTCTTTTTTATTTTTTTTCTGCCCAAGATAGTACTTCACCTCCTCCTTTCAAACACTCAGGTTTGAACTCCAATTATCAGCTGACGCCACCCACTTGGTTTCTGACATCTCCCAACCCATGACGGCCCAGTTCTAGATCATTTTAGTTCCTGGCTTGCCATCACTCCAACCTACTTCTGTCTTAATTCTTAGACATGTTGATATCTATGCTGGGCCTCCCAGTTCCTTGAAGCCCTCTTCCCACCGGATCTTGTCGTCTGTCCTACCTCAGCCACTCACTCCCACAATCATCCTAGAGAGCCACACTGTCCTATACAGGAGCCCAGCCACACATGGCCACAGAGCACTGCATCTCTCCCGAATTGAGATATGCTGTGAGTGCAAAACACATACTAAATTTCAAACAGTCTGTGTGAAAGAATTGTAAATTATCATTAATAATTTTTATTATTTTATTTATTCATATATTTTGAGATGGGGTCTGGCTCTGTCACCTAGGCTGGAGTGCAGTGGCATGATCTTGGCTCACTGCAACCTCCGCCTCCTGGTTGAAGCGATTCCGATGCCTCAGCCTCCTGAGTAGCTGGGATTACAGGCGTATGCCACCACACCTGGCTAATTTTTTTGTATTTTTAGTAGAGATGGGGTTTCACCATGTTGGTGAGGCTGGTCTTGAACTCCTGACTTCAGGTGATCCACGAGCCTCACCCTCCCAAAGTGTTGGGATTACAGGCATGAGCCACTGCGCCTGACAATAATTTTTTTTTTTTTTAGATGGAGTCTGGCTCTGTAGCCCAGGCTGGAGTGTAGTGGCGCGATCTCGGCTCACTGCAAGCTTCACCTCCCGGGTTCAAGCAATTCTTCTGCCTCAGCCTCCTGAGTAGCTGGGACTACAGGAGCCCACCACCACACCCAGCTAATTTTTTATATTTTTAGTAGAGACGGGGTTTCACCATGCTAGCCAGGATGGTCTCGATCTCCTGACCTCGTGATCCACCCGCCTCAGCCTCCCAAAGTGCTGGGATTACAGGCAGGAGCCACTGCGCCTGGCCCAATAATTTTTATATTTATTACAAATTGAAATCGCATTTTCGGATATATTGGGTTAAACAAGATATAGGATTAAAATTAATTCCACCTCTGTCTTCTTTCAATTTTATTTTTTTCTTTTTGAAGACAGGGTCTCACGCTGTTGCCCAGGCTTCAGTGCAGTGGCGTGATCATGGCTCACTGCATCACTGCAGCCTCCAGCTCCTGGGCTCAAGTGGTCCTCCAGTCTCAGCCTCCTGACCTGAGTAATTGGGACCACAGGTGTGAGCACTTGGCTAACTTCTGGGGTTGTTAGAAACAGGGTTTCACTATATTGCCCAGCCTGGTCTTGAACTCCGGGACTCAAGCGATCCTCTTGTCTCAGCTTCCCAAAGTGCTGGGATTACAGGCATGAGCCACTGTGCCCGGCTTCTTACTTTTAAAAATGTAGCTACTTAAATTAGCTGGGTGTGGTGGCACACACCTATGATCCCAGCTACTCAGGCGGCTGAGGCAGGAGAATTGCTTGAACCCACGAGGCGGAGGTTGCAGTGAGCCAAGATCGCGCCACTGCACTCCAGCCTGGGCGACAGAGTAAGACTGTGTCTCAAAAAAAAAAAAAAGTAGCTGCTAGAAATGCCAAAATCCTATCGTGGCTCATGTTATATTTCTGTTGAAAGCTCTGCTCTAGATCTTTTCTTTGCCAATAATGACAACTCCCTCCCTGTAATCTTAATCTCAAGCATCCTACTCTCTCTCTCTCTCTTTTTTTTTTTTTGAGACGGAGTCTCGTTCTGTCACCCAGGCTGGAGTGCAGTGGAACGATCTCAGCTCACTGCAACCTCTGCCTCCCGGGTTCAAGCGATTCTCCTGCCTCAGCTTCCCGAGTAGCTGGAATTACAGGCGCCCACCACCACCCCCGGCTAATTTTTCAACCGCCTTGGTTAACTGCTGGGAATACAGGTGTGAGCCACTGCTCCTAGCCAAGCATCCTACTCTCTAACCAACACCACTCTCTTTCCAGCCCACTCTAGCACCCCAACTCCAATTGACGGTTGACCCCACAGAAACCTGCAATCCATTGATATTACTACACATTTGCTGTCTGTCACCCTTCTCTTGTCCTTACATGCCTCCTCACACAGCCTACATTCCAGGTCAATCATGAATCATGACTGCTTTGGCCAGGTGCAATGGCTCATGCCTGTAATCCCAACACTTTGGGAGGCTGAGGCAGATGGATCACCTGAAGTCAGGAGTTTGAGACCACCCTGGCCAACATGGCAAAGCCCTGTCTCACTAAAAATACAAAAATTAGCCGGGCATGGTGGCTGGCACCTGTAATTCCAGATACTCGGGAGGCTGAGGCAGGAGAATCGCATGAATCTGGGAGGTGGAGGTTGCAGTGAGCCGAGATTGTGCCACTGCACTGTAGCCTGGGAGACAGAGGGAGACTCCATCTCAAAAAATAAAATAAAATAAAAATAAAAAAAATTAAAAAAATAAAAACAAACAAAAACCCTACTGCTTTGCATGCATGCATGTATTTCTTTAGCAAATATTTGTTGAACACCTATTATGTGCCAGACACTATTCTAGGCCCAGGGGACACATCAGTGAACACGGCAGACACATTTCCTGTCCTGTAGAGCTTATCTTCTGGTGGTAGGGGACAAACAATGAATAAATCAGGCCAGGCACGGTGACTCATTCCTGTAATCCCAGCACTTGGGAGGCTGAGGTGGGAGGACTGCCTTGAGCCCAGGAGGTCAAAGCTTCAGTGAGCCATGATTGCACTACTGCACACCAGCCTGGGCAACAGAGCGAGACCTGTCTCAAAACAGAGAAACAAAGTGGTCATATCATATGTTAGAATAGTGGTTCTCAAGCTGGGGCTATTTTGGCATCCCAGGGGACATTTGACAATGTCTGGAGACATCTTTAGTTGTCCCCACTGCGGGAGCTGAACTGGTGGCATCCAGTGGGTAGAAACCACAGATGCTGCTCGTCATCCTACAATGCACAGGACAGCCCCAGTCACAGAGAATTACCCGGCCTCAAGTGTCAACAGTGCCTCCTTCGAGAGTCCCTGTCTAGAAGGTGTTAATGCTAACAAAACAGACAAACAAACAACAACAACAACAACAACAAAAATGTAGAGCGGGCTGGCCGCGGTGGCTAATGCCTGTAATCCCAGCATTTTGGGAGGCTGAAGTGGGCGGATCACCTGAGGTCAGGAGTTTGAGACCAGCCTGGCCAACATGGCAATACCCCATCTCTCCTAAAAACACAAAAATTAGCCAGGTGTGGTGGCGTGCACCTAAAGTGCACCTGAAGAGGCCGAGGCAGGAGAATTGCTTGAACCTGGGAGGCAGAGGTTGCAGTGAGCCAAGGTCGAGCCACTGCACTCCAGCCTGTGCGACAGAGTGAGACTCTGTTTCAGAAAAACAAAACAAAAAGAAAAAAAAAAAAAAAAAAAACGTAAAGCAGGGTTGAGGGATGGATAGAGGAATTTCGAGTGGAGGGTGTGATTTGAAATAGAATGGTCAGGTCTGTGTCAGCCTTTTTGAGGTGACGTTCGAGCAATATTGTAAAGGTGGGGAACCCAATAGACATCGGGAGAGGAGATGGTAACCCACTGGGCTTCCTATTTCACTGAGAAAATCTAATTACCCACCACATATGCCCAGGTAGTAGGCCTTCTTTCCAGTCCTTGTGGATAAACTGCCTGTGCTCCTAGCCAAGGCCAAACCTGCCACTCAGGAATGCATTCCCACTCTCTGTCTGAGGCCATCTGTGCTCCTAGCCAAGGCCAAACCTGCCACTCAGGAATGCATTCCCACTCTCTGTCCGAGGCCATCACTCCCTCAATTCTCTTATTAACCAGCAATAATCTTTTTGACCCCCCTCTTCTCCAGCTATTTAATGCGCTCTCATTTTCCTCCTTCCCTTTGCTGCAAAGATCCCAAAAGACTTCTGTATTATCACTGTCTCCAATTTCTTTCCTCACATTGGTCCTGAGCCCAAACCTACAAGACTTTTGCTCCCAAAGTGCTTTTTACTTTTTAATTTTTTTTTTATTTGAGACAGGGTCTCGCTCTGTCACCCAGGCTGGAGTGCAGTGGCATGATCTCGGCTCACTCCAACCTCCACCTCCCGGGTTCAAGCGATTCTCCTGCCTCAGCCTCCTGAATAGCTAGGATTACAGGCACGTGCCACCACACCTGGCTAATTTTTGTATTTTTAGTAGAGATGGGGTTTTGCCATGTTGGTCAGTCTGGTCTCAAACTCCTCACCTCGTGGTCCGCCCACCTCAGCCTCCCAAAGTGCTGGGATTACAGGCATGAGCCACCGCGCCTGGCCACTTCCTCGGCACTCCTATCCCTTTTCTTTGCTTTATCTTTTTTTTCCTTATCAATGATTACTTTCATGCTGGGCATGGTGGCTCATGCCTGTAATCCCAACACTTTGGGAGGCTGGGGCAGGAGGATCACTTGAGGCCAGGAGCTCCAGACTAGCCTGGGCAATATAGCAAGATCGCCCTCTCTACAAAAATTTAAAAAATAAAACAATGACTATTTCCTAATATATTACACATTACACTTATTTCATGTACATCTTGTCTGTCTGTCTACTCCATTAAATATAACTTTGCTCTCAATTCAGGCAGTGGCCTTTTTAAAAAAACCTTAAATATTATTTATTTTGAGACAGGGTCTTGCTTTGTCACCCAGCCTGGTGTGCAGTAGCATGATGTTGGCTCATTGCAAACTCTGCCTCCCAGGCTGAATTGATCCTCTCACCTCAGCCTCCTGAGTATCTGAGACTACAGGCATATGTTAACATGCCCAGATAATTTTATTTTTTTGTGGAAACGAGGTCTCTCTATGTTACCCAGGCTGGTCTCAAACTCCTGAGCTCAAGAGATCCTTCCACTTCTGCCTCCGGAGTAGCTAGGACCACAGGCACAAACCACCACACCCAGCTAAAATACTTTTTTTTTCTTGCTCTGTTGCCTAGGCTGAAGTGCAGTGGCATAATCTCGGTTCACTGCAACCTCCACCTCCCAGGTTCAAGCAATTCTCCTGCCTCAGCCTCCCAAATAACTGGGATTACAGGCGCCTGCCACCACATCCAGCTAATTTTTGTATTTTTTAGTAGACATGGGGTGTCACCATGTTGGCCAGGCTGGTCTCAAACTCCTGACCTCAAGTAATCCGCCCACCTCAGCCTCCCAAAGTGCTGGGATTACAGGCGTGAGCCACCGCGCCCAGTCTGGTTTTTGTTTTTTTTGTTGTTGTTTTTAGGGACAGGATCTCACTGTGTTACTCAGGCTGGAATGCAGCGGTGCGATCACAGCTCACTGCAGCCTCGAACTCCTGCCTGAGCTTCCTGAGTAGCTGGGACTACATGGTGCACACCACTGTGCCTGGCTAATTTAAAATAATTTTTTTTTTCTTTTTTTGTAGGGACAGGGTCTTGCTTTGTTGCTCAGGCTGGTCTGGAACTTTCAGCCTCAAGCACTCTTCCTGCCTTGGCGTGTCAAAGCCCTGGGATTACAGGTGTGAGCCACTGAGCTTAGCTTTGACTGTTTTTGAAACACAAAGTGGCTAAGGCCTGTAATGCCACCACTTCTGGGAGGCCGAGGCAGGTAGATCGCCTAAGGCCAGGTGTTCAAGACCAGCCTGGCCAACATGGTGAAACCCTATCTCTACTAAAAATACAAAAACTAGCCATGTGTGGTGGCGGGTGCCTGTAATCTCAGCTACTCGGGAGGCTGAGACAAGAGAATCACTTAAACCTGGGAGGCAGAGGTTGCAGTGAGCCAAGATCGTGCCATTGCACTCCAGCCTGGGCGACAGAGCGACTCTGTCTCAAAAATAAATAAATAAATTAATTAATTAAATTAAGTAAAACACAAAGTCGCATACTCCCGAGTCGCCACAGTTCTGCGCCAGCTTGGAAGGCTGGTTACCCTGTTTACTAGCTTTTCTACTGATGTCCGTTTTCTGTTCCAGGATTTGATCCAGAACACCACATTGCATTTAGTTGTTCTGTCTCCTTACTCTCTCATCTGCAATAATTTGTGGGTCTTTCCTTATCTTTCATGACCTTGGCTCTTTTGTTTTGTTTTTTATTTCTAAGGCGGGGTCTCACTGTGTTGCCCACGCTGGAGTGCACTGGCGTGACGGCTCACTGCAGTCCTGACCTCCTGAGCTCACATGATCCTCCTGCCTCAGCCTTCTGAGTAGCTGGGGCTACAGGTGAGCACCACCACACCTGGTCAGTTTTTTGTTTTTGTAGAGTCCGGGTCTCCCTATGTTGCCCGGGCTGGTCTTGAACTCCTGGCCCCAGGCAATCCTCCTGCTTCAGCTTCCCAAAGTGTTGTAATTACAGGCATGAGCCTGGCATGAACTTGACACTATTGAGATATACTGGTCAGGTATTTTGTAGAATGTCCCTCAACTCTGTTTTGCCAGATGGTTTCTCATGATTAGAGGAGGGTTATAAATTTTGAGGAAAATCCAGAGAGGTGAAGAGGTGAAGTAGGGCAGGAATTTAATCTGTTTTATTTACTGCTATATACCCAGTGTCTGGAACTTGGCCCATGGTAAGTACCAAAAAATCTGTTTTTTTGAATGAATAAGCAAATAAATGAGTGACCGTGGAAATTTAGTATTATTTCAAAGTTTCAAAGCGTTGTTGATACAGGCCGGGCACAGTGGCTCACACCTGTAATCCCAGCACTTTGGGAGGCCGAGGTAGGAGGATCACTTGAGGTCAGGAGTTTGAGACCAGCCTGACCAACATGGTGACACCCCTCTCTCTACTAAGTAAAATGCAAAAATTAGCCGAGTGTGGTGGCAGGCGCCTGTAATCCCGGCTACTTGGGAAGCTGAGGCAGAAGAATCACTTGAATCTGGGAGGCAGAGGTTGCAGTGAGCCGAGATCGCGCCACTGCACTCCAGCCTGGGTGACAGAGCGAGACTCTGTCTCAAAACAAATAAACAAACAAATAACTACTCTTTGGCCGGGTACGATGGTTCACGCCTGTAATTTTAGCACTTTGGGAGGCTGAGGCGGGCAGATCACTTGAGATTAGGGGTTCGAGACCAGTCTGGCCAACATGGTGAAACCCCATCTCTACTTAAAATACAAAAAATTATCTGGGTGTGGTGGCGGACGCCTGTAATCCCAGCTACTCGGGACTTTTTTTTAAGACGGAGTCTCACTCTGTTGCCCAGGCTGGAGTGCAGTGGCAAGATTTTGGCTCACTGAAACCTCCGCCTCCCAGGTTCAAGGGATTCCCCGCGCCTCAGCCTCCCAAGTAGCTGGGAATCCCTGTCTCTGAAAAAAAAAAAAAAAAAAAAAAAAAAAAAATATATATATATATATATATATATATATGCGTGTGTGTGTGTGTGTTATATGTATATATATTTGTGTATATGCACATACACACAAAATTAGGCGGGAGTGGTGGCGCACGCCTGTGGTCCCAGCTACTCGGAAGGCTGAGGCACGAGAATTGCTTGAGCCCGTGAAGTCGAGGCTGCAGTGAGCCCAGATCGAGCCACTGCACTCCAGCCCGGGCGAAAGAGAAAGACCGTGTCTCAAATCAAACAAACAAACAAAAGCTACTCTTGGCACGTGTTAGAGTATCTCGCGGGAGGAAGTGGGAAAGGAGTGCTGGACACAGAGTAGGCATCTTTATATGTTAACAGACACTGATACCCAGCTAAAGCGGCTGAACACATTTACTCTCTCGCAGTGTTTAAAAGTATCTGTTTTCCTCACATCGTTTTATTTTAATTTTTTCTGGATCAAGCAACCTGATCTTTTTCCTCATAACTTGCCGACCGACCCGTGACAGCAAAACCGGCAGAAGCTCGGCGACCTCCCACCCCGAGTCTGCAGGTAGTGCCCCCGGACTACATTTCCCAGAAGGTACTGCGGACGCGCTTCCTGCCTGGTCGGCCTGAAGGGAAGGACCAATTCCTGAGTATCTCGGGAAGGAGGCGCCCGGAGCCGCGGACCTAGAGATCCCAGAAGCCACCGCGCAGCGGCCCGGCCCGCCACTATTTCCAGGCTCAGCGGGGGCAGGGGTGGGCCCAGACTCCACTTCCCGGCGGGTAGTGCGACCCTAGGGGCGGGACTTCATGTCCCAGCAGGCTCCGGGCGGCGTGCGCCGCGGTGCCTTGTGTGGGATGTAAGCGCGGAGGTGGGCGAGGGGGATCGAGGCCAGGACTCTCCTTGGGGTTTGGGGGCTTGACCTGGGTGCGCTTTCTGGACAGACTTTACGGCCCCGGGGGGCACAGTCGTAGAGAGGAGGGGGGGCGGCCATTGGGGCTCCTCATTGGGGTCCTTGGGGCGCACCCCATCGGGTACCCGGCGTCCCTGAATTGTGGGGGACAAAAAGGCTCTGCAGTCTCGGCTGAGGGGTCTCACCGACAAAAGAGGGGAAGCCGGTGAGCAGAGGCTGAAGAGGGTGGGGAAGCAGGGGAGCTGTGCGTGTGTCGGGGGGGGTGGAACCTTAGCGGACCCTGGGAGGGGGGTCCCCGGCCGAACCTGCCCGACCCTCCCTCCCCCGGCTTGCCTGCAGGCCGCCGCCCACCGCCCGCCGCCATGGGGCTGAAGGCCGCCCAGAAGACGCTGTTCCCGCTGCGCTCCATCGACGACGTGGTGCGCCTGTTTGCTGCCGAGCTGGGCCGAGAGGAGCCAGACCTGGTGCTCCTTTCCTTGGTGCTGGGCTTCGTGGAGCATTTTCTGGCTGTCAACCGCGTCATCCCTACCAACGTTCCCGAGCTCACCTTCCAGCCCAGCCCCGCCCCCGACCCGCCTGGCGGCCTCACCTACTTTCCCGTGGCCGACCTGTCTATCATCGCCGCCCTCTATGCCCGCTTCACCGCCCAGATCCGAGGCGCCGTCGACCTGTCCCTCTATCCTCGAGAAGGGGGTGTCTCCAGCCGTGAGCTGGTGAAGAAGGTCTCCGATGTCATATGGAACAGCCTCAGCCGCTCCTACTTCAAGGATCGGGCCCACATCCAGTCCCTCTTCAGCTTCATCACAGGTTGGAGCCCAGTAGGTGGGAATCTTATCCATGACCCACTTCTTCAAAACCCTCCATGGTTTACGGAACCCTTTTGAGAACTGTAAGCCTTGTGAGGTTGGGCAGGTGTTATTTTCCTCTTTGCAGTTGGGAAACTGAAGCCCAGAGAGGGGAAATGATATGCCAAAGTCACACACGGCATGGCAGGGCTGAAAGTGAAGCCTGATCACTTGGCTCCAAATCATCAACCTCACCTCTGCCCCCTCAGCACCCCCGCCCTTGCCATTGAACAGCTACAGGAGTTCTAAGCATGAGACACAGAGGGCGGCAGCAGATTTAGGGGGCAAGAAGATGAAATTGGGCTGCATTTGAGGCAGTTAAACAAAATAATAGCTATGAAGATGTTTTTTGTGTTTTTTTTTTTTTGAGACAGGGTCTCACTCTGTCCCACAGGCTGGAGCGCAGTGGTGTGATCATGGCTCACTGCAGCCTCAACGACTCCCTGGGCTCAGAGAGCCTCCTACCTCAGCCTCCTGAGTAGCTGAGAGTACAGGCATGCACCGTGGTGCTGGTTAAATTTTTGTATTTTTTGTAGAGACGGTGTCTCACTATGTGGCCCAGACTGGTCTTGAACTCTTGGGTTCAAGTGATCTGACCGCCTCAGCCTCCCAAATGCTGGGATTACGGGTGTGAGCCACCACAACGGGTGGCCTATGAAATTTTTTTTTTTTTCCAGACGGAGTCTCACTCTGTCGCCCAGGCTGGAGTGCAGTGGCGCAATCTCAGCTCACTGCAAGCTCTGCCTCCTGTGTTCGCGCCACTCTCCTGCCTCCTGCCTCAGCCTCCTGAGTAGCTGGGACTACAGGCGCCTGCCACCATGCCTGGCTAATTTTTGGATTTTTAGTAGAGACAAGGTTTCACCATGTTAGCCAGGATGGTCTCGATCTCCTGACCTGGTGATCTGCCCGCCAAAGTGCTGGGATTACAGGCGTGAGCCACCGCGCCCGGCCAAAAATGTTTGAGACAGAGAAGGGGCTTGACCTCAAAAGGTTTAAGACTCAGGGCTTGCAAAGAGCTTCTTTGCACCAAGCCCGATTGACTGGCTGTCCCCTCCTGGTGTGCCATATTGTGAAGGAATCAGAGGCTGCTTCTCAGCTTAGCAGGAAAAGAGTGCAGAGATAAATGAAGGTTATCTGTTGGTGGGTGTATAGCAAGGGAGAGTTGGCCAGTGTCCTGTTTTTGCCATTCCTGTTTTAACCTAGTAAGTGCAGTAAAATGGAATCCTTAAATCCATAGAATATATAATAGAGTTGCAGAGAAAGACGAGATAGGGCCAAAGGCTGGGTCAGCTACAGGAGATCCAGAAAGGTATCTTGTTGGACATAGAGGGTGTAAAAGGGAGAGAGTCTTTGAACACGTGGGAGGGAAGGGATGGAGGGATGGTGGACAGGAGAATCTGAGGTTGGAGCACAGGCTTGGAAAAGGAGTGGGAGGGAGTGTGGCCCATCACTACCTGGCCCCCTTCCCCCACGTTAAAGCACGGAGGACCCTCTTTCATTACCTCCCCCTTCCACAGGCACCAAATTGGACAGCTCCGGTGTGGCCTTTGCTGTGGTTGGGGCCTGCCAGGCCCTGGGTCTCCGGGATGTCCACCTCGCCCTGTCTGAGGATCATGCCTGGGTAGTGTTTGGGCCCAATGGGGAGCAGACAGCTGAGGTCACCTGGCATGGCAAGGGCAACGAGGACCGCAGGGGCCAGACGGTCAACGCCGGTGTGGCTGAGCGGGTATTGTTCCCTCCCCCAAGCCTTGTCCCCTTCATACTCTGGTAGCCCAAGCCACCCAAGGGACTCCATTTTGTTGGGCCACACCCCTTTCTTCCCATCACCACCCACATAGGAAGGGAAGACAGAAGAGCCCCTTTTCCTGGCTGTCATTCCCTGAAGCAGGCACAGGGTGGGCCGCTATGAGACATAATGGTCTTGTCCCCTCCCAAGAGCTGGCTGTACCTGAAAGGATCATACATGCGCTGTGACCGCAAGATGGAGGTGGCGTTCATGGTGTGTGCCATCAACCCTTCCATTGACCTGCACACCGACTCCCTGGAGCTGCTGCAGCTGCAGCAGGTGAGGGCTGAGCCAATGGGGCAGGACTGGGCTAGGCTAGACTTGACTTGCTGTGGGACCCTGGGCAGGGGCACTTTCCCTTCCTGAGCTTCAGCTTCCCCCGCTGGAAAATGGGTTAGTAATTCCTGGCCTGGCCTTTCCCAGGGCTCTTGGGAGAGTAGAATTGAGATGTGAAATTGCTTTGACTCCGTTAAAGGGCTGGTCCCAGAATTTTGGCCCTTCTACATGGTGGGTGGTCCCTGTTGGTTCTGACCCCCACTTCTGCCCGATAGGCTAAGGACCCGTTCTCCTCCCTGTTCTGTAGCTCATAACTCTCTCCTTCGGCTCCTAGAAGCTGCTCTGGCTGCTCTATGACCTGGGACATCTGGAAAGGTCAGTAGAGGGAAGTGGCCAGGCTGGGCCTTGTGAGGCCAGGGGGCTGGGTGGCAGCCTGAATTACCATCCTTTCCTAGGTACCCCATGGCCTTAGGGAACCTGGCAGATCTGGAGGAGCTGGAGCCCACCCCTGGCCGGCCAGACCCACTCACCCTCTACCACAAGGTGGGGGCATCTAAGGAGGGTGCAGAAGGGAGACCCTAACAGTGGCTGAGGCAGGGGCCCTCATCTGGGCAGATGAGAACTTTGTGCGTTGGGGGGTATCGCCCATCCAGTCTCACTTTGTGTCAACTGTGTGCAGAATCAGTTCAGTCAGGGCTCTCTGAGGGGTGTCCAGGGTTCCCCAGCCTGGGAGTGGCAGGGCCTGCATTTGTCCCCTCAGCCCTGCCTTTTCTGCCACTGCTTACTGTCCTTCCTGGAGCACTGAAAAGGGGGTGTTCACTTGGTGGGTGTAGGTGGGGAGGATGGCCATTGGGCTGGGCTTGGAAGTCTCTGGTGTGTGTGTAGAAGAGTGTCTGGGAAAGAGAAGGGCCCTGAGCTCGGAGGGCAGGCCCCACCCCTGCAGTCTGCCCCAGGCTTCAGCCAGCAGCCCTGTAGACCCAGGGAGGAGACCAGGTAGAAGGGCTGGCAGCCAGCGGAGGTGGGAGTGGAGACCAAGAGGACTCCCTGGGATCTTTCTGTGGCCTCTTCTGCGTGTGCCCTGGTGGGGCATTTGTGCCAGCAGGGCAGCTGGGGCTGCCTCCCTGAGGATCCTCTGCCTCACCTCCAGGGCATTGCCTCAGCCAAGACCTACTATCGGGATGAACACATCTACCCCTACATGTACCTGGCTGGCTACCACTGTCGCAACCGCAATGTGCGCGAAGCCCTGCAGGCCTGGGCGGACACGGCCACTGTCATCCAGGAGTGAGGATCCTCCTACTAGGGGCTGCAGACTGTCCTTTCTTCTCCTCCATCCGTTTTCAACCACCCTCGTCCAGGACTGAGGCCTGGCTCCCATGCCCCATCCCCTTTCCATCCAGTCCCTAGGCAGCAAGGCCACCATCACCCAGGACGTAGGGACCCTGATTAAGGTGTCACATCTTTCCCTCTCTCATCTCTCCTCCTAATTTTTTTTTTCTCAGAACAGTCTCAAATCTCCTCCCAGTGTTTAACCACCATCATCCAGCAGTGGGATTTCCACCCTCGACCCCTTGCCCCCTCCTTATTCTTGCTTTCTTGCTCTGGGCTTACCCAGACAGCATCATTTTGCAGTGAGGACCCCACCTACTCCCCCAGCCCCTGGGGGCTCCATCCCCCACCAGGTCCCTGGGGCTACCCCTCATAGTGAGACCCCTTCAGACCCTACAGAGACCCCACTGCTTTCACAGCTACAACTACTGCCGGGAAGACGAGGAGATCTACAAGGAGTTCTTTGAAGTAGCCAATGATGTCATCCCCAACCTGCTGAAGGAGGCAGCCAGCTTGCTGGAGGCTGGCGAGGAGCGGCCGGGGGAGCAGAGCCAGGTGAAAGGCTGGAGCTCCAGCCTGTGTCCAGCCTCCCACCTGGGCAGGGCTCCCTGCCACAGCCCATGGGGGCTGCGTGTACGGGACTAGGGATGGCAGGAGGAAGGTGGCCCTGAGCAGACACCTATGTTCCCTTTTGCTATAACTGAGGTCCTGGCCCCATGTTGGACGGGACTGAAGGTATTTTAGAGGTTTCTACCCTGTGCCTTCAGTTTCATGGCCAGACTCCCTCCCTCAGCTGAAGGGTGGAGGTAAGGGATGGTACCTCCTGGCTACGGATTGGCTTTATAAAAGGAAAGAGGTTCTAAGAATGTTCCCAACCTATGCTTACCTTTTCTGGAGCCAGGGGTCTTTGCCTAGGTGGGGGGCCTGGCCTGTGCCCTCTGCTAAGGGGTGAGTAAGAGACTGACCTGTGCCCTCCCTTCCCCCTCGTCCAGGGCACCCAGAGCCAAGGTTCTGCCCTCCAGGACCCTGAGTGCTTCGCCCATCTGCTGCGATTCTACGACGGCATCTGCAAATGGGAGGAGGGCAGTCCCACGCCTGTGCTGCACGTGGGCTGGGCCACCTTTCTTGTGCAGTCCCTAGGCCGTTTCGAGGGACAGGTGAGGAACACCTGTACAGAGGTCTGGGCACTACAGGTGGTGACAGCAGCCACGGGCTTGTCAGACTTTTCTGGCCCAGGGGCAGCATCTGCCCATCCTCTTGGTGCCGATGAGACTGAGACCCCCTGGGTGGGATGGGATGGCCAGAGCAGGGTCCTGGAGTTCCAGCCAGTGGCTGGCAACCTTGCTCTCACCTTGCTCTCCCCACTGGCCCAGGTGCGGCAGAAGGTGCGCATAGTGAGCCGAGAGGCCGAGGCGGCCGAGGCTGAGGAGCCGTGGGGCGAGGAAGCCCGGGAAGGCCGGCGGCGGGGCCCACGGCGGGAGTCCAAGCCAGAGGAGCCCCCGCCGCCCAAGAAGCCAGCACTGGACAAGGGCCTGGGCACCGGCCAGGGTGCAGTGTCAGGACCCCCCCGGAAGCCTCCTGGGACGGTCGCTGGCACAGCCCGAGGCCCCGAAGGTGGCAGCACGGCTCAGGTGCCAGCGCCCGCAGCATCACCACCGCCAGAGGGTCCAGTGCTCACTTTCCAGAGTGAGAAGATGAAGGGCATGAAGGAGCTGCTGGTGGCCACCAAGATCAACTCGAGCGCCATCAAGCTGCAACTCACGGCACAGTCGCAAGTGCAGATGAAGAAGCAGAAAGTGTCCACCCCTAGTGACTACACTCTGTCTTTCCTCAAGCGGCAGCGCAAAGGCCTCTGAACTACTGGGGACTTCGGACCGCTTGTGGGGACCCAGGCTCTGCCCTTAGTCCCCCAACTCTGAGCCCATGCTCTGCCCCAAGCCCAAAGGGGACAGGCCTCACCCCTACCCAAACTCTAGGTTCCAGGTCCCGAGTACAGTCTGTATCAAACCCACCCACGATTTTCTCCAGCTCAGAACCCAGGGCTCTGCCCCAGTCGTTAGAATATAGGTCTCTTCTCCCAGAATCCCAGCCGGCCAATGGAAACCTCACGCTGGGTCCTAATTACCAATCTTTAAAGGCCCAGACCCTAGAAACCCAAGCTCCTCCTCGGAACCGCTCACCTAGAGCCAGACCAACTTTACTCAGGGCTGCTCCCAGCTTGTAGGAGCTGAGGTTTCACCCCTAACCCAAGGAGCACAGGTCCCACCTCCAGCCCGGGAGCCTAGGACCACTCAGCCCCTAGGAGTATATTTCTGCACTTCAGAATTCCGTATCTTGCGAATCCAAGCCCCCTGCCCCAAATAACTTCAGTCCAGCTCCAGAATTTGGAAATCCTAGTTTCCTTCCTATCCCGAGTCTGGGACACAAAACTCCGCCCCCAGCCTATAAGCATCCTGAGCCCCGCCCTCTTCCTGACGAAACTGGCCCCGGATCAGAGCAGGACCTCCCTTCCGACCCTTTGGGAACCTCCCAGAGGTCCAGCCCATCTCGGAGCATCCCAGAGGAAATCTGCAGAGGGTTAGGAGTGGGTGACAGGAGACTGATCTCTTCCTGTTTTGTACATAGATTTATTTTTCAGTTCCAAGAAAGATGAATACATTTTGTTAAAAAAAATACAAAGCGCAAGTCCATGTTTCATCTGGGAAATTGGGGATGGGGCGGGGAGTGGAGCGCCCCCTCTTCCCTCTGTGTTCTGGCTTCCAGGACTTTGCGCTCCCTACCTGTGGAGCGCGAGCGACAGTGGCGGCGGAAGGACGTAGGCTCCGCCCCGGCCTCGGGGTTTCCCCGCGCCGCCGAGGGCCCGTCCCGCGGGCGCCTCCTCCCGGCCGGGCGGTGGGGCATCCCCGGCGCAGCCCCGCCCCCGGGCCCCAGCCCCGCCCCCGCGGCCTCAGAGCCACGGGCGCCCGCCCCGCCCCGCCCCGCGCTGCCCCGCGCCGGCTCCGCAGCTCGCGCCCGCCCGCCTGCCGGCCCGCCCGGCGCCGGGCCATGGCGCTGCTGCGGGATGTGTCGCTGCAGGACCCGCGGGACCGCTTCGAGCTGCTGCAGCGCGTGGGGGCCGGGACCTATGGCGACGTCTACAAGGTGCGCCGGGCGACGGGACGGGCGGGAGAGCCGGGAGGAGGGTGCCAGCCCCGCACCCCGCGGCGGGATCTAGCCCCCGGCCCCGCCCCCCATCCCGCTTCACCCTCCGCCCCTGCAGGCCCGCGACACGGTCACGTCCGAACTGGCCGCCGTGAAGATAGTCAAGCTAGACCCAGGTGAGGGCCCGGGTCGGGCCTCTGCGCCAGAGGGAGGGCAGAGCGCCCGCGGGCGCGGGGTGCGGGCAGAGGGTTGACGTTTCCGAGACCCCTGAGAGGCGTGCCCCAGGAGGTGCTGCCACCTGGCACCTGCCTGGCCCGGAGGGAGGCACTCTGCCCATTTTGCAGATGGGGGCACTGAGTCAGGGCAACCTCAGCGCGCCCCCCCCATGATGCTTTGTGCTTCCCAGGGGACGACATCAGCTCCCTCCAGCAGGAAATCACCATCCTGCGTGAGTGCCGCCACCCCAATGTGGTGGCCTACATTGGCAGCTACCTCAGGTGAGGCTGCCTTATCTTCCTGGCCCCAGGCAGCCCCCATGTGACCTGCTTTGTGCCCACCCCAGCAATTTGTCCCTAGGAATGACCGCTTGTGGATCTGCATGGAGTTCTGCGGAGGGGGCTCCCTGCAGGAGATTTACCATGGTGAGGCCAGGGCTCCAGGCCCCAGCAGGCCTCAGCCTTCCCCCACCCCCACCCCACTGGGGTACCGGAGGGGACTCTGGGCCCTGGACTTGGGCTCCTCTCCACTCCTGCCTGGCTGTGTGACCTTGAGAGAAATACTGTCCATCTCTGGGTTCAGTATCCTAGACTAAACTGGGAGGGGACGTGGCCGACACCGCTTTCATTTAACAGTGCCTGCTGCTTTTCCCACACACGGTAGCCTGGGAGGGTGGGCATGACCCCCGGGCCCCCAAGCCAGCCTCTCCCTTTTCCTTTCAGCCACTGGGCCCCTGGAGGAGCGGCAGATTGCCTACGTCTGCCGAGAGGCACTGAAGGTAGCTGGGCCTGTGAGGTGCCCACACCTCTGGTCTCCAGAAGCTGTGGGCCGGGAGCCCAGATGACCAGCAGGGAGGCGGGTGGAGTGCCTCGGGTGGGGCTGGCCCGAGGGGCTGTAGGTCCTGGGGAAAAGGGGCCCCAGCCCTGTTGCCGGAAGCAGTCCATTTCCCTCTTGGCTCAGTCACTTCCTGTTTGGGGAGAGGGGAGGAAGAAGCAGCCTGAGTGGGGGGCCCCAGTCCTGAGAGGGGGTTCAGGGGAGGTGGGACAGTGCTGGGTGGCTGCTCTCAGGGACTCCTCTTTGTCCCCAGGGGCTCCACCACCTGCATTCTCAGGGGAAGATCCACAGAGACATCAAGGTAGGCGCCTGGCTGGGGGCATTCCTGGGAGGGAGGAGGAGGCCCTCGGGGGCACCAGATGGGATTCTCTCTCCTCCATTCCCACAGGGAGCCAACCTTCTCCTCACTCTCCAGGGAGATGTCAAACTGGGTCAGTACCCTGGGGACACGATCAGGGTGAGGGTTCTGTGGACCCTCCCTGGCTACCCTGGACTCAAGGGTTGGGTGTCACTGGGCGAGTCACTTTGCCACTTGAGTCTCAGTTTCCCTGCTTAGAAGATGGAACGGTACTCCCTCCCTGCTGGAAAATGAAGGAGGTTGGGTCTGCACGGAGTTGACATGGGACCAGGCACTTCATCAGGGATAGAGGGTGGTTGACTCCTCTCAGGAGAGGGACCTGGCCTTGCCTAGGGCCTGCGGCAGCTGTGACCAAGCAGGGCCACCTGCGCATCTGAGCCCTGCCAGGTGCAGCCCGAGCCAGAGCCCTGGGCGTGGGAGGGTGAGTGGCAGCCAGAGGGCTGGTGAGAGTGGCTGTTTCTCCCCACAGCTGACTTTGGGGTGTCAGGCGAGCTGACAGCGTCTGTGGCCAAGAGGAGGTCTTTCATTGGGACTCCCTACTGGTGAGGCTGCGCCTGGGGCAGAGGGGTAGGGGCCACAGAGGGGGGCACCCGGCCATCCCATCTGTGACCCCACCTCTAGGATGGCTCCCGAGGTGGCTGCTGTGGAGCGCAAAGGTGGCTACAACGAGCTATGTGACGTCTGGGCCCTGGGCATCACTGCCATTGAGCTGGGCGAGCTGCAGCCCCCTCTGTTCCACCTGCACCCCATGAGGTCAGCCCAACACTTGCCCCTCACCTGACCCTTGACCTGCGGCCCGTGGCCCCTGACCTCGCGCCCTCCACAGGGCCCTGATGCTCATGTCGAAGAGCAGCTTCCAACCACCCAAACTGAGAGATAAGACTCGTTGGTAAGGGCCACACCCTCCTGCCGGGACCCCCTTTTCTGTCAGCCCCATAGTGGACAAAGAGCCTCTGCCAACTCCCGGGGGGCAACCCCAGGAGCCCTGTCCTCTCTGGGCCACTACAGACCATCTGAGTCAGGGGCCTGGTCCTTCTGTGGGTTGAAGACCCAGCGTGGTCAGGAAAGATGGGCAGAGGGTTGGTGGAGGAGCTGCTGTGTTGCAAGGCAGCGTTGCTCGGCCGGTGGCCCTCGGCCTCGGCTGGCTCCTTCCTGGGCGGGCCCAGCAGATGCCTCTGGAGGGGTGGTAGGGCAGCTGGCAGGACACCCTGCAGGAGGGCTAACCTGGATCTGGGGCTGGGGGGCTTTTGTGCCTTCTAGGACCCAGAATTTCCACCACTTTCTCAAACTGGCCCTGACCAAGAATCCTAAGAAGAGGCCGACAGCAGAGAAGCTCCTGCAGGTGGGAGGCAGGGGCCAGGAGAAAGGCCTAGTACTCAAAAGCAGGGCCCTGGATCAGGGGTCAGCCTGATCACCTCCCTCCCCCACTTTCCAGCACCCGTTCACAACTCAGCAGCTCCCTCGGGCCCTCCTCACACAGCTGCTGGACAAAGCCAGTGACCCTCATCTGGGGACCCCCTCCCCTGAGGACTGTGAGCTGGAGGTAGGTGAGGGGGGCTGGAAAGTGAGTCTTGGGCTGGTCTGCTTAGAAAGAGCGCAAGGGTGATGTTGGTGGACGTCCTTTAACTGGCACCATTCCAGCTTGGGGAGCTGGCCTCAGCTGAGCCCTCCCATTAGGAGTCTCTGCCATGCTGAGTTTTGTTTCCTGTACCACCCCCTTGATAGGTCCCTGCCCTTGAGTCCAAGCTGACCATGACCATGACTGTGCCATTTTCTGGTTTTCTGTGTGATCTTTGGCACCGCTCTGTGTAGGTTCTCTCATCTGTGAAGCGGGGTTCCATTTTATTTTACAATAGTCCCAGAGGGCTGTCATGAAAGCAAAACGCGCTGGTGCGTGTGAAGCTCCTAGAGCAGCCCTGGCATGAGGCGCATCAGGTGTGTCCACACTGTTTCTGGTTTTCCTTAGACCTATGACATGTTTCCAGACACCATTCACTCCCGGGGGCAGCACGGCCCAGCCGAGAGGACCCCCTCGGAGATCCAGTGTGAGTTTGCAGCAGGGACTGTGTGTGTGCAGATTTTGGGGGGGCCTGTGTGCACATGGATTTGGTGTGAATAGGGGTCCATCCTGAGACTCCAGCTCCTTCACCCCTGTACTCTGGGCCCCCCAGTTCACCAGGTGAAATTTGGCGCCCCACGCAGGAAGGAAACTGACCCGCTGAATGAGCCGGTGAGCGGGCAGGCCTTGAGGGGAAGGTGGTGCCCAGAGGTGGAGCAGGGAGGTCGGATGGAGGCTGAGCAGCTCAAATCAAGGGAGATTTGAAGCTGGGTGGCCTCGGGCCTTGGGCCTTGGACTGTCCAAGCAAGCCTGTCTTACCCAGGGACCTGGAGGGTTAGGGGCTCCTTCCTGGGCCAAGTTCTTTTAGGTGGGTGGCTGGAAAGTAGCACAGAGACCGTGCCTTTCCCAAAAGGAGGCCGTCATGTGCCCGAGCCCCAGCCCTACCCTGCTCAGCCTCATTTTCCCACCTGTGTGTCCCCAGTGGTCTGACTCTCTATCTCTGCCCTCACCGGCTCTGTCACTGGTCTCTCCTCACCCCCCAGCCTGTCTCTTCCTCCCTCGCTGTCTGTTACCCTTTCTTTCATAGTCTTCAGCTCTGCCTCCCACTGTCTGTCTCTCTCATCTCCTGTGTGTTTCCATCTCACCTTTCCTGTCTGTCTGTCTGTCTGTCTTCCCTCTCCTGAATCTCTTAACCGCCCTCTCACGTTGCATCTGTCTCTGTTTCTTCCCTGGTCTCTGCCTTGGTTTCCCCCAGTGGGAGGAAGAGTGGACACTACTGGGAAAGGAAGAGCTGAGTGGGTAAGTGAGGGATGGGGAAGCTGCAGGGGATGGTAGTGGCGGCAGAAAGGCTGACCTCTGACCGGGCACGGTGGCTCATGCCTGTAATCCCAGCACTTTAGGAGGCTGAGGTGGGTGGATCACCTGAGGTCAGGAGTTCGAGACCAGCTTTGCCAACATGGTGAAACCCCATCTCTACTTAAAATACAAAAATTAGGCTGGGCACAGTGGCTCATGCCTGTAATCCCAGCACTTTGGGAGGCTAAGGTGGGTGGATCACCTGAGGTCAGGAGTTCGAGACCAGCTTTGCCAACATGGTGAAACCCCATCTCTACTTAAAATACAAGAATTAGGCTGGCTGCGGTGGCTTACGCCTGTAATCCCAGCACTTTGGGAGGCCGAGGCAGGCGGATCCCAAGGTCAGGAGTTTGAGACCAGCCTGGCCAACATGGTGAAAGCCCGTCTCTAGTAAAAATACAAAAAATTATCCGGTGTGGTGGCAGGTGCCTGTAATCCCAGCTACTCAGGAGGCTAAGGCAGGAGAATCTCTTGAACCCGGGAGGCGGAGGTTGCAGTGAGCTGAGACTGCACCACTGCACTCCAGCCTGGGCAACAGAGCGAGACTCCATCTCAAATAAATAAACAAACAAACATAAGTTAGCTGGGCATGGTGGCCCACGCCTGTAATCCCAGCTACTTGGGAGGCTGAGGCAGGAGAATCTGGGAGGCAGAGGTTGCAGTGAGCCGAGATCTTGCCATTGCACTCCAGCCTGAGTGACAAGAGTGAAACTCTGTCTTAAAAAAAAAAAAAAAAAAAGGCTGACCTGTGACCCCTTTTCCCCACTGCCCAGGAGCCTGCTGCAGTCGGTCCAGGAGGCCTTGGAGGAAAGGTGAGGGGTGTGGGCCTTGGGGAGGGGCAAGGGGCGGGCGGCCTTGGTGCCAGTCACACGTCATGCCTCATGCCTCATCTGCCTCCCACAGGAGTCTGACCATTCGGTCAGCCTCAGAATTCCAGGTGCCACACAGAAGGAGGCTGGAGCTGGGATCCAGGCCACTGCAGAGGGTACGATTGGAGTGGGATACGGTTACAGGGCAACCTGGTAACGGCTGGGCTGGGCCCTGCCCCTCCTACCAGGAGCTGGACTCCCCAGATGATACCATGGGAACCATCAAGCGGGCCCCGTTCCTAGGGCCACTCCCCCCTGAGCCTCCAGCAGAGGAGCCTCTGTCCAGTCCCCCAGGTGAGTCTCAGGCTTGGGAGGCCGGGAGGCAGCCCAGGGTGGGGGCTGCTGCAGGAAATTACAGCACGCTTGTGCCTGCAGGAACCGTGCCCCCACCTCCTTCAGGCCCCAATAGCTCCCCACGGCTGCCCACGGCCTGGGCCACCATGAAGCAGCGGGAGGATCCTGAGGTGAGAGGGTGCTACAAGGGGGTGGGGAGACGGGCGGCTACAGCTGTCATATCAGCCCTGACTCCTTCCCTCCCTCCCAGAGGTCATCCTGCCACGGGCTCCCCCCAACTCCCAAGGTGCATGTAAGTGTTTGCCCCAAGCCCTGCAGTCCCACAGCCCTGCCACCCACCACCCCTGCACTCCCTCGCCAGCCTCTTGCCTCTCCGCAGATGGGCGCCTGCTTCTCCAAGGTCTTCAATGGCTGCCCCCTGCGGATCCACGCTGCTGTCACCTGGATTCACCCTGTTACTCGGGGTAGGTGGGGGCAGGGAGGAAGCAGGAGCCCAAGGAATTCCTCAGCTTGGGCCAGGGGCCATGTCTGACCTCTGACCCCATGCCCAAACTGGCAGACCAGTTCCTGGTGGTAGGGGCTGAGGAAGGCATCTACACACTCAACCTGCATGAACTGCATGAGGATACGCTGGAGAAGGTGAGGCCCGGCTGGCTGTGGGGGGCAGAGGCCTTGGGGGGCCTGGGGTGCTGACCACCTGTCCCTCTGTGGCCTCCAGCTGATTTCACATCGCTGCTCCTGGCTCTACTGCGTGAACAACGTGCTGCTGTCACTCTCAGGTACAAGGTGGGACGGGCAAGGAGGCGGGGCCCGCAGGGGCTCCAGCGCCTCAGCATCCTGCCCACCAACACCCCAGGCCCCGCCTCTCCCCATTTCTGCAGGGAAATCCACGCACATCTGGGCCCATGACCTCCCAGGCCTGTTTGAGCAGCGGAGGCTACAGCAACAGGTTCCCCTCTCCATCCCCACCAACCGCCTCACCCAGCGCATCATCCCCAGGTCAGGGATCTTGGGTGTGCGGGGAGCGGGAGGCAGAGGGGCAGGGAGGGGCTGGAACATGGCCTTGCCAGTTCCTGGGATTGCAGCAATCTTAGACATGTTACTTTGCCTCTCTGAGCGCCTGTTTCCTCCTCTGTCAATACAATTGGCCTTCCCACCCCCTCCCGCCGGCTTGTTGGGAGGCAAGAAGGAGATAGTGGATGTGAAAGTGCTTTCCAAGTTGTAGGAGCTGTGGTTGTTCGGATGTGGGGCTTGACAGTTAAGCAAACGTTTACTGAGCACTTATGCTATGTTGGCCCCTATGCTGGGCTTCGGGACATGGAGAATCCCATGAGTCCTCGCTTTCAAGAAACAGCGGGGCTGGGTGTGGTGCTCATGCGTATAATCCCAATCCTGCAATCCGAGGCAGAAGGATTGTTTGAGGCCATGTGTTTGAAATCAGCCTGAAAACACAGGGAGACCTTGTCTCTACAAAAAATCAAAAAAGGCTGGGCGGGGTGGCTCATGCCTGTAATCCCAGCACTTTGGGAGGCTGAGGCGGGTGGATCACGAGGTCAGGAGATGGAGACTATCCTGGCTAACATGGTGAAACCCCGTCTCTACTAAAAATACAAAAAAAATTAGCCAGGCGTGGTGGCACGTGCCTGTAGTCCCAGCTACTCAGGCGGCTGAGACAGGAGAATTGCTTGAACCTGAGAGGTGGAGGTTGCAGTGAGCCATGATCACGCCCCTGCACTCCAGCCTGGACGACAGCGAGACTCTGTCTCAAAAAAGAAAGAAAAAAAAACCCCAAAAAATCAAAAAATGGGGCCGGGCGCAGTGGCTCACGCCTATAATCCTAGCACTTTGAGAGGCCGAGGTGGGCGGATCACGAGGTCAGGAGTTTGAGACCAGCCTGGCCAATATGGTGAAACCCCGTCTCTACTGAAAATACAAAAATTAGCTGGGCGTAGTGGTGCGCATCTGTAGTCCCAGCTACTCGGGAGGCTGAGGCAGAAGAATCGCTTGAACCCTAGAGGCAGAGGTTGCAGTGAGTGGAGATCGCGCCACTGCACTCCATCCAGGGCGACAGAGTGAGACTCCGTCTCAAAAAAAAATCAAAAAATTAGCTGAGCATGGTGGCATAGGCATGGCGTTGTGTGTTGGTGGTCCCAGCCACTCAGGAGGCTGAGGTGGGAGGATTGCTTGAACCCAGGAGGTTGAGGTTGAAGTGAACTGTGATCGCGATCGTACCACTGCACTGAAGCCTGGGCAACAGAGCAAGACCTTGTCTCAAAAAAAAGAAAAAGGGAAATGAGGACGGTTAGCACCCGGTACTGAGGTCCAGTTAGAGGGAGAGCTGGGAGGGGTGGAGAGGCCTCAGAGACCGGGCAAGCTTGGGAGGTTCAAAAGTGTGTCAGCGTTTCCAGGCAGATGAGGTAGGGAATGGCACTCCAGGCAGGGGGAAGAGCAAGTATGTGTTAGTATGTGTTGGGGCAGAGCAGCCTGGTGAGCTGGGGAGCTGTAGGAGTTTGCCTGGGGGCCAGGCACAGTGGCTCACGCCTGTAATCCCAGCACTTTGGGAGGCTTTGGCGAGTGGATCAACTGAGTCAGGAGTTCGAGACCAGCCTGGTCAACATGGCGAAACCCCGTCCCTACTAAAAATACAAAAATTAGCTGGGCATGGTGGCGGGCGGCTGTAATCCTAGCTACTCGGGAGGCTGAGGCAGGAGAATCTCTTGAACCTGGGAGGCGGAGGTTGCAGTGAGCCGAGATCGCACCATTGCACTCCAGCCTGGGCAACAGAGCAAGACTCCGTCTCAAAAAAAAGAAAAACAGAAGAGAAAAAACAGTCAGATTCTGATTCTCTTTTGAAAGTTGAGCCAGTAGGATTTCCTGATGAAAGAGAAAGAGGAGTCAAGGATGGCTCCAAGGTTTTTGGCCTGGGTATCAGGAAGGATGCAGCTGTCATCAGCTGAAGGTGGAGCAGTTTCAGGGGGAGCTGAATTCAATTTTGTTGCATGAAGATGCTTATTAGATGTGCAAGTGGGACCTGCATCAATCCATGGCTGGGTGGGGCTGGGCTCTGAAGGGAGGGGCCCTGGGCTATGGGCCCTGACATTGTCATGACCAGGTGGGTGGTGTGGGAATCAGTGGACTGAGTGCAGAGGGTAGGGGAGGCCAGGCCAGTGGCTGCAACAGCTGGGGAGCTCGGGAGGGCCCTTCCTGCAACGTGCTCACTCCAGGACCACCTCTGGAGCCCTGTGGCCTTGGGGCTTCCTGAGCTCAGTCCCCAAGTGAGTCTGCTTTGGCGCAGGACCTACAGGAAACAGGCCCATCAGAGCCCCAACAGGTCACAGGCAGCTTTGAGCTTGTGTTCGGGAAATGGCAGAGGCACAGTGAGCACTTTGAATGCAAAGAACAGAGAACTGGAGTTGTTTGGAGAAAAAACAAATACAAAATATATGCCTTTGTCCCATCCAAAGACCAGATGGGGAGGAGAGTGGGAAGAATGTGGGGAGAGGGAGGGACGAGGACCAGGGACAGTGAGAGACAGACATTGGCTTCCTCCATGTCCTGGCAGAAGGTACAAACAGGACACGGGCCACTGGGTGGAGGTGGCAGGGCTGCTGACAGGAAGCCCCATTCCCCAGAGGAAGAAACAGGCTCAGAGGGTCCCCTGGAGGGTTAGGGGACACCCAGTGGCCAAGGCAAGGGCCCCTCTGATGACTGTCCCTCACTACTTCTCCCCCGACAGTAAGGCAAGCCACCCCCTGGCCCCACAGAGCTGTTGCCTCAGCTGGAGAAGCAGAGGGCAGGCCATTTGCCTTTTGAAGTTCATTCACTGCCCCGGGCCTGTTTTCCCACCTGTGAAATGGGCCGTGCGCACTCTGTGCAACCTGGTGGGGCTGGAGCCTGCATCCTCCCAGGCCCCTCCATGCTCTCATTTCTTCATTCATTTCTTTTTTCTTTTTCTTCTTTTTTTTGAGACTGAGTTTCACTCTCGGTGCCCGGGCTGGAGTCCGATGGCACAATCTTGGCTCACTGCAACCTCCACCTCCTGGAGTTAAGCAATTCTCCTGCCTCAGCCTCCCAAGTAGCTGGGATTACAGGCGTGCACCACCACGCCTGGCTAATTTTGTATTTTTAGTAGAGACAGGGTTTCTCCATGTTGGTCAGGCTGGTCTCGAACTCCTGACCTCAGGTGATCTGCCTACCTCGACCTCCCAAAGTGCTGGGATTACAGGCGTGAGCCACTGCACCTGGCATCATTTCTTTCTTTATACCCTGCCTTTACCTGACAAGGAATTTCAGTGACTCAAAATAGGTGGAAAGTCCTAATATGGGATGACAGGAGCTGGCCCTCTGTGAGCACACACAATTCCCAGCACTGCCGAGAGCACCTCCCCTGTATGAGCTCATGAAGCCTTCACTGTGCCCCTCTGGGGTGGGGCCCGCCATTATCCCCAATCTACAGAGGACGAAACTGAGGCATGGAGAGATTAAGTGGCTTGCCCGGAGTCACACAGAGCTAGAAGCAATCCTGAGACCCAAACCCCTGGCCTGGATGGAGACACTCCCTCCTGGCTGCAGGGCTGGGAGACTGGCTTCAGATCCTCCACCTTTCCCAGCTGTTCTTGGGGCAGGTTACTTTGTGTCTCTGAGTCTCAGTCCCTTACTTGTAAAGAGGGAAGCTGATAGTACCCACCTCATAGGGCTCTGCAGGGGCCTTGCCCATGGATGGCATCCTGGACACAGGCCCTGGTTGTCACCCCTACAGGCGCTTTGCTCTGTCCACCAAGATTCCTGACACCAAAGGCTGCTTGCAGTGTCGTGTGGGTAAGAAATGGGCTGGGCGGGGTGGGGCGGGGCCTGGTGGGGGGCAGCGCAGGCCCAGCCCAGTGCCCACTGCCCTGCTCCCCTGCCAGTGCGGAACCCCTACACGGGTGCCACCTTCCTGCTGGCTGCCCTGCCCACCAGCCTGCTCCTGCTGCAGTGGTACGAGCCGCTGCAGAAGTTCCTGCTGCTGAAGGTGAGGGGCGGTGGGGGGAGGCCCAGGGCACCCTCAGAGCTCTGGGGGGAGAAATGGAGACCTGAGCATCCCTGCTGCCCCCTAGAACTTCTCCAGCCCTCTGCCCAGCCCAGCTGGGATGCTGGAGCCGCTGGTGCTGGATGGGAAGGAGCTGCCGCAGGTGTGTGTGGGGGCTGAGGGGCCTGAGGGGCCCGGCTGCCGCGTCCTGTTCCATGTCCTGCCCCTGGAGGCTGGCCTGACGCCCGACATCCTCATCCCACCTGGTGAGCAGAAGGGCCAGGCTGCTGGGAGTGGGTGTGTGTGCAGGAGAGACCGAGGGAGGGAGGCAGGGAGGGCCGAGGGTCCCAAACTAGGCTCCCCACAGCCGGTGACTCCACAGAGACCTTGAGGGCTGCCATGTGGGGTCTGGGGCCCACAGCCTCCCTTCAACGAGCTTCACCTGGGCTTCCATAAAGGGTTCATTAGACCAAAGGGCTTGGCAGCTAAGAAAATCCTGGCCAGGCTGGGCACGGTGGCTCACGCCTGTAATCCCAGCATTTTGGGAGGCCAAGGAGAGAGAGGGGCTTGAGCTCATGAGTTTGAGACCAGCCTGAACAGCATGGCGAGACCCTGACTCTACAAAAAATTAGCTGGGCATGTTGGTGCACGTGTGTAGTCCCAGCTACTTGGGCTGAGGTGGGAGGATCACTTGAGCCTGCGAGACAGAGGCAGTTGTGAACCATGTTCGCGCCACTGCACTCCAGCCTGGGTGACAGAGTGAGACCCTATCTCAAAACAAAAAACAAAAACAAAAAAACTGGTCAACATTGCTCTGGGCTGCAGGGAAGAGGCAGATCTGGCAAGGCAGGGCCTAGAGGCCCCATTCTCAGTCAGGAAGCAGGACTCCAAGTGTTGTGGCAGCTTGGGGTGATAATGAGCAGCGATGGATAAGGGAGAAGGGAGGGCGCATGTGGTTAAGGCACCTGGTGCCAGGCCCTGAGCCAGGGGTCTCACACACAGGATTTTATTCTTTATTTTTTTTTATTTTTTGAGACAGAGTCTTGCTCTGTCGCCCAGGCTGGAGTGCAATGGCATGATCTCGGCTCACTCACTGCAACCTCCGCCTCCTGGGTTCAAGCTATTCTCTTGCCTCAGCCTCCCAAGTAGCTGGGATTACAAGCATGTGCCACCACATCCGGCTACTTTTTGTATTATTAGTAGAAATGGGGTTTCGCCATGTTGGCCAGGCTGGTCTCGAACGCCTGATCTCAGGTGATCCACCTGCTTCGGCCTCCCACAGTGCTGGGATTACAGGCATGAGCCACTGCGCCCAGCCCAGGATTTTATTCTTGATCCTCATGATAGCCTCTCAAGGCAGTGCCATCTTGTCTGTGTTATGAGGAAACAGAGGCTCTGAGAGGTAAAGTGATTTGTACCAGGTCACACAGTGACTGGGTCACGAGGCCTGGTCCCCTTAAATCTGGAGCCCTCCCGTGGCTCCCCGTGACTCCTCCTCCACTCCCCATGAGCCCCAGGACGGGTCACTCATCCTCTCAGAGCCTCAGTTCCCAGCCCTGGAGGGAGATGAGGTTTCCCAGCCCCACAGGGCTGTTGTGAGGCTGACGTGCCCTCATGGCCAAGGGCTGTCTGTAGCCTGGCCCCCATATCCTCTTGGGGTTGGGGGATTGGTGGCTCAGCCAGGCCATGTCTCTCTTCTCTGCCTGCAGAGGGGATCCCAGGCTCGGCCCAGCAGGTGATCCAGGTGGACAGGGACACAATCCTAGTCAGCTTTGAACGTGAGTGCCCTGGGGGCAGGGCTTAGGCAGGGGAGTATGGGGGTGAGGGGACCACGTGGGTCTGCCTTCCCAGAAGGGAGCCTCCCCGTCCCCACCCACCAGTCCCCTCCCTGTGCAGGCTGTGTGAGGATTGTCAACATGCAGGGCGAGCCCACGGCCACACTGGCACCTGAGTTGACCTTTGATTTCCCCATCGAGACTGTGGGTGAGTGAGCCAGAGGTGGGGTGCAGGCCTTTCCCTGGCCTGGAGCACGTTGTGGCTCGGGGGCCTGGGGCTGGCGGTAGGATGAGAAAGCAGATCCCCCAGCCCCTCTCCTGAGCCATCCTGGTCACCTGAGGTCAGTGAGGACCCCTGTGGCCCAGACCCAGGCTCAGGCGTGGCTGAGGGCGCCAGGACGGGTGCAGGGCTGATGGGGGCCTGGCCCGTAGTGTGCCTGCAGGACAGCGTGCTGGCCTTCTGGAGCCATGGGATGCAAGGCCGAAGCCTGGATACCAACGAGGTGAGTGGGGCCCAGGGACCTTGCTGTCCCCTGCCTTGTGGTCCTTACCTCTTTGGAAAGGACCTACCGGAGTGGCCTCAGTGCTTCCCACCTGTCTTCCCAGGTGACCCAGGAGATCACAGATGAAACAAGGATCTTCCGAGTGCTTGGGGCCCACAGGTAGGCGGTGGCACCCCAGCCTCCCCTTCAGATGACTCTGAGGCCAGAGAAGGGGCTGATGTGCCAAGTGTCTCCCGCCCTGCCCCCTACTCCTCTCTCCCCCAGAGACATCATCCTGGAGAGCATTCCCACTGACAACCCAGAGGCACACAGCAACCTCTACATCCTCACGGGCCACCAGAGCACCTACTAAGAGTGGTGGGCCTGTCCAGGGGCTCCCCACCCCACCCCATGCCTTAGCTGCAGGCCCTTTTGGGCAAAGGGGCCCATCCTAGACCAGAGGAGCCCAGGCCCTGGCCCTGCTGGGGCTGAAGGTCAGAAGTAATCCTGAGAAATGTTTCAGGCCTGGGGAGGGAGGGGAGCCCCCCACGCCTCTGCAATAATTGGACCAGGGGGAGCTGCAGTCACTCCCCCATCCCCGAGGCAGCCCAGTCCCTAGTGCCCAAGGCAGGGACCCTGGGCCTGGGCCATCCATTCCATTTTGTTCCACATTTCCTTTCTACTCTTTCTGCCAAGAGCCTGCCCCTGCATTTGTCCTGGGAAACACGGTATTTAAGAGAAAACTATATTGGTATTAAAGCTGGTTTGTTTTAGTCCTCTGGTCCCTCTGGGTGGGGGGAGTGAACCCACCTCATCTCCCGCCTCCTTCCCTCCAACACACCTTTCTGTGGGCACCACAGAAGGGCAGGGCCCCCAGGATTTTGGAGAAGCCAGGTAGAGGTGACAGGAGGCCATGGCCCCCAGCAGCCTTCCGGGGCACTGTGCCTTCCCCTGTACCCTTGCTCAGAACTGACCCTCAGCTTTGCAGTTTGAGGGCTCTGCTATAGTTTAGCACCCCAAGGACTCATGCAGATGGGGGGCCTCAACAAAGGGACTCTCATCCAGGGCACCCTTGCCCCACCTAGGATCTCACTGGGTGGCCCCTGGAAGGGCCCAGGAGGAGCCCCCAGAGGGCTGTTCTCTCCATTCCCAGGGACGCTGCTGCCCATGGACATAGCCTGTGTGACCTGTATCCCCTGCCCTCCACCTACTGCCTAGGTGTTAGGCCAGGAACATCAGATGACAGCACGATCATCAGATTGGATGGGAAGGCTAGCCTGTGTCCGTCTACCAGACTCCCAAGGGCTGCCTCAGTGCCAGGCCCTGGGGTCACTACCAGAAACGGACCAGCCCCCAGGGAGGGCGTCCTCCTTGCTGGAGCCTGCATCTTGAGGGCATGGCCATCCTCCTGTAGCTTGTGCTTACGCTGTCATTCTTCGAGGGTCTGTCTGCTCAGCTCTGAATGCCAGGGCCCCTCTTGCCCCAGGCACTGATCAGCTGCTCTTGACCAGAGCCTTTGGGCAGCTGCAGCCCAGGAGGCAGGATGGGAGCTGCCTTGAGGGCCCACAGTTGGGGGGCTGGGAAGGTGGGGGCAGGGTAGGGGGAACAGCTGGAGCAAAGGCCCCATTGTCACCCCTGACATTCAGGGCAGGTGTTGGAGGAAGACCTTTGCACCTGGCGGGTGGCAAGAAAGACTTGCGGAGTGACGTGGTAGGTGGATGGCAGCCATGCGAGTAGGCTCAGTGGCTCCCAGGGTGTCACACTGTCCCCTCAGCCACTCAACAGCAGAGTTTCAACTGTTCTGACTCTGTCCAGTGACTGGGAGGGTTTCTTGGCTGGAATGGGGAGCCAGCCCAGGGGAGGGAACACATCTCTTCACACCAGGCATTCACACCCATGTTCCCGTGAGCCCCAAGGAGGGTGAGGGGCACCTTCCAAATTGGGGTCGGTGGTAACAGGGATACAAAGTGAATTCCTAACTTCCAATTTTCCAGATTTCTTGGAGGAATGTTGGGACCAGGGTGGGGTAAGTGGGGACAGGGAGGTGAGCTCCTGCTCAGCAAAGGCCCTGACCAAAGGCACCGGGAGGACTGGCTTTCCGTCCACCAAGCAGCCAGCAGCAGACAGTGCCTCCTTGTGGCGGATCTTCCCGGACCTCAGATTCAGTCTGGAAAGGGGGTTTGGACTGCAGAGTGTAAACTGCCAAAGTGGGGGGCCTCCCATAAAATGCTTACTGCCAGCAAAGGCAGGCCAAGAGCAAAGAAAGGCCGAGAAACCAGGGAATATGTGTTGAGAGACTAACACTTTAAATTTTATTTATGTATTTTTAAATGGGTAACCTTTGCCCATGGTACATATTTTTTAAAATACAGCAGAGATATAATGAACAGTCTCCCTCTTACCCCTGTCCCCAGCCACCCCTGGTCCCAGTTACTTATGAACCCTTCTAGAAGTATTTTGCGTGTTTAAGCAATTTGGTATATTTTATTCTTGGCGATTTTTTTATACGTATTAACATATTCCACATACTGTACCGACCTTGCCCTTTAAAAATATACCCTGGGGGGCCAGGTGTGGTGGCTCACACCTGTAATCCCAGCACTTTGGGAGGCCGAGGCGGGCGAATCACGAGGTCAGGAGTTTGAGACCAGCCTGGCCAACATGGTGAAACCCCGTCTCTACTAAAAATACAAAAAATTAGCGGGGCATGGTGGCGGGTGCCTGTAATCCCAGCTACTCGGGAGGCTGAGGCAGGAGAATCACTTGAACCTGGGAGGCGGAGGTTGCAGTGAGCCTAGAACATGCCACTGCACTCCAGCCCGGGCGACAGTGCAAGACTCCATCTCAAAAAAAAAAAAAAAAAAGAGAAAAAAATATATATATCCTGGAGAATATGAATGTTTTAAATTATCACATGCATCCTGAAAAGATATGTATATATCCTCGAGAGTTTTGCGTTAAAGATCTCCCGTTTTAAAAAAAAATTTTTTTTACAGCTAGTGGTATTCCATTGTGTATGTTTCCCATAACAAATGTTAATGACCTGCAGTGAGATCCCTATTGGTGGAAATTTGAGTTGTTTTTACTACTTTTATATTACAAACAACGCTGCAATAAATATTCTGAGGCCAGTGCCCCTCTGTACATATTCAAGCATTTCTAGAAGATAAGTTCCTGGAAGCA
Organism: Pongo abelii; assembly: GCF_028885655.2. Classification (NCBI taxonomy): domain Eukaryota; kingdom Metazoa; phylum Chordata; class Mammalia; order Primates; family Hominidae; genus Pongo; species Pongo abelii. The sequence goes on from NC_071994.2 coordinate 9,909,133, forward strand.
GCATTAATGAGTCAGGGGGGGCTGCGTTTGTCGTGGTGATAGCTGCTGTCCAGTTGCCCCTCCATGGGCAGAAACTTAAAGAATGACTCTTTAAGTCATTCTTGAGGACAAGTAGAAGGGACGTGGGCCCCCCAGGATGTTCAGGTAACTGGCCCGTACCCGGAGTCATCCTGGTGAAAGTCAAGGGGAGTGCCATGATGTGTGCTTCAGGATGGCGGAGGATCTGCCGTGTTCCCTGTGGCATGTCCAGCACCTGCTCACTGCCAGTGCTCAGGAGACCCTCATGAGTAAGGGAATGGACAAGATGTGGTGAAGAGGAGTCCCTGCAATCTGCCCTTGGACTGGGTGAGCAACCCCACCTCGCTGAGCTTTACTTTCCTTAGGTTTACCATATCCAAAGCCAACTGCAGGGCTGTCAGGAGGATCAGAAATACTGTAACAGACATAATGCAATAACACAGATGAATCTTAGAGGTAAATTAAAACAGCACTTTATGCACAATACGATAGCATATTATAAAGCTCAGAAACAAACTGAAACCATCTATTGTTTAGCAATACATGCCCAAGATACAACCCTATTAAAAAATCAAGGGAAGGAAAAGCACAAAATCTGAGATGGTGGTCCCTGAGAGGAGTGTGGGATGGGATAAGGAAGGAGCCCAGGAATTTTTAAAGGTATTGGTAGTATCTTAGCTCTCAGGTTTGGTGGTAGGTTCATGGGTATTTAAGTTATAACTCAGTTCCTAACTCACATAAGGTGCCACACATCCTTTTATATGTATCAAATATTATGTCATAAAATTTTAGTTTGGGCATGGTGGTTCATGTCTGTAATCCCAGCACTTTGGGAAACTGAGGCAGGCAGATCACTTGAGCCCAGGAGTTCTAGACCAGTCTAGGCAACATGATAAAACCCTGTCTCTACAAAAAATACAAAAATTAGCTGGACATGGTGGCACTCGCCTGCAGTCCCAGCTACTCTGGAGGCTAAGGTGGGAGGATTGCTTGAGCCTAGGAGTTCAAGGCTGCAGTGAGCTATGAACTTGCCACTGCACTCCAGCCTGGGTGACAGAGTGAGACCCTGTCTCAAACAGAAAAAAAAAAAAAAAAGGAAAAAAAATTAAAAAAAATATTTAAAAGTAATCACTGAAAAAATAGAACTCGCTTGAAAGACAAGACCAAAAACAAAGAGGACGTTTCCCTAGATGATGAAAGCAAGTGGAGAGGAATCACTGCAGTGTCCTGCACAGAACTCTGGAATTGCCGCCTTGCAGTTGCTGCCTTTTAGTGTGTATTGTTGAAAGACAGTTTTATTGAGGCATAATTGGCATACAATAAGCTGCATATAAAAATGTGTACGTGATGACTTTTGACATACGTGTACACCCGTGAAGCCATTTCCACAATCAAGATAACCACCATCCCCTTCACTCTGGGAAGTTTCCCATGCTCTTGGTAAACCCACCCTCCTGCTTCTCCTTGCCTCCCATCCCCAAGTAACAACTGTGCTGCTTTCTGTCATACAGGTTAATCTGCGCTTTCTGTCATACAGGTTAATCTACACTTTCTAGAATGTATGTAAATAGAATCACACAGTATGTACTTGTGTTTTGTCTGGCTTCTTGCTTAGCTGAGCACGAGGATTTGCGAGTCATCCCTGTTGCATGCATTACTAGTTTATTCCTTTTTATTGCCAAGTAGTATTCCATTGTTTGGATGCACCAGTTTGTTTCGCTGTTCACCTGTTGATGGACATTTGGACCATGTTTAGTTTTGAACTATTACAAATAAAGCTGCTATGAACATTCATGTACCTGTCTTTGTGGAATATATTCTATCATTTCTTGTGGGTAAATACTTTGGAGTGGAAGGGCTGAGTCATAGATAAGTGTTTTTTTTTTTTTTTTTTTTTTTTTTTGAGACGGAGTCTCACTCTGTCACCTAGGCTGGAGTGCAGTGGCCTGATCTTGGCTCACTACAACCTCTGCCTCCTGGGTTCAAGTGATTCTCCTGCCTCAGCCGCCTGAGTAGCTGGGATTACAGGCATGCCCGGCTAATTTTTGTATTTTGAGTAGAGATGGAGTTTCGCCACGCTGGGCAGACTGGTCTTGAACTCCTGACCTCAGGTGATCTGCCTGCCTCGGCCTCCCAAAGTGCTGGGATTACAGGTGTAAGCCACTGTGCCCGGCCGCATCTTTTTCTGTTTTTTTTTTTTGAGATGGGAGTCTTGCTCTGTTGCCCTGACTGGAATACAGTGATGTGATCTCGGCTCACTGCAACCTCTGCCTCCCGGGTTCAGGTGATTCTCCTGCCTCAGCCTCCTGAGTACCTAGGACTTCAGGTGTGCACCGGTACACCCGGCTAATTTTTGTCTTTTTAGTAGAGATGGGGTTTCTCCACGTTGGACAGGCTGGTTTTGAACTCCTGGTCTCAAGTGATCTGCCTGCCTTGGCCACCAAAAGTGTTGCGATTACAGGTGTGAGCTACCGTACCCAGCCTTCTTTTGTTTTTTGAGATGGGGTCTCATTCTGTCACCCAGGCTGGAGTGCAGTGGTGTCACCTCCACTCACTGCCACCCCTGCCTCTGGGGCTCAAGCCATCCTCCCACCTCAGTCCTCATGAGTAGCTGAGACTACAGGCTCACACTACCACACCCAACTAATTTTTTATCTTTTGTAGAGACAGGGGTCTACCCATGTTGCCCAGGCTGGTCTTGAATTCCTGGCCTTGAGTGATCCCACTTCACCCTTCTAAGTAGTTGGGATTACAGATGTGAACCACCTCAACGCATTTTTTATTTTTTATTTTTGAGACGGAGTCTCGCTCTGTCACCTAGGCTGGAGTGCAGTGGTGCGATCTCAGCTCACTGCAAGCTCCGCCTCCCGGGTTCATGCCATTCTCCTGCCTCAGCCTCCCGAGTAGCTGGGACTACAGGCGCCTGCCACCACACCCAACTAATTTTTTTTTGTATTTTTAGTAGAGATGGGGTTTTGGGGTTTCACCGTGTTAGCCAGGATGGTCTCAATCTCCTGACCTCATGATCTGCCTGCCTCGGCCTCCCAAAGTGCTGGGATTACAGGCATGAGCCACTGCACCCAGCCTTTTTTTTTTTGAGATGGTCTCCCTCTGTCACTCAGGCTTCAGTGCAGTGGTGTGATGACAGCTTATTGCAGCCTCAAACTCTTTGGGGTCAAACAATCCTCCTGCCTCAGCCTCCCAAGTAGCTGGAACTACAGGCACATATCACGCTCAGCTGATTATTATTATTTTTGTTTCTGTAGAGACAGTCTCCCTATGTTGCCCAGGCTGGTTTCAAAGTCCTCGCCTCAAGCAATCCTCCTGCCTTGCCTTCCCAAAGTGCTGAGATTACAAGTGTGAGCCACCGCACCCAGCCCTTGGTGCATTTCTCAATGCCTATACAGTTATATAATGTTGCATAAATGGAATCACGGAATACATTTTTTAAACATATGAAGCATTTTTTTTTAATGTTAGCATTTTTAGGCTGGGTGTGGTGGCTCACGCCTGTAATCCCAGCACTTTGGGAGGCTGAGGCGGGCGAATCACTTGAGATCAGGAGTTTGAGGCCAGCCTGGCCAACATGGTGAAACCCCGTCTCTACTAAAAATACAAAAATTAGCCAGGCATGGTGGCGCATGCCTGTAATCCCAGCTACTCTGGAGGCTGAGTCATGAGAATCACTTGAACCCAGGAGGAGGAGGCTGCAGTGAGCCAAGATCATGCCACTGCACTCTGGTCTGAGTGACAGAGCAAGACTCCATCTCATAAGAAAAAAAAAAAAGTTGGATGTTTAAGATGTATTGGGCAACTTCCAGTCGCCCATTTCACTCTGCAATAGGAGGGCATGTGCTGTGTATCCTTCTGTAGCCTTTGTTACGCTCAGATAATCATATGCAAACATGCACACATCTGTATGGGTTTGTGTTACAAAAACAAGGCCATGTCATATATATTTCTTTGTTAACACAGAACAGAAGTTACTTTAGGTCGGTTGGTATGAATTAACAGCTTTTCAAAGCTGCCTAATATTCTAGGTTATGGGTTTTCCAATTCAATCATTCATAATATTGATGGAAATTCACTTTGTTTGCCCATTTTTACCACTACAAACAATGCTGCAGTAAATGCAGAAGACTTTGAAAACATTATATAATCACATGGCTTGTTTGTGGGCAGATTCCCAGGAGTGGGATATTGGATCAGAAGGGTTTGTTTTCTTTCTTTTGAGACAGAGTCTCACTCTGTCGCCCAATCACAGCTCACTTCTGCCTCTACCTCCTGGGCTCAAGGGATCCTCCCACCTCAGCTTCACAAGTAGCTGTGAGTACAGATGCATTTTTTTTATTTTTTTGAAAGGGGGAACAATTTTAATAGACAACAGAATGCTTTCTAAAAGATTAACGATAGTAGGTGTTAGCACATTTATGTTCTGCTATTTTCATTTATTTTGAGATTCCTCATTATCACCTTAATTTGTATTTCCCTTATGGCAGTGTCTAAATAGTGGTAAATAAATTAGCTAGTCTCAAGGATTCTGTAACAGTCGCACAAACTCAGCACAGTCTAAGGTGGTACTGCTATAACAGAATCCCTGAGACTGGGTAATTTATTTATTTGAGACAGGGTCTTGCTCTGTTGCTCAGGCTGGATTGCAGTGGTGTGATCATAGCTCATTGCAGCCTTGATCTCCTGGGCTCAAGTAATCCTCCTGCTTCAGCCTCTCGTGTAGCTGGGACTATAGACATGGACCACCATGACCAGTATTTTTTTTTATTTTTTATTTTTTTAGTAGATGTTGCCCAGGCTGGTCACAAACTTCTGAGATCAAGGCATTGAGAAATGCCTCCCACCTCAGACTCTCAAAGTGCTGGGATTACAGGCATTAGCCACCACACCCAGTCTGGGTAATTTATAAAGAATAGAGATTTCTGGCTGGGCATGGTGGCTCACACCTGTAATCCCAGCAGTCTGGGAGGCCAAGGTGGGTGGATCACCTGAGGTTAGGAGTTTGAGACCAGCCTGGCCAACATGGTGAAACCCTGTCTCTTAAAAATACAAAAAATTAGCCAGGCATAGTAGTGGCACCTGTAATCCCAAATACTTGGGAGGCTGAGGCAGGAGAATCATGTTGGCCAGGCTGGTCTCAAACTCCTGACCTCAGGTGATCCACCCACCTCGGCCTCCCAAAATGTTGGAGCCACCACGCCTGGCTGGAGATTAAGTTTCTAACACATGAGCTTTGGGGGACACATTCAAACCTGTCCACCTAAAGTAATCAAAAGGGTCAGAATCTAATTTTAATAGTTTATTCAAGCACAAAACATGAGAGTGGACTACCTGGAAACACCGACTCCAAATGAATGGGGTCAGTGTTTCGAAGTAGAGAAGTTAAGGTTTCATTTACACATGCAGAGGCAGAGGAGTTTTAGGATTACATTCTTCATATATGGCCAGTGCATACTTACAGTAATTTGGTTATAGGCCGAGTGCAGTGGCCCACGCCTGTAATCCCAGCACTTTGGGAGGCCGAGGTGGGCAGATCACCTGAGGTCAGGAGTTCAAGACCAGCCTGGCCAACATGGTGAAATTCCATCTCTACAAAAATGTAACAATTAGCTGGGCATGATGGCAGGTGGCTGTAATCCCGGCTACTCAGGAGGCTGAGGTGGGAGAATCGCTTGAACCTGGAAGGCAGAGGTTGCGGTGAGCTGAGATTGTGCCATTGCACTCCAGCCTGGGCGACAGAGCCAGACTCTGTCTCAAATTGAAATAATAATAATAATAATAATTTGGTTGTAAGCAGTGTTTCTTTTAGGGAGGCATACATTTAACATTTTTTACAGAGGGTGTAATAGTCATGGGTTTGCTGTCATCTGGTCTAAGTAAAGCAGGACAACAAAAGGGAAGTTAATCTATAAGGAGGGTCATTAAGAAGATAGCAGGTTTTTGTCCCTTGTTTAATTCTCTCCAATAATTGTACAGAACAAGAAAAACAAGCAGGTCTAATTTATTATCTCAGAAAAAATTATAACCATACGTGGCTGAGATCACAGTCACCTCTCTCTCCAGGTTTCAAGTGTTGTGGGGGTTCCAACATCTTTTCTATTTATTTTTAAAAACCACAGCAGAGGTGTTGTGCACGCTTTCATGTTTCTTGGCTATTTGGATTTGTTCTTCTGAGACATGTACATTCCTATTTTTTGCTCATTTTCTATTGTTTTTGCCTTTTTTCTAATTCATTTTTAAGATGTATTTGTATATCACAGGTATTGGCTCTTTATCACGTACGGCAAATATTTTTCCTCATCTATCATTGTCTGACTTTTATCAGTGTTAATTTTCGGGGTAATCAAGTATTTTTTTTACAGTTTGAGGTTCCTGTCTTTGCAGTCTCTCAACCCCTAGAATACCCTTATAGTCTCCTAAATTATATTCTAAATGTTTTATTGTTTAAATTTAGACTCTACGCCATTTATCAACTAAATCATCTTTTCCTGATTGAAATAAAATACCACCTTTGTGGTATTTCCGGATTCTGTTGCACTAATGTGTCTTTCCTACCAACAATATCATATTGTTTTATTATTGTGGTTTTTTGTTTTTGAGACGGAGTCTCATTCTGTTGCCCAGGCTGGAGCACAGTGGTGCGATCTCAGCGCACTGCACCTCCGCCTCCTGGGTTCAAACAATTCTCCTGCCTCAGCCTCCTGAGAAGCTGGGATTATAGGCGTCTGCCACCACGCTCGGCTAATTTTTGTACTTTTAGTAGAGACGAGGGTTTCACCGTGTTGGTCAGGTTGGTCTCGAACTCCTGACCTCAGGTGATCCCCCCGCCTTGGCCTCCCAGTGCCTTGGCACTGGCCTATTGTGTTTTATATACTATGTTTGTCATCTGGAAAGGCAAGCTCCTGCTCCGTCTTGTAGTTTTTCCACTACTGTAGTAGTTATTTTATTTTTGACAGTCTCGCTCTGTCACCCAGGCTGAAGTGCAGTGGCCCAATCTCGGCTCACTGCAACCTCCGCCTCCCGGGTTCAAGCGATTCTCTTGCCTCATCCTCCCGGGAAGCTGGGATTGCAGGAGCGCACCACTACGCCCAGCTAATTTTTGTATTTTTCGTAGAGACGGGGGTTTCACCATGTTGGTCAGGCTGGTCTCGACCTTATGACCTTGTGATCCGCCCGCCTCGGCCTGTCAAAGTGCTGGGATTACAGGCGTGAGCCACCGCGCCCGGCCGTAGTTATTGTTTTATACGATTTTAAGATCATTTAATTAAATCCTCTGAACTCCGTTGAGATTCCAATAGAAGTATTTGTAATTTTTGAATTGACAAGCTTATGTTACCTTTCATCTAATATGTTGTTGCATCAGTTCAAATACTGTTTTAAATCCTTCTATAAGTCTTCTCTATTCGTAGCTTTTTGGGTCACTTTTTTTTTTTTTTCCAAAAAAACAGGAAGTCCCTTTTTACCTGCGGCGCCAACTGAGCCGGTTTTCCGGCGCGCGCCAGCCCCTCCCCTGCTCCCGCCCCAAGGTTCCGCGTTACCATGGGAACAAAGGTTGACGTCACTCAGGGCTTCCTTGCTGCACCCGAGGGTCGATGGTGAAGGGAGACGGGTGGAGAAGCGGTTTTGCTCCATCTACGCATGCGCACTTCCTGCTCCAGGATTCCCCCGCCATAAATCTCGTTCCGGCTGGGCCTTTTCCGCCGCGACTTCTCGCTTAATCCCGGAGAAATTGCCCCCTGGGGGAGGGGAGTAGAAAAAGGCTGGAACCAGCGACAGCCAATCCCGCGACACTACAAGGCAGGCGAGATTGATTGAGTCCACCACCGCAGCCAATGAGAGAGCTCGTCGCCGCTCCGTCACAGAGTTCGCCCCACCCCATCCCCTCCTTTCTGGACTCGGAGCTCAGTTCACGCAGTAACAAATGAAGTGCGCGCTGCGACACCTCCCAGCCCACCGGACTCCGCCGCCATTTCCTCGCCTGGCTTAACGGTTCGGCCAATCCCAGCGCGCATCAAGAAGGACTGAGGCTCCGCCAATCGGAGGCCGCCGATTTCGACCCTTCGCCTCGGCCCGGCCCAATCCAGGCCCCGGCCCCGCCGCCCCCGGCCCGCCCCCACGGCGCCCTCTCTCCTCCCTCTTTGTGCGTCTCGCGCCGCCGCCGCCCGCCGCGTGAGAGGACGGGCTCCGCGCGCTCCGGCAGCGCAGTCGGGTCCCCTCCCCCCGGGAGGCTTGCGAAGGAGAAGCCGCTGCAGAGGAAAAGCAGGTGCCGGTGCCTGTCCCCGGGGGCGCCATGGCGACCGGAGCGAACGCCACACCGTTGGGTAAGCTGGGCCCCCCCGGGCTGCCCCCGCTTCCCGGGCCCAAAGGAGGCTTCGAGCCGGGCCCTCCGCCTGCACCCGGGCCTGGGGCGGGGCTGCTGGCTCCCGGGCCGCCGCCGCCCCCGCCCGTGGGCTCGATGGGGGCCCTGACCGCGGCCTTCCCCTTCGCGGCACTGCCTCCGCCGCCTCCGCCGCCGCCCCCTCCGCCTCCCCAGCAGCCGCCGCCGCCTCCACCGCCACCGTCCCCCGGCGCCTCGTACCCGCCGCCGCCGCAGCCGCCCCCTCCGCCGCCGCTCTACCAGCGCGTGTCGCCGCCGCAGCCGCCGCCACCCCAGCCGCCGCGTAAGGACCAGCAGCCGGGCCCGGCCGGCGGCGGAGGAGGTGAGTCGGGCCGAGAGAGCGCGAGAGGCGTCGCGCGGACGGGCCCGGCCGCCTGAGGGGCGCGCGGCGGCGGCAACGGCGGCTGCACGCGGCAGGGGCGCGCGCGCGCGCGCGCACGGGCAGGCCCGGGCGGAGGCGCCCCAGGGTGCGCGCGGCCTGGTTCTAGGGCCTCGAGTGCGCACGCGCGCTGTTGGGGGAGGGCTGGGCGGGTGGGAGGCGCTCTGTGCGCAGACGCAGTGAGGTGGCCGGGCTGTGCGGCGCAACTCTATAGACTGGGGGCCCCCTATTGCCCTCCAGTCTGCTGGTGTCGGGAAGAGGGGTGGCGGGTGTTCAGCGCTGGACGGGGTGCTGGCTGTGAATGCCAGCAGGGCGTGAAAGCCTCACCTGATGACATGCAGCGACTCCCGACTCGCTTCTGGTCTTGAGGAACCAGAATGGGAACCGTACCAAGGATAGCTCCTCTGCTTCTACAGCAAGGCAGGGTTTTCATCCGGGAGAGGTTGGCATGCTTCAGATGATGGTTGGGTCTGATCTTTCTTGGTCTCTTTTGGGGAGAGAACTCTAGTTTGTTTTTTTAAATCTCCGTTCAGTATGTTTAGATCTCAGTCTGATTGGCTGCCCTGTCACTTTGTTTTAAAAAGTTTTTACCTCTGATCCTGTACCCCTTGGGAAATAGGAGGACTCTTTTGTGGCAAATGTAGGGAGTTTCTGCCTATGTATGGGGAAAGGAGAACTTGGCTGCTATTGTACAGGTTGTTGTTTGTTGAATTTTTGATAGATCCTTTTAAGAGTTCAGACCCTCAGTGTCCAACTGGCCAGGAAAATTGAATGCTGATCTTGGCTAAACTTATGAAGACAAAAGTGATCTTGTTGAGGAATTGGGCTTTTCTCACTTGGTAGGGTGTAACTAGGTTTAGCTGTGGTCCGGCCTCTCTTACAAAAGTGACTGGTGAGGGGAGTGGAGGTGGGTGGAGCCTCCAGTCCCATCAGGACTGCTTTGCAAACTTGTGATTCTTCAGTGTATTCGTGTCTCCCCTGGGGATTTCAGAGCACTCATGGTTGATGTAGTATGTATTTAACACTCTCTGCAGCCGTATGCATTAAGATTATTATGTTTATATATTTGACAGTTTCTCTAGACAAAAGAAGGTGAAATGTTAACTTGCCTGACCAAGGACCACATACCCTTATAGTGGCCATAAGCTTTAAATCTCTGATCTCTGAGGTTTGTTTTCTGTTTTTTCACTGTTTAAGTTTTAGGTTAAGCTCTCAGTTTCACAGTCTGCTGAGTTTCTGTGTAGTACCTTAAATAACCTTAGCGGTTTGTTGATAACTATTTATATTTACATCTGATGGACTTTGTCTCTGCCTTTAGACTTCCCAAGTAAGAAGCGGAAGAGGAGCCGCTGGAACCAAGACACAATGGAACAGAAGACGGTGATTCCAGGAATGCCTACAGTTATTCCCCCTGGACTTACTCGAGAACAAGAAAGAGCTTATATAGGTAAATATACGTTCTGCATCCAAATGCATTTTGAGATTGTTACGATTTATTCTGAGCAAGATCTGCATTTCTTGAAAGTTTGAGATTGTAGTTTTTTTTTTTTGAGATGAGATACTTTCACGACTGGTATCATCTGTCAGTTTTTGCCCAGTGAGTTCTGCATTTGCAACTCCTTGTTTTGGTCTGTTCATAACTGCAGTGTTCTCCATGAGTATCAGGAAGGTAGGGTTTCACTTAGGAGTAAGAACAGTCCCCAGTACAGCAGTCACCCTTTTCAGCTGCTGTTCATTGCCAGTTGATGAGGTGAGTGTCATCTGCCTCTCTGGACAGGCCCCAGTGGAGAACACCGCAGGTACTGTAAACCAAGTACTTTTCACAGCATGGCCTTTCACCGTAATTTCATATTTCTCCCCCTAAAATGTGGTTTTTTACTTTTTATAGGTACTTTCTGAAAGAAAAAAAAAACTGACAAAAAGTGGTTCTGAGAGTGTGTTTACAATTTACCCCTTTTTATTTTCTTGAATTTAAGAATTTAACCTTCCCTTCAACATCTTTTCTGGTTTGGTCTATGGAGAGCTGTCTTAAAATAAAGGCTCTTGTATTTACTGTTAAAGAACTCTGCTGGGAAAGGGATATTGCATGGATATGGAATGAAGTGCTAGGATAAAAAGGTTTTATCTGCTGGAAGGTTTTGAGAATTAAGAATGACTATCCACAGTGGAATTGAAATTAACCTTAAAATTGCTTTTTTGAAAAAAAAGTTTTTAATTGCAAGTTTTATCTTTATATACCTGTGCAGCTGTCTCAAAAAAGTTCACTTGATAAACATTTTGTACTAACCAAATAAACATCCCCTTTGGAGGAAATTCGGGCAAAGACCTCCTAAGCCTACGAGGCTGTGGCCTTCACAACCAAAAAGCTTCAAGGCCAGCATGTTACTACTCTTGAGGGTCTTAATTTCCTGTTTTTTAGACTGCTGAGAATTTTGAGACGTTGGAATTGTCTGTCTCCTTTCACAGTACTACTAATACTTGTTCTTTCCCCTACTGTTCCTGTCTACTCCCACCCATTCCCTTGTGTCTCATATTAGACCAGTCTGGGTCTTTACAACCTTGTGAAATGCCCGTAGTGGAGTGATATCCCAAGAACACAAGCATACTTAGAAGATGGGAAGAGCACAAATTCTTTACATCTCTCCATTTGTCTTTCTGTGGAGGGCTAGTTAGTTCACTGGGCCCTAAGGGCTATTTATAGCTATAATCAAAATAGATAGAATCAAAGGAGAGGTGTAGTTCTCCACAGAAGAGAATGACCCTTTTTATTTAGATCAGTCCCCATATCTCCATAGTCAGTTAGGAAGACTCACCTTCTCCCCTCAGTGAAAGTGACTTTCACCTCGAGTTGTTGAGCTTAATACTCAACTGCAAAGTCAGAACTTTTTAGGCATAAAGGAGTTTGGGGAACCATGTGTCTTACTAATTTTCTATCTCCCACGGTACATACTGCTTTGTCCAGGATGCCCTCAATATCTTTTTTTTTTTTTTTTTTTTTGAGAGACGGAGTCTTGCTGTGTCACCAGGCTGGAGTGTAGTGGTGCAATCTCGGCTCACTGCAACCTGCGTCTCCTGAGTTCAAGTGATTATCCCGCCTCAGCCTTCCAAGTAGCTGGGACTACAGGCGCACGCCACCATGCCCAGCTAATTTTTTTTGTATTTTTAGTAGAGACGGGGTTTCACCATGTTGGCCAGGATGGTCTTGATCTCTTGTCCTCATGATCTACCTGCCTTGGCCTCCCAAAGTACTGGGATTACAGGTGTGAGCCACTGCGCCCAGCCAGTATCTTCTTTCGATAATAATGGGTTTTCATTTCTTCAGGGTTTCAGTGTGTGGGTTTGGTATAGCCCTGTGGATGTATTTAAAGTTAGAAGGAATCTTTGGTTAGACACGCATTAATCCTATCTTGGAGCCAGCTCAGTTTTTACCCAACCTAGTAACATTTGCCCTTATTGGAGATGCCTGCTCAAAATTCTCAGATGCTGCGAAGGTAAGGAACAGGTGGTTATTCCGCATGTTGAAGAAAGCTGCTTTGGCTCTGCAGTTCCCATTATCTTGGAAAATCAGCTGTGTAACATTTCCCTGGAGTCACTGGCAACTTCTGTGAAACCCTCATCTCTCTTTTTCATGCACAGGCTCATTGGTCAAGGCCCGAGGGCCAAGTACATTGTCTTTGAACACACATTCCATTCTTCTACACGCCTGCTCCCCATAGGAATAGTGAGCCTGAACACAAATTCTTAGCACTTTATGGTTACTGGTTTATTAAGATATGTGGTTTGTCATTTAATATTTGAATAAATATTTCATATAATTGAATAAAAGCTGCAGGTATTGGGAGGCCCTTACTAGTACAGGTCTGGTTGTACAGAAAGAGTATGTACAAATTTCTATAAGGTGTTGAATTTTGTTATTAAATGTCTTATTTAAGGAATTTTAAATGTGGTATTAATGAAAATGATCTTTGGTCAGTTGGTATTTTTCCTTGTCCCATGTTAATTGGGTCTCAGTTTGGGCTACGTTTAATGAAGAAAAAACTCAATTCTTGCCCTCAAGTAATTTGATGGGAATCGGGTATTGGTGACGTAACATGGTTTCTGGTTCTGGGTACCAATTGTGAGCAAGCCTTGGTGGGGAGGAAGAGGTGAAACACCTCCTAATAATTGCTTGGATGTTAGCCTTAGTGAACAGTCTTTATTGCTAACCCCTCTTCCAACAAACTGTTTGCTTCCTTAAGTGATAACCATTTTGAAGTGAAAAAAACCTATAGATGTAAAAGGACTCCTGCCGATAGGTGGTTGGGGGTTTTTGCTTCAATGTGTTCACTGATCAGTCGTCCCTTTCAAAGTCTCCGAGTTCTTCATGCTTGTTGTTGAGATTTGAGATGTTTATTGGTAACATTGTCTTTTTTCCATCCTTTTTTTTTCTTTCCTAACCTGGTTTCTTCCAGTGCAACTGCAGATAGAAGACCTGACTCGTAAACTGCGCACAGGAGACCTGGGCATCCCCCCTAACCCTGAGGACAGGTTGGGAAACAGTTTTAACCAGCTGACAGTAACGCTTTTACCTTTTTCTCAATACGTTTTACTGGTGGCAACATATTGTGTCAGTTCAATAAAATCCTAGTATGACGACTGTACCCTGTCCACTCTGGGGATTAAGGTTTAATTAGAAATATGTATGGTCAGTCAACAGTTAGAAAATTGGAATAAAACTTAAAAATGTTGGGAGAATAAAAAGTTACAGGAAAATGGACAACTGGTTTCCAATTGGTAAGCATGTAGATCTTCACCTGATTTACCCACCCTTAGGGACAGTGAGGTGGCCCGTTAACCTGCCTTTTCAGTACCTGCTTTGGCCGAAAGCCCAGGGCATAGAATTTTTCTCACAGGTACATGGTGCAGGGACTAAAAATATTTTTGAGCATCCCTGAACTTGAGCAAGCCAGGAGCTCTGGTCAGCTCATTGCTGCAGTCTTCCTGCTCATGGTTTTGAGATGGTTTCAAAATCAGATGAGATTTCTAACCAACTTCCTTCACTGCCAGTTAACTTTCAGCCTTGGCCATTGCCTTGGGGGTGTTGGGAGGGGCCAGAATATTCTCACCTATTTTGGGAAGGCATGCAACCAACCCTAAATTACTTTTTTTTTTTTTTCCTTAAAGGGAGCGTGGGCCTCAAACAGCTGTGGTCATGTCATTTCAGTTTGCAGTTTCTCTCACCTCAGAAAAATAAATTGTGTGGGGGAGATGAACTTTTTTAAACTGGAATTTTATTAGCTGATTGAACAGCTAAAATTGGTCATTTAATTAGAAGGGCAGTAAGTCTCTCCCTCTCACTGAATTTTCTCTTAGCACATACAGCATAGTTGAAAAGACTTTGCTTTAAAAAGTAGTGTTTTTGGTTTTTGTTACCTAGTTAATAGCTTATTAAATCAGGAAGATGATGTAATGGCTTTAGAAGTCACTCACTCATGCATCTTTCTTCCATGCTTTGCCAGGAAACATTAACTTCCTTGTTTCTCCATATTGACTCTTTAATTTGACTTACTACATTTGCTATATTTTACCTATAGATAGATTTTGGTTGTAGGGTTGTGTTTCGTTTCTTTTTGAAGATTTTTTTTTTTTTTTTTAATTTACATTGTAGGTCATAGACCACAACTGTTTAGTGCCTTTTTGGCCTTTTTCCCTTGGATAATATGTCTACAGGTCACCAGTCAATTCCTCCAAAGGTTGAATTTTTAACAAACCTTCTTTGCTTCCTGGATAACTGGGATTAGAATTTAGTCGATCTAGCCGATGCCTATTGGAGGTGAAGAAGTCGGGCCAGTCTAACCTCTAGAATACTAGCTTTTGCCTTTCACTTCTGCAATTTGGGAGGAGGTTAAACTGTTGTGAGGCCTTCACATGGCCAATTGGGTGCTGGTAAGAGTTGTTTTTGTAACTAGCCTAAGAATGCTTAATTCTAGACAGCTGTGGGGTGGGAATTAGAAATGTCAAGCATGTTAGAAATAAAACCAGAGCAGGGTTTTTCCTCCCTTGTATTCAGTTTTGAAAGAGGCCCTAATGCCTGATTGGTTTTGCTTTTGAGCCCAGGTTGGAGGGAAATGCATGGGTTTTCTTAATTAAGATAATTTCTTAAAAAGGTGTTATATCAATTAAGCCACTTTATTGTTATTTCGATGCTGCTTAACTTGCACAGTAAAAACATGTTTAAAACTTTTCTTGTAGACTTAAATGTATAAGATGGTAGTCTAATGAGCTGGGGTATGTTTGCTTTTGTTCACTCTTAATGGATTGTGCTAACAGTTTATACAAATGCTAGAAACGGAGGTGTCATTTAGCCGTCATTAGCCATGAACAAACCTGACCTTTTATTCCATCGTGTGTGTAACGTGGTGTGACATGGTTCCCTTTAGGCTGAAGACAGTGGGAGCAGCCGAGTTCAGTCCTTGCTCTCCAACTAGGCAAGGTTCTCTCAACTAAACCAAGGGTATAGGAGTCTTGACTACTTTCAGTATGTTTTTTTAATAACCTGATCCACATGGTCTCTTCCCTTCTTGCAGCTGCTACTAAATTTTCATTCAGAATATCAAGCTATGGTCCTTTTTGTAATCTTAACTCAAAATTCTAGGAGTGTAACCTCTCTTTTTTATTACCGCAAAATCCAGCTGTGGTAAACTGACCATTTTATCATTATATTTTTTTACTTGTAGCAACAGCATTTTACTCCTTAAAAAAAATGAGAGAGAGAAAATCTGCTTTCTGGACTTGTAAACTCTGGTGGAGAATCATAGGTTTTCCCCTTGCTGTTTGCAGGTTCAGACCCTAGACAAGTATGACCAAATCTGCATTTGCAGCCTCTCGCAGAAGCTGCTTTAGCACTTTAACGTTTTTCTCTACCCAGACTCCCCAACCTCGAACAGCCAGAAAACAGGTTGTCTCCTGGGCCTTGGACACAGCCAGCCAGGCCATTGAAGGAAAAGCAAAGACGAAGCCTTGAACCATCTCTCTCCATTGTGGGGGCCAAGTAGCTGCAGTAGCCTTCAGTCCCAGTTGCATTGGGTTAAAGAGCTCATACATACTATGTGTTAGGGGTACAGAAGCTTTTCCTCATAGGGCATGAGCTCTCCAAGAGTTAACCTTTTGCCTAAACTTGGGGTTTCTGTGGTTCATAAAGTTGGGATATGTAATTTTTTTTCAAATGGAAGAAAATCCGTATTTGGCAAGAAGACTCCAGGGGATGATACGGTCCTTGCCACTTATAGTCCAGAGATTTTCCCCAAAGGATAGACATTTTTTCCTCTCATCACTTCTAGATGCAAAATCTTTTATTTTTTTCCTTTCTCACACACACCCCAGACCCCTAACGTTAAGCCAGCTTCCATCTCCCCATTCCACACGATCTTGAGTAGCACACGTTATGGTCGGTTCCTCCGAAGAGTGTTGTATTAGGGTCTGAGAGGCAGAGGGGCTGGGAAAGACTTGTTATAGTCCGTGTGGGAATGAGAGAAGTCGGGGCAGAATAGTAAACGGGAGTCTGTTTCCCACAGGTCCCCTTCCCCTGAGCCCATCTACAATAGCGAGGGGAAGCGGCTTAACACCCGAGAGTTCCGCACCCGCAAAAAGCTGGAAGAGGAGCGGCACAACCTCATCACAGAGATGGTTGCGCTCAATCCGGATTTCAAGCCACCTGCAGATTACAAGTAAGCAGAGGGGTTTGGTCATCTGGGATGAGGACACATGCAGATCATGGGTGACCTGGGATGGGACAATATTGGTACCACTCACCTCTTGCCTCAAGTCACCCATAATTAGCACTTGGTACCAATATTTAGTTTTAGAAAAGCTGCTGGCTGTATCATCCTCCAGAAATGTGCAGTGACACAGGCTTTTCTTTCTTAGACCTCCAGCAACACGTGTGAGTGATAAAGTCATGATTCCACAAGATGAGTACCCAGAAATCAACTTTGTGGGGCTGCTCATCGGGCCCAGGTGAGTAACTGCTGGTCTATAGGATATAGAATTCCTTTAGAGCCTGTGAGATGTGTGCGTTTTGTGCCTAATTGGGTACTGTTGGCTTACTTTTCCCGTTTTTGGTAGGACATTTCATTTTGGCTGAATTAATGCCTTTCTGTGAGAAGGTGTCTTAACTTCCCCACTAGTGCGGAGAAGTCAAATCCTCAGGTTTACTGTGGCTGACCATAATGTAGAGTTCATGGAGCTCTTGGTGGGAAAATCCAATTCTCTGCGCCTGTGGTTTCCCACCAATGCCAAATTGGTCCAGCCTCTGTTCCCTCTTGAGTATGAACTTGTCAGGTATCAACTCAGTCATTTCTGTCTCTCTCTAGAGGGAACACCCTGAAAAACATAGAGAAGGAGTGCAATGCCAAGATTATGATCCGGGGGAAAGGGTCTGTGAAAGAAGGGAAGGTTGGGCGCAAAGATGGCCAGATGTTGCCAGGAGAAGATGAGCCACTTCATGCCCTGGTCACTGCCAATACAATGGAGAACGTCAAAAAGGCAGTGGAACAGGTGAGCAGTGAGCCCAGAAAGGAAGCCTCTTGGTAGAAACCTAGGTGGAGGCCCTAAGCACTTAACTGTCCACTGCATCTTCACTAGATAAGAAACATCCTGAAGCAGGGTATCGAGACCCCAGAGGACCAGAATGATCTACGGAAGATGCAGCTTCGGGAGTTGGCTCGCTTGAATGGGACCCTTCGGGAAGACGACAACAGGTATGTGATCAGTTTAAAGGAGAGAGTATAGAGACCTGAAGAACCTATGGAAGTAGAGATTGTTCCCTTGCATTGACCTCTTTTTCCTTTAATAGGATCTTAAGACCCTGGCAGAGCTCAGAGACCCGCAGCATTACCAACACCACAGTGTGTACCAAGTGTGGAGGGGCTGGCCACATTGCTTCAGACTGTAAATTCCAAAGGTGAGGGGCTGGCTCTTGGTGGTTTCCTGGTAGCCTGTGATGTGCAGGACAACTCTTCTGGCACATTAATTGGTTGCTGTTAATCTTACCAAGAGAAACATCCTTTCTGTTAGTGTGGTCTGTAATGGTGTGATTTAAAGCCCAGGATGATGAGAAATAGGGTGTACAGATACCCCTGTTTGTTTGTCTTGAGCCCAAAAAAACTGGAAGTTTCCATTTTGGGTATGTTTTCACTGGGGCTCAATAGGAAATTCACTGCTTTTGCTGTTCAGAATTGGTTCAAGAAGACTAAGCAATCTCTGTACAGATTTCTGACCAGTTGCAAGTCAGCACTCGATATCAACACTTTTTGACTGGCTGGCGAACGTGCAAGGTTTTGTTTAGGAAGTTCGTTCTGGCAGTTGTGCCAGTCTTGCATAGATTTTCCTTTCCTCAAACTGGGAATGAAGTTTGATGAAATTAACTTGAGAGAAACTGTGCTTCATCGGTGCTCAGGGTCTCCTGTGCTCCATCGGTGCTCAGGGTCTCCTGTGCTCTTCGCCCAGGGTCCCTCTGCTCTGGTGATCCCAGATGCAGAACTGGGCATGAAACTGAAGATCTGATGAGACTGTTGAGAGCCATGCCCAGTAAGGGGTTAGAAAGATGTGTGATGATCTGGTGATTGAATTCTTCAAAACTTTCCGTATGTTGGTTCCTCAGGATAAAAGCTTCCTTCTTAACAAGTTTTTCCCCTTTCTCTGTTTGTGTCCCCCACCCCACTTCAGGCCTGGTGATCCTCAGTCAGCTCAGGATAAAGCTCGGATGGATAAAGAATATTTGTCCCTCATGGCTGAACTGGGTGAAGCACCTGTCCCAGCATCTGTGGGCTCCACCTCTGGGCCTGCCACCACACCCCTGGCCAGCGCACCTCGTCCTGCTGCTCCCGCCAACAACCCACCTCCACCGGTGAGCCTGGGGCCTGGCTCTCTTGGTCTGGCTTCCCCATTCTCTACTGCAGAGACTGGGAGCTATGGCCGCGTAGTTTGGGTAGAGCAGATAATGGATGTGGATGGCAACATTGTTCTTCCGGGATCTCAGGCCAGTCTGGGGACTTCTCACTTTGGGAAAACCTTGTTCTTGTGTTCTGGTCCTGTGGCATAACTGGAAGAACAATGTTGCCACTAGGGGGCGCAGGTAGGGACGTTGGCAGGAAATGCTCTCACGTAGTCTCTCATGTCTACCACCCAGAGCCGCCCACCCTGGATGAATTCTGGCCCTTCAGAGAGTCGGCCCTACCACGGCATGCACGGAGGTGGTCCTGGTGGGCCCGGAGGTGGCCCCCACAGCTTCCCACACCCATTACCCAGCCTGACAGGTGGGCATGGTGGACATCCCATGCAGCACAACCCCAATGGACCCCCACCCCCTTGGATGCAGCCACCACCACCACCGATGAACCAGGGCCCCCACCCTCCTGGGCACCATGGCCCTCCTCCAATGGGTAAGTAAGTGTCAGACCAGAAACCTTGGGGCTTTGGGATAAGCAAGGGGTTACGTCAGGTCGCTGTTTGCTAGAAGCAGCTCTCAAGTGGCTGGGCAATGTGCTGGGTCTGCCTTGACTTACCAGGGTTATGGCTCTGGAAGGAGCAAGACTCACTCCATTCTGGTTCAGGGAGTGATTCGGTGTTGGGTAAGCACAGACCTGCCTTTTACAGGCATAGTTTTCAGAACTCGTGTAAGGATAGCAACTCAGGTTATCACAGGGGTGGCTTCCCTGGCCAGTTCCAATGTCCTGCTAAGTCCCTGCTCTTTCCTTCCATCAAGATCAGTACCTGGGAAGTACGCCTGTGGGCTCTGGGGTCTATCGCCTGCATCAAGGAAAAGGTAATGGCTGTCTGCTGGCTGTGGGTCTTCACCTAGGCTTGGGTGAGTGGGGGCTCTGGCTCAAGTCCCCCCCCCCTTTCCCTGAGGCCTCATCTTTGCCTCCACCTATCCGCAGGTATGATGCCGCCACCACCTATGGGCATGATGCCACCGCCGCCGCCGCCTCCCAGTGGGCAGCCCCCACCCCCTCCCTCTGGTCCTCTTCCCCCATGGCAACAGCAGCAGCAGCAGCCTCCGCCGCCCCCTCCGCCCAGCAGCAGTATGGCTTCCAGTACCCCCTTGCCATGGCAGCAAAGTGAGTAGAATATTTTGGGCTTGTGGGGGTGGGTGGGATGGGGATGGGGCTGACAGAAACCATAGAGCCTCACACAAGCAGGCAGGTGTCTTGGGATGAGCCCTTGGGCTCTGCTGGGGTTGTAAACAGAAAGGGCCTCCTGGTCCAGGGGGTGGAGGGGCATCTTGAAGAGGAGAGCTGATGTTTGGTGTGGTTGTGTCTGGGGAGAGGTTCGTGGGGGCCTGGAGAGGAGCTTGCTATTGTAGGTAGGGGGCCAGAAGTCCAGACCCTTGCAGGCTGAGTGAGCGGCTGGCTGGACTGAGCCTGGTGCATATGGGTCGAGTGGGATGGTGCATGCTTGCTCTGGCAAGGGCTGCGATTGGGGTGAGAGACTGCAGAAGTGGGACTGGGCAGTGGGGAGACAGCAGCTGTGGCCTTGAGGTTGAATGTGCCGTTCGGTGGTGGCGGCGGCTGGGCGGAGGGACATCAGAGCTGTTCTTGTGTCTGGTACCTTCCCCTCAGCCCTTCCAGGGGCTTTGGTGACAAAGGGCTTACTCTGTTAAGCCCAGAGACCTCGAGGCTGACCCCAGGGTAGTCCTGCCCACCACTCCACTCCCCATCACCAGCCCCGCCCGCCCGCCCCCCACCACCGTACCGCATGCCAAGCAAGGAGCAGGCGCCCCTCGCCCCCATCCCAAGGCAGCAGCCGCAGACAGCCGCGGTGTGCCCCCGCGCGTGTGACCTTGGGCTTCTTTACCACCCCAGATACGACGACTACCACCACGAGCGCTGGCACAGGGTCCATCCCGCCATGGCAACAGCAGCAGGCGGCTGCCGCAGCTTCTCCAGGAGCCCCTCAGATGCAAGGCAACCCCACTATGGTGCCCCTGCCCCCCGGGGTCCAGCCGCCTCTGCCGCCTGGGGCCCCTCCCCCTCCGCCGCCTCCACCGCCTGGTTCCGCCGGCATGATGTATGCCCCGCCCCCTCCTCCTCCGCCTCCCATGGACCCTTCTAACTTTGTCACCATGATGGGCATGGGGGTGGCGGGCATGCCGCCCTTCGGGATGCCTCCAGCTCCCCCACCGCCTCCACCACAGAACTAGACTTGTTTTTTAAGAAAATATATATTATATAGAGAGAGAATTGGTCTCGTTTAAACACGCCGAACCTCACCATATGGAGCCAGACATTGGGACGCACGCATGTGATTGTGTGTGCACGCATGTGTGTGTGTGCACGCACTGGGCTGGGCCAAGCGACTGAGGATTCGCTTGGGAACGGGCAGGTGGTAGTAGGGGCGCCAGCTTGGGCTCTCCTGGCGCCCCGTAGCATCGAGTGTCTTCTTTGTCTTCTTTCTCTCCTCACCCAACTCCCTTTGCCTCTCCCCAAACCGGGCCGCCAGGATCCCTCCCCGCGGCGGCGATGGCCCGAGCCATGAGAGTGAGGACTTTCCGCGCCCATTGGTGACCCTTCCAGGCAGACAGCCTCAGCAACGCCCCTGGTGGACAGGATGGTTCGGCAAAGCAGCCTGAGTTATTTTTGTGGACGGAATCGGAACACGCTGGCTCCATATCGTGAAATTTGTATTAATTTTTTTCTTTTTCCTTTGTTATTTCCTTATCTCTTCCTTTCTTCAGACTCCGTCCAAGGAGATGCTCTCCCCGGTCTTCTGCTGCAATTAGATTCCTTTCCCTTCTCTCCAGTTCTCCTTCCCTTACCACGGAGAGGGGAGCAAATGGTTTTGGGCAAGGGCTTTGGCCATTCGTGTCAAGCTGGTTGTGGGTTTTTCAAGGTGCCATAGCCACCCCCAAAGATGTTTGTTTAAAGCGTGGGGTTTTTTAATCTCTGCCACCCTTGTCAAGGGAGTCTTGTAAAGTTGCCGAGGGTAGGTTCATCTCCAGGTTCCGGAATTCCCATCCGTCCTGGCACTCCTGCCAGCAGTGGGTGGGCAGCCTGAGCTCCCTCAGGCTCGCCTGCCAGCCTGGAGTTCTTCCTGTGCTCCTTGATGACCTGAGCTGCCTCAGATTCCATTTGGTCCTCTCCTTCCTGGAAGGCTTCCTTTTATGTTTTATTTTAATCCCAAATGTCTGAATGTTTTGCAGTGTGTAGGGGTTTGAGCCCCTTGTTCATTCTTCCTTTTTCCTCCCGCTTCCCTCTCCATGGAGTGATTATGTTGACAATAATGTATACTGCGCGTTCTCTTCACTGGTTTATCTGCAGAAATTTCTCTGGGCTTTTTTCGGTGTTAGATTCAACACTGCGCTAAAGCGGGGATGTTCCATTGAATAAAAGAGCAGTGTGGTTTTCTGGGTCTGCTTCTTTATTTTCTTTTTAATGCCTGCCCTGCCCGGTTTTTCTTTTCACATAAACTTCTACCAGCAGCAGCAGCAGCACCAAAGTTGCCTTAACTTTCGTTCAGCACCTGGTCCGGGGGTGAGACTGTGGGTGGTTAATTAAGGAAGCCCACCACATGCCTCCTGTGTGTGGCTTTGGTGGTGGGAGCTCAGTGTGTGGGTGGCTCCACAGTCTCCCCATTGGTGACTAGTTAACATCGCTGAGAACCAATTTTGCCCCTCCTTGTTCACCGCTCATCTTTCTAGTCTCTGTCCTTTGAAGGCCTTTTCCTGGGGCTCAGACCTCCACGTTTGATGAGCTCCAGTGGTGATTTGTGCCTGGAAGCTGCCACCTAAGGCCCTGGGCCTGGGGAGGCATCAACACTAAAGGTCAAGCCAACTAATCCTGCCTGTCAGGCACAGAGCAGCTAAAATTAAAACCGCCAAGTGGCTTTTTTCCTTCTCTGCTGGCGACTTGCAGCCTGCCAGCGCTGTAGGCTTTGGCGGGGGTGTGGGGGACAGGATAAAGTGCCCCATCTTGTGCTTTGTAAGCACTTTTCGAAGGGTCTTCTGCTTTTTTTTCATGTCTTGGGTGGTGAGTGGGTAGTTACTGTTAGGGTTCCAGAAAAATCCATGTGGAGTCTCCACCAGGTGGTGAGGTCCTCTCCTGGGGGAGAGGTGCCTTAGAGCTGCCCTGGTTCCACCTGCCTCTCCTTCCTTCAGGGCAGCTGAGGGACAGTAGGCTCCCCCAGCGCCTGGCTGCTGGGGCCAGCAACTGGCCTGGGTTGCTTTCCAGCTGTGAGCTGGGGCTGGCTGCTGCTGTTTACTGGGGTGTCTGGTCCCCATCCAGGAGGCTTGTGCTTTGCTATGGGTCTGCCAGGCTTGAGGAGCCATCAGAAGCAAGGCAGGCTCAGTGCGTTTCCCCAGCCAAGCCCTAAACTTCGGCTCACCAAAAGGAGGACATCTTTTTTGCCTTTGTCCTTAAGTGACAGAATGGGGGCAGGGCCTGGGGCCTGGCTACCCTCTTTGACCTTGGCTTCACCTCATTGCTTCTCCCACAAGCTTGGTTTCCCTGGTGGGCTCATTGGGCGGTTAATTAGCTCTTTGAAGCTCTGGAAGCGGCAAAGTGGCGCTATGTGGGTTTTAGAAATAAAATCGATAAATGACTTAACCACAGCTCAGCTATCTCCTCCGCTTCTCTCCCCCGAGGCCAGCTCCGTTCCTGTGCTCCCTCCCTCTCTGCTCCCTGCTGTCAGCTTTTGTTAAGGTTTTGGAGAGGAAGTGGCTGACTAAGGCATCAGTCTCCAAGGTGCTAGAGGCCCTGAAATGGAAGAGACAGCAGGAAGGCTTGGCCCTCTGAACCGTGGCAAGCACTTGCCTCTGTGGCAGAATCGGAGAGAGAAAGGCCTGCCCACCTGTCTTAAGACACCTGGGGTGGGAAAGCAAGCCCTTTACTCCATCACATTGTGACAGGGCTGTGCTTGCCCCACCGCCCCTCACCGCATTCATTTCTGCTGCTGTAGCAGCACTGCCCCTGTCCCTCAAGGCCTGGCAAGAGGAATGCCAGTGGGGAAAGGTCAGCCTCAGGGCTCTGTTACTGAGGTTCAGCCAAGGGCTCTGGAGAAACCCAGGATTGGTCCAAGGAAGGAGGCCGGGTTTCTAGTTAGAAACTTAGACATAAACAACCTTGAGTGAGTTCAGGTTGTAAAAGTGCTTCAGGACTCATTAAACCTGCACACACAACACTAAGGAGGGGCGGAGGAAGCAGGGAAACAGATGAGATGGTGCTGCCCAGATGTGATCATGCTGGGCTGGGGCATGCCGTGTCACCCCTGGACAAAGCCTGGAAACAGTGGGGAGTGACGGCATGACAAAGATTGAAAGAAGCCACAGAAAAGGGAGTTGGAGAAAGTTAAAAATTTCCCAGTAAAAATGTTCCTGAGAGCAAGCGCGCTGGGTGCAGGAGGGGAGAGTAGCTGGGAAAGGATGGAATGAACTTGGCCTGCCCTGCCTATGAGATGTGGATGGTCTATTGGAATCCGGCCTTCAGCGGCAGGAAAGTAAAGTCTTGCAGGAAATAGGGGTCAATGCAAAGAAGGTGTGTGTGGCCAAAGCAGGCTGCCACGATTGGGCTGTGAGGTGATGGCATGGTTAACAAGCTACTGCCTGCCTGGCAGTGGACTGCCAAGAAGTCTCAGCTCTACTCACAGCAACCCTCCAAGGGACAAGTGCGGGCTGTGAAGAACCCTGGATGCCAGGCCAAGCTGAAGTCCAAGCTGTGCTTAGTGGAGGATGGGGATGAGGCCCAGGAGCTGAGGCTGGGGTGCAAGCTGTGAAAGGCGAAGAGACCAGACAGCTGCCAGCATTGTTTTTTTGTTTGTTTTTGAGACAGAGTCTGGCTGTGTTGCCCAGGCTGGTGTGTAGTGGCGTGATCTCGGCTCACTGCAACCTCTGCCTCCCGGGCTCAAGTGATTCTCCTGCCTCAGCCTCCCAAGTAGCTGGAATTACAGGCATGTGCCACCATGCTTGGCTAATATTTGTATTTTTAGTAGAGACGGGGTTTCGCCATGTTGGTCAGGCTGGTCTCGAACTCCTGACCTCAGGTGATCCACCCGCCTCGGCCTCTCAAAGTGCTGGGATTACAGGCGTGAGCCACCGCGCCCAGCCAGCATTGTTTTTTAATGGTTTATGAAACATTTCTTAAGAGAAATTGGAAATTACAGAAAAATGTAAGGAAAAGTTGTTTGCATCCCCGTGTCTGTGGAGGTGTATTTTGGTGTTTTTTTCCCGATCTTTTTTCTCTACTTGGAAATGTGGCAGGCACTACAGAAGACAGTGTGCCCGTGCCTTTTGGGGGCAGGGGTAGAGCAGGGCTTGGGAGCCTGGAGACCTCTGTAGGACTTGCAGTTTGGCCCACATACTAAGCCGGTGATTCTAGGGCTGGGTCTGCCATGGCTCAGCAAGAGATCGGAGGCCGGGCGCTGTGGCTCACGCCTGTAATCCCAGCACTTTGGGAGGCCAAGGTGGGCAGATCACCTGAGGTCAGGAGTTCCAGACCAGCCTGGTCCAACATGGTGAAACCCCGTCTCTACTAAAAATACAAAACTTAGCTGGGCATGGTGGTGGGTGCCTGTAATCCCAGCTACTCAGGAGGCTGAGGAAGAATTGCTTGAGCCCAGGAGGCGGAGGTTGCAGTGAGCTGAGATCATGCTATTGCACTCTAGCCTGGGCGACAAGAACAAAACTCCATCTCAAAAAAAAAACCGAAAGTTCTCAGAAACAGCTTGGCTTTCTCCGAACCAGGCTCTCAATAGTATCCTGCAGCTGTCCAGGCTTTTGACCTGCTTCCTTGGCCTTCAGAACAGAACACCCAGCTCTTCGCCTCCACCGGCCCACCACCCGGGAGGCCCAAACAGCCTTTGAACTAGCACAAGGTCCTGGTTCCTTTCTCTTAAAGAACAGCAGGATCCAAAGCCTGCCCTCACAAGATGAGGAGGCAGCAGCTGAGAGGCAGGGATTTTTTTTTCTTATTGGAGAGTCTAAATTTGATGAAGGAATCCAAAGCTCAGAAAGGTAAAGCAACCAGCTTGAGGTCACACAGCAAGTCAGTGCTGCGGCCAGGACACAGCAATTAATGGGAGGATAGCCAAAGCCTCCAGGGAAGGGCTCAAAGCTGTGGGGCTATGCACACAAATGGGGTGAGGTCTCCGAGGTACAGATTAGGCACCCATTTTATAGGCCAGGTCACAGAGCTGGTTTACAAAATCCCTGCTCAAAGTGTGGCCCCAGGTGGCAGGAAGAAGTGAGAGAAGGCCTCTAATCACTTCCTAAGCAGTGGAATCACAGGGAGAACTTACTGTCCTTAAATCAGTATGATGACGGGGTGGGGAATGCCTCAGTTTCTCCCACCCCCGAGGGCCTATAGGACTACAGTTCCCAGGGCCCCGTGCTGCAGGCTAGCGGCCTCCCGCCAATGCTGGCCAGTAACCTGACCATCCCTCTCCAAAAGGTCACTTCAGGGCTCCTTGAGGGACAGCAACAGGGGGAGCCCAGAGCTGCTCAGCTTCGGTGGGGGTGGAGTGAGGGCTGTGGCCCTGCCTCACACAACCTCCCTCACCACTCCTGCAATGTAGGGTCGTGGGCCCCTTTCTCAAAGACATCCAGTGGCCTCTGCTAGTTGCACCTCTTCCGTCTGGGGACACTGACTTGGCTCCTGCACCACAGCCTGCAGGGAGTCCTGGTTCCTTTTGCCACAACACATGGCCTCCCATTCTGGTTCAGCCACCGACAGACAGCTCCCCAGTCCAGCACTCTGCCTGCTCCTTCTTGTATCCAACCCTCCAAAAGGCAAGGACGAGGGAGAGAAGACCATGTGTAAGGCCTGGAGGAAGTGGGTCAGCACAGGCCTGTGAACAAGCCAGGCCAGTCTTGGCGGCCCAAGTTGAGCTCACCTCTCCCTCCCCTCTCCTCTCCTCCCCTTGCCCTCAAAATAGCTCCCTGAGCTGCCAGGCCAAGACCCTCCCATTGCAGGGGAGGCGGGGCGTGCTGCCCAGAGCCAGGCTTTAAATCCCCTTGAAGCTGGGGAGCTCCACTCCTTGACTGGAGGCAGTGCTGAGGCCGCTGTCCCCTCCACCGTCAGTCCAGTCCAGCCTGCCCTCCTGCAGCCATGTCCCGGCCCCTGTCAGACCAAGAGAAAAGAAAGCAAATCAGTGTGCGTGGCCTGGCCGGCGTGGAGAACGTGACTGAGCTGAAAAAGAACTTCAACCGGCACCTGCATTTCACACTCGTAAAGGACCGCAATGTGGCCACCCCACGAGACTACTACTTTGCGCTGGCCCATACCGTGCGCGACCACCTCGTGGGGCGCTGGATCCGCACGCAACAGCACTACTATGAGAAGGACCCCAAGGTGCTGCTGGGGAACCTGGGGTGGGGGTATGGGCTGGAAGCGCTGCTGGGGAGCTGGCGATCTTAAGTGGCTGCCCCTCGTCACTCTAGGTTCTTGGGGTTGGAGAATCCAGGGGTGCCAGGCACAAGGGGTGCTGGGACAATGTGAGGGAGAAAACCTGGGGCTGGAGTGGGGGTCAGGGAGCTCAGAGCAGGTGGGCTGGCTGCAAAGGGTCAGTGCCCACTCGGAGAAGGTTGGAGGGGGTGCTGGTGGGCAGGACGGCGCCTGTGGCCTGGCTGGGCCCAGGTGGAAGGACACGTCAGTTGCTGCATGTATGCGCGGTGTGCCTGTGCAGCAGGCGGGGCTGGGGCAGCTGGGGCGGCAGAGATCAAGTGTCCAGTGGGGTCACTGGTAAATGTCAGCAACCTGACACGCCTTGGTGGGGAGTGGGGGAGGGGTGGGCAGACAGGGCCCGGGAGGGGACCCAGGAAACCGGGAGACCAGGCACTGGCAGCATCCTAGTTTCTGGTGCCTCTGGGTCTCCTTGGGATTGAGGCTTTAGGGCCAAGGGGAACTGGACAGTGCAAGGATGGGAGGTGACAGTCTCTAGCCCAGTCTCTAGCCACTGTGTGACCTTGAGCAAATGACTTTTTTCTCTGGGCCTTGGCCTTGCCCTCCTGGGGAGCTCTTGGAGGCGCTTCCGCATGTCCTGGCGCCCTGCTGGGCTGTGCGGGGCGTGTGTGCACGGGGAAGGGGTGCCCACTCTCCCGAGTACCTCAGTCCTTGAAGTGGGTATGGCCAGCGCCTTTTCCCAGATGAGGAGACTGAAGCCAAAGAGAGTGATTTGTCCAAAGTCAGAGGAATGCTGGGACCAGAACCTTACCCGCTGGGCCCCAAAGCCTGAGACAGGGAGAAACAAATTGGGGACAGGGATAGGACTGCTGAGCAGGGCAGGCGAGCCAGAGGTCCAGGCATGGCTGGGCCTGGCTGAGTGTTGGTGTATGGCCCTGACCCCATTCCCTGCCCGTCCGTCTCTCTGGGCAGAGGATCTACTACCTGTCGTTAGAGTTCTATATGGGACGGACGCTACAGAACACCATGGTGAACCTGGCCTTAGAGAATGCCTGTGACGAGGCCACCTACCAGGTGTGTGTGGGGTGGGGCAAGCCGTGGGGACTGGGAGATTCCGCTGCTGACACTTGGCACTGACCGCGTCACCCTTACCCTCCAGCTGGGCCTGGATATGGAGGAGCTAGAGGAAATTGAGGAGGATGCGGGGCTGGGCAACGGGGGCCTGGGCCGGCTGGCAGGTAAGCAGACAGGGCCGTGAGGGTGGAGTGGGCCGATGGGGTCCTCCGTGCTGGGTCCCTGACACCCACCTCCCTGCACACCCTCAGCCTGCTTTCTCGACTCCATGGCAACATTGGGCCTGGCCGCCTACGGCTACGGGATTCGCTATGAGTTTGGGATTTTTAACCAGAAGATCTCTGGGGGCTGGCAGGTGAGCAGCCTTGGCTCTAACCTTGTGGGGTCTAGTCAGGATGGGGAAGACCCCCACTTGTTTATCATCTCTGGAAAGGTCCGAAACAGTCCCCCAAGCTCTGTGGAAAGCATCCTTGCTGCTCCCCACCCCCCGACCCAAAGCCAGCTGGTGCCCCTGAAACAGGTGGTCCATGTCCCACTCGATAGCCCAGCAGACCAGGGGCCCACCTCAGAGCTCCTAACTTATACTTGGTGTAGGGTACGCCAGCCCACAGCCCCCGCCCTGCCCCACCGTGCACTGTGAGTGCCTGCACTGATACTGCTGGCCTTTCTCCCTGACCTGCCTTGGGTGCAGATGGAGGAGGCTGATGACTGGCTTCGCTACGGCAACCCCTGGGAGAAGGCCCGGCCTGAGTTCACACTACCTGTGCACTTCTACGGCCATGTGGAGCACACCAGCCAGGGTGCCAAGTGGGTGGACACACAGGTGAGGATGAAGCTGGGGGTCGGGGGAGCCCAGAGAAGGGGAGGGAAGAGAAGGAAGCCCAGAGAGGAAGCAGGACCCAGTGTATTTCACAACAGAGGATGCTGAGGCTCAGAGAGGTTAAGAGACTTACTCAAAGTCACACAGCTGAAGCCAGGAGACACTGGAGACAGGGACACAGGGGAGCCAGCCTAAGTGCAGAATCTTGAAGGGGAGAGAGGCTACCCTGCTCCCCCAGTGTCTCCCATGACCTGGCTCCACTCCACACCATGAGATTTATCAAAGGACCATCTTGGCGACTTGAGTCTGCCCTGAACATCTCCACAGCAGCAGCCTGGAAAGGGGGACAGGAGAAAACTGGGGCCTTCCGAAAGGAATTCACTCATCACACAGCAAGTTAGAGGGATCCTAAAACCAAACCAAATCTAGACACAGTGGCTCATGCCCATAATCCCAGCACTTTAGAAGGCTGAGGTGATAGTATGGCTTGAGTTCAGGATTTCAAGACCAGCCTGGGCAACATAAAGAGACCCTGTCTCTACAAAAAATAAAAAAATAGACTGGGGCAGTGGGTCATACCTGTAATCCCAGCACTTTGGGAGGCCAAGGTGGGCAGATTGCTTGAGCTCAGGAGTTCGAGACCAGCCTGGACAAGAGGGCGAAACCCCGTCTACAAAAAATACAAAAATTAGCCAGGCGTGATAGTGTGCGCCTGTAGTCCCAGCTACTCGGGTGGCCGAAGTGGGAGAATTGCTTGAGCCCAGGAGCCTGGGTGACAGAGCCAGACCTCGTCTCAAAAAAAAAAATTAAAAAATTAGCCAGGGTGCTGGTGCATGCCTGCAGTCCCAGCTACTCTGAGGCTTCAGTGGAAGGATCATTTGAGTCCAGGATTTCAAGGCTGCAGTGAGCTATGATTGTACAGCTGCACTCCAGCCAGTCTGTGTGACAGTGACTCTGTTTCAAAAATCAAAAAGACCAAAAACTGAAAACCTTAAAACCAAACCAGGTGTGCAAATCCCAGTTTAGCCGGGCGTGGTGGCTCACGCCTATAATCTCAGCACTTTGGGAGGCCAAGGCAGGGGGATCACCTGAGGTCAGGAGTTCAAGACCAGCCTGACCAATATGGTGAAACCCAGTCTCTACTAAAAACACAAAAACATTAGCCGGGCATGGTGGCACGCACCTGTAATCCCAGCCACTCAGGAGGCTGAAGCAAGAGAATCGCTTGAATCTGGGAGGTGGAGGTTGCAGTGAGCCAAGATAGTGCCACTGCACTCCAGCCTGGGCAACAGAGTAAGGCTCCATCTCAAAAACAAACAAACAAAAAACAAATCCCAGTTCAGGCAATCTTCCTGCTGAAGCTTCAGGTCATCAGCCCCCAGATGGGCTGCAGATAAAGCACTAGGCTTTCAGAACTGAGCATTTGTTTGCTGTCCTCCAGGTTAAGATGCAGTGGGGGCTGCTGGCAGTCCATGCCAGGTGCACGTGGCAACTGGCACAAGTGGCTGTGGCTGGAAGGCAGGAGGCCTGGCTCCCTCTGGTGCTGCCAGCCTGGCTGTGTGCTCAGGGATGGGTCCCTTCCCTCTCTGTGTGTCAGCTCCCACCCTGCTCCAATCAGGCTGACTGAATGTGGGGAGGGAGGGCGATGCCCCTTAAAAGGGCTCGCTTGGAGGAGTGAATATACCCCTGGCACCGTGGTAGCAGACAATTATTGATGTTTGCTAGTTATGGAAGGTGGGGCAGAATTAGTCACTGTGAATTAGCCCTGTGGTCAACCAGACATGAGACCTTTGGATGGACTTGACCTCTGTGACCCGTTCAGCCTGGCCCTGGGTGCCCGCAGCCCTCTCATGAGTCCACAGTGCCCTCTAGCTTTTGCTCAGGGCAGGCTGGCCAGCCCAGCCCCCATTGCTGCAGAGTGGTCGCCAACAGAGCCCCTCCTGGGTTCTGGGCTTATCACCTGCCTCCTTCCATTCTCCTCACCACCGTCTGCCCAGGCAGGGCTTATGGGTGTCAGGGAGGTGTTGAGGGTGTCTTTGCTCTAGATGCAGTCCAGAGAGACTATGGGGTTTGCTCATGGTTACCCAGCTCATCAATGCTAGTGTCAGGACAAGAGCCTGGGTCTGCAGAGTGCAGGGATAAAGCCTTGAGTCCCAGCCCTGAGGGGAAGGAGGCAATTGCCAGGGCTGGCCAGCTCCTGACAGGATTGCCCCCCGCAGGTGGTACTGGCCATGCCCTACGATACGCCCGTGCCTGGCTATCGCAACAACGTCGTCAACACCATGCGCCTCTGGTCTGCCAAGGCTCCCAATGACTTCAACCTCAAGGACTGTGAGTTCATCCGCTGGTAGCCAGCAACCCCAGCTTGCCCGCTGGCCACGCCCAGCGCAGGCCTTACCCTGTCCCCACTTTCGTCCCTCAGTCAACGTCGGTGGCTACATCCAGGCTGTGTTGGACCGAAACCTGGCGGAGAACATCTCTCGTGTCCTGTACCCCAATGATAATGTGCGTCACCCCCTGGGCTGGGGGCTGGAAGCCTGAGTCCTTGGCAGCAGGGGTCAGGGAGAGCTGGGGAAGGACACTTGCTGGTGCCCTAGTCACACCCAGGGCATATTGCTGGCTTTGTGCATTCTGTGCCCCCACCTCAAGTCTTTTGAGTGCAAGGACACCTGAGTCCTGAGGAAAGTGGGTTAGCGAAGGGCACTTTGGAGGGGCTGTTCCTGGCGACACCCACAACACACTCGGTTCTTGTGCCACTCTTCCTGACACTGTCTCTCGCCACTAGTTCTTGGTGGAGGAAAGGCCCCTGGGTCCCAGAGAGGGGGCCGGCTCAGGGCTCAGGGGTCCCGGTATGGGTGGGAGTCCCTCCTGGCCACACCCACCGCAGCTTTAGGCCACGCCCCCACCGCCCTGACTCACGCTGCCTCATGCTGTCCCCAGTTCTTCGAGGGGAAGGAGCTGCGGCTGAAGCAGGAGTATTTCGTGGTGGCTGCCACCCTCCAGGACATCATCCGTCGCTTCAAGTCCTCCAAGTTCGGCTGCCGTGATCCCGTGCGCACGAACTTTGATGCCTTCCCAGATAAGGTACCATGCGCGTGGAGGGCGACTCTGTGACCAGACAGCGTGCACCAGGCCTCTCCCTCCAGCCTTGGCCTGCCTGCCCCATGTAATAGATAAGGGAGTGGAGGCTGGGAGTGTGGGAGGGTCAGTTGCTCAGGATCCACAATACACAGGCTCATAACCTGGGCTTCCCTCCTCCTCCCGCCCCACTCCCCGCATTCCTCCCACGCCCATGAGCACCTGCCTGCCTCTGCCCACAGCCCCGTCACAGAACCGTGCTGGGCTCTCTGGGGGCCTCCAAATGGCATAGGACAGTGACCACAGCATGGAATGTGGTTTGGAGCCCAGACTGACTCCTCCCTCTACCCCAGGTGGCCATCCAGCTCAATGACACCCACCCCTCCTTGGCCATCCCCGAGCTGATGAGGATCCTGGTGGACCTGGAGCGGATGGACTGGGACAAGGTGGGCTTCAGGGCCCCTCTGCCCCATCTGATGCTCTCCGCTTCAGGGTTCCCTTCCCAGTTTGGGAACGTGGGAGGATATGAGTGGAGTGAAGGGGTTGGATCCTGAGGCCAGAGGGACCGTCCTGGAACCTGGCACTGCAGTTGGGCGGGGGGCCCGCTGGGCTGCATAGTGTGTGAGGAGACCCACTGGGCTGAGGTCGGCATCCTGACTTCCCACCCCATGTGCCAGGCGTGGGATGTGACAGTGAGGACCTGTGCCTACACCAACCACACGGTGCTGCCTGAGGCCCTGGAGCGCTGGCCGGTGCACCTCTTGGAGACGCTGCTGCCGCGGCACCTCCAGATCATCTACGAGATCAACCAGCGCTTCCTCAACGTGAGTCGGGAGGCTTGGTGGATGGTGTGGGGGTGAGGGGGGGACACCCAGTCTGGGCCTGGGAGTCAGGGCGTCCAGCCAGGGCCCTGAGACTCTGGGGCAGTGGGGGCTCTGGGCAGAGCTCTGGGGGTGTGGGGCTGGGGACTGGGGATGGGGGTTCCTGGGTCTGGTCCTAGCTCTGGGCTCTCTGGGCACAGCGGGTGGCAGCCGCATTCCCAGGGGACGTAGACCGGCTGCGGCGCATGTCGCTGGTGGAGGAGGGGGCGGTGAAGCGCATCAACATGGCACACCTGTGCATCGCGGGTTCGCACGCCGTCAATGGCGTGGCGCGCATCCACTCTGAGATCCTCAAGAAGACCATGTGAGCCCCGCTTTCCAGACCCCGCCCCTCTCTAGGCCCCACCCAACTCCACGCCTCTGTCACACAGAAGCCCCGCCCTTCACCGATCACTCTCTGGTCTCTGGGCCCTGGCACCTTTCACAGGTGGCGTCATTCTTACAAGCACGGCAGCCCCTTCCAGTGCTGCCCTGTCCTGAGATGACCCCCTCTTACACACAGCACCCCCAACCTTCCCCAGGTCTGCATTCCCTGCCCCAGGCCCCTTTCAGCAAGACACCAGGGTAGGGGCCCCAGGGCAGAGGCCTTCATTGTACAGGGGTGAGTGGTGACCCTTGTCCAACCTCATCCTGCAGCTTCAAAGACTTCTATGAGCTGGAGCCTCATAAGTTCCAGAATAAGACCAATGGCATCACCCCTCGGCGCTGGCTGGTTCTGTGTAACCCCGGGCTGGCAGAGGTCATTGCTGAGGTGAGATGCCACCGTAGGGCCAGTAGAGTCAACATGGGTCCCTGCAGGGATCAGCTGGGTATGGTCGTGTAGGTGGTTCACTGCATTAGGGCTCCCAGCCGAAGGCTGAAATCCCTCCTGCACTGTGTTCCCCAAGCCTCGCATCCGCCTGGAGGAGGGACACCATCTTATTTGCATGAGGGTGCTCTGTGTGCTAATGGAGGCCCTGGCTATGGAGGTGAACGCAGCAGAGGTCACAGTCTAATGGAGGGAGTCATCCATGGGTCACATCTGAAGTGAGCCTGGAAGGGGGCAGATATCTGGTAGGGAAGGCACAAGGTCATGCTGGCGTTAGGAAAAGGCCAGGAAGCCAGGAAGGCCTGCTGGGGTCAGGTGGGGTCAGCCATCAGAGCTCAAGGACGGGAGGGGAGGAAGGTGCATGGATGCCCCGTGCCCCATCTGGGCGGCTGGAGGAGGAGGGGCTGGGAGGGCCCCCAGAGCAGCCTGCTGGGTGGAGGGGGCTTGGCTGACCTGGAAAGGGCCCCTTCTGTGTTGGGAGGAGGGAGGACAGGGGGATGGGCTTGGTTGAGAGCCGTCTTCCCACAGCGCATCGGGGAGGACTTCATCTCCAACCTGGACCAGCTGCGCAAACTGCTCTCCTTTGTGGATGATGAAGCTTTCATTCGGGATGTGGCCAAAGTGAAGCAGGTGGGGAGAGTTGCAATGTGGGACAGCTGTGCTGTGTGGAGAGCGCTGGAGGGGCCAGATGTCTGGGTCAGGCATGGCAAATAGTGCTCATCTCTCCTGCCAGCCCAGGCCATTGGTGGAAGTTGCCTGGAGTCTCTGGTGGGAAGGCATCATCTGACCTCACGTGAACAGTGCTGATATTGATTAGCAATCTCTGCCCTGGTGCGGTAGTGGACAGAAGTAGCCAGTGAGCCTCCTGGTAGCCATCCTCCTGGGGCTGAGTGAATGGAGTGTGGACTGTAGGATTTCCTGAGGCTGTGGCCTGTTGGTAAGCCCTTCCCCATCTGTGCCTCCAGGAAAACAAGTTGAAGTTTGCTGCCTACCTAGAGAGGGAATACAAAGTCCACATCAACCCCAACTCACTCTTCGACATTCAGGTGAAGCGGATTCACGAATATAAACGACAGCTCCTCAACTGCCTCCATGTCATCACCCTGTACAACCGTGAGTGGCAGCCACTCTACCCTGTCTCTCAGTGCTCCCCCGTGTTCCTGCGGCATAGTACATACTGCCCAACCAAAATCTCCTTTGGCCTTGGGACTACTCTCGGGACATGGAATTATCCCCATTTCACAGATGGGCAAACTGAGGCTGAGAGAGCATAGCAAGTGATTGTCCGAGTCAGGCCTACTGTCTTCCCAGCCCAGCCTCTGTCAGGAGCTACTACCCAGAGGGAAAAGTAGGCCCACTGGATCCCTCTCATTTCTCCACAGGCATCAAGAGGGAGCCCAATAAGTTTTTTGTGCCTCGGACTGTGATGATTGGAGGGAAGGTGAGAAGCCAGGCTCCAGCCCTGGGCTCCCGTCCTTTGATATATCCAGGTTGAGGTCAGCCCAGCTGAGTTGCAGGATGGGGGGTGGGCGGCCAGGCAGTAGAGTTGACCCCAGACTTTGTCCCCTCAGGCTGCACCTGGGTACCACATGGCCAAGATGATCATCAAACTCGTCACAGCCATCGGGGATGTGGTCAACCATGACCCGGCAGTGGGTGACCGCCTCCGTGTCATCTTCCTGGAGAACTACCGAGTCTCACTGGCCGAGAAAGGTGGGTGCTGCCAACAGGGACCCTAGGGAGGCTCTGACTAGTTCAGTCTCAGGAAGAGGTATCAGTCATCTCTTCCTGGGATACTTGTACTTGAAAGAAGAATCTGGAGAGGGCAATGCTTAAACCATGAGGAGGCCGGGCACAGTGGCCCATGCCTGTAATCCCAGCACTTTGGGAGGCCAAGGTGGGTGGATCACCTGAGGTCAGGAGTTTGAGACCAGCCTGGCCAACATGGTGAAACCCCGTCTCTACTAAAAATACAAAAATTAGCCAGGCGTGGTGGCAGGCGCCTATAATCCCAGCTACTTGGGAGGCTGAAGCAGGAGAATCACTTGAACCTGGGAGGCGGAGGTTGCAGTGAGCCGAGATCATGCCACTGCACTCCAGCCTGGGCAACAAAAGCAAAACTCCGTCTCAAACAACAAAACAAGACGAAACAAAACAAAGCAAAAACCCCATGAGGATGCCCTCTAATGGTGGAATTTCAGGCAGTACAGGGTGAAATTACTTTCAAATCTGCAACAGAGGTGGGGAAATCCAGGTTGGACCTAGATGGTCAAGAATCAACAAGAGGTAGAGGGCAGTGGGGGTGCGGTGTGAGAGGAAGGCTTGGCTGGTGAAGACTGGGAGTTTGGGGTGGGGCGACTCCGAGTCCAGCTATGCCTGGGGCCAGCCTAATCTGAGAGTCCCCAGCTGGTGTGAGGGTCTTCCCTGAGTTGACTTGTCCCTCTGCTGCCACCCCACAGTGATCCCAGCTGCAGACCTCTCTGAGCAGATCTCCACTGCAGGCACTGAAGCCTCAGGCACCGGCAACATGAAGTTCATGCTCAACGGGGCTCTGACCATTGGCACCATGGATGGAGCCAATGTGGAGATGGCAGAAGAGGCGGGAGAGGAAAACTTCTTCATCTTTGGCATGCGGGTGGAGGATGTGGATAAGCTTGACCAAAGAGGGTATGGGGGTCAGGGTTCGTGGGCAAAAGACACCCAGGTGTGGCTGCTGGAGGGTGGTGCTGGGAGCAAGAGGCATGTCTGGAAAGACTGGTCCAGGCCCAGCAAGGTCTTGGTCATGGCCAGCAGGATTCTGGGAAACTTTAGAGAGCGCTTACAGCAAATAAGGTTAATGAAATTGGAGAAGAAAGAAGTAATACAGAACTGAAGGAAAAGGAAGAGAATATTCTATCAACCCTAAGAGATAATATTGTTTGGGAAATGGAAGTAAAAAAAATCCTTGCTCCAGGCCGGGTGCGGTGGCTCACGCCTGTAATCCCAGCACTTTGGGAGGCCAAGGCAGGTGGATCACGAGGTCAAGAGATCGAGACCATCCTGGTTAACACGGTGAAACCCCATCTCTACTGAAAATACAAAAAATTAGCCGGGCATGTTGGCAGGTGCCTGTAGTCCCAGCTGAGGCAGGAGAATGGTGTGAATCTGGGAGGCGGAGCTTGCAGTGAGCCAAGATCGGGCCACTGCGCTCCAGCCTGGGTGACAGAGCAAGACTCTGTCTCAAAAAAAAAAAAAAAAAAAAAAAAATCCTTGCTCCCTGGAGGCCATGGGCAAAAGGGAAATATGGGCACAGTAGTTACAAGGGGCCTATGGTCAGAAACAGTTCTTCAGAGGAGACATTATCCTGGCATTACATTAAAAAATTTTATTTTATTTTATTTTTATTTATTTATTTATTTATTTGGACGGAGTCTCGCTCCGTCACCCAGGCTGGAGTGCAGTGGCACGATCTCGGCTCACTGCAAGCTCCGCCTCCTGGGTTCATGCCATTCTCCTGCCTCAGCCTCCTGAGTAGCTGGGACTACAGGCACCTGCTGCCACGCCCGGCTAATTTTTTGTATTTTTAGTAGAGACAGGGTTTCACCGTGTTAGCCAGGATGGTCTTGTCTCGATCTCCTGACCTCGTGATCTGCCTGCCTTGGCCTCCCAAAGTGCTGGAATTACAGGCGTGAGCCACCGTGTCTGGCCTATTTATCTTTTTTGAGATGGAGTTTTGCTGTTGTTGCCCAGGATGGAGTGCAATGGCGTGATCTTGGCTCACTGCAACCTCCACCGCCTGGGTGCAAGTGATTCTCCTGCCTCAGCCTCCTGAGTAGCTGGGATTATAGGTGCGCACCACCACACCCAGCTAATTTTTGTATTTTTAGTAGAGACGGGGTTTCATCATTTTGGCCAGGATGGTCTGTATCTCCTGACCTCAGGTGATCCACCCTCCTCGGCCTCCCAAGTGCTGGGCTAACAGGGGTGAGCCACTGTGCCTGGCCTATTTATTTTTATTTTTTTGAGACAGAGTCACTCTGTCACCCAGGCTGGAGTGCAATGGCATGATTTTGGCTCACTGCAACCTCCGCCTCCCAGGTTCAAGTGATTCTCTCACCTCAGCCTCCCGAGTAGCTGGGATTACAGGCACCCACCATCGTGCCCAGGTAATTTTTGTATTTTTGTAGAGATGGGGTTTCACCATGTTGGCCAGGCTGGTCTCGAACTCCTGACCTCAAGTAATCCACCTGCCTCGGCCTCCCAAAGTGCTGGGTTTATAGGCATGAGCCACCGCGCCCTGCTTGAATCCTGATATCTTAACATTGGAGAGAGATTTTCCATGTTATTAGTCTTCAAAAATATTTTAAATGTTTGTATAACATTCCATCCTTGAGCATGTCACAACTTATTTAATCAATTCCATATGGCTGGACACTAAGGTTGATTTCCGGTTTGTTAAATATTACTGTGACGAGCAACCTTTTAATGTCTACGTCCACATCTGATGATTTCCTTAAGATCATTATCGGAAGGGTGATATTTCTGAGTTAAAAAGTATGAGCTCTTAAGGCTCTTGATGCAGATTGCCAAACTGCTTTCCAGAAAGTTTCTCCCAGTTTACACTCCCACAACAGCTTCCCGGAGTTGGCATTAAACACTGAAAGGAGTGTCTCCTGTGAGGCTTCACTAGAAAGCTGGCTGTCCCACGGGCAGGAGGGAGCTGTGAGAAGTTGTGAGCACGGTCCCGCATGCTCAGAACTAGGCCTGGAAGAACCCTCTGGCTGCAGAATGGAGACAGTGCTGGAGGGGGCAGGTGGGGGACCACTGTGGGGGCTGACACCATAATGCAGGGAGAGTCGCACGAGGGGACAGGGATTAGAGACTTTGTGGGGAGTGCCGGTTTCTGGTTGGAAGGGTTAGGGTTTGAGACTGGCCTGTGGAGCGCTTTGAGCCACAGTGGGGGCGCTGAGGGTCAGCTGAAGGGTTATCTTTTTTTTTTTTTTTTAGACGGAGTCTTGCTCTGTCGCCCAGGCTGGAGTGCAATGGCATGATCTCGGTTCACTGCAACCTCTGCCTCCCGGGTTCAAGTGATTGTTCCACCTCAGCCTCCCGAGGAGCTGGGATTACAGGCACATGACACCACGCCCAGCTACTTTTTGTATTTTTGTAGAGACTGGGTTTCACCATGTTGGCCGGGCTGGTCTTGAACTCCTGACCTCCTCAGATGATCCGCCCACCTCGGCCTCCCAAAGTGCTGGGATTACAGGCATGAGCCACTGTAATCCAGTTGAAGGGTTGTACCTGTTAGCTGCTCTTGCAGCCCGAGGGCAAGGCCGGATATGGACTTGGGCTGCTGGAAGAGAAAAGCCATTTTGGAGCAAACAAACTGGTTAAGAGACAGCAGTGGCGTGTGGGAGGAAAAGAGGTTGTTTGGGGGCCTTGGCTCTAACACTTAGCTTTCTGTATCCTCCGGGCCTCAGTTTCCTCATTCACAAAGGAGGGATGAAAAGCTGAGCAGAGAAGGGGAGTTGCAGGGAGGCCCTCCAGGGGGGATGTGGCAGCCCTGGGGAACAGCAGGTTGGGCCCGGGTTTTGACCCTGGGGCATGGGACTTCTCAGCTTTTCTCTGGAAGAGGAGCCAGAAACCCCTTTCCAGGGAGCTGACCGCAGCTCTATCCTGGCAGGTACAATGCCCAGGAGTACTACGATCGCATTCCTGAGCTTCGGCAGGTCATTGAGCAGCTGAGCAGTGGCTTCTTCTCCCCCAAACAGCCCGACCTGTTCAAGGACATTGTCAATATGCTCATGCACCATGACCGGTGAGCTGGTTGGTCCAGGAATCACTCAGGGGGGCTGCTGGGCAGATCGAGGCTCAGGTGTGTGGTGGGGAAGCCGGACAGGGGTCCTGGCAGTTGGAGCCAGGTGCCTTTGGAAGCAGCATGACCCTCTAGGTCCCCGGCTGTCCACTGGGACAGGGCAAGTTTGGCCCTTGACCTCATAGAACTTATCCTAGCCCCCTAAAGGAATAGCACATGCCTATCCTTTCCCCTCCAGGTTTAAAGTCTTCGCAGATTATGAAGACTACATTAAATGCCAGGAGAAAGTCAGCGCCTTGTACAAGGTGAGGGGTCCTGGGCCAGGGGTTGGCAGGGCTTTGGTGGCCCTGGTTGGGATGAGGCAGAAGGTGGAGATCCTGCCAGCAGAGTGAACCAGAGCTTCCCTTTGACCTGCAGAACCCAAGAGAGTGGACGCAGATGGTGATCCGGAACATAGCCACCTCTGGCAAGTTCTCCAGTGACCGCACCATTGCCCAGTATGCCCGGGAGATCTGGGGTGTGGAGCCTTCCAGCCAGCGCCTGCCAGCCCCGGATGAGGCCATCTGAGCCTCCAGACCAGACCCCAAACCAGCCCTTGAGCCTGTCACAATCCCTTGGGCCAGCCCCAGCACCTCATGTAGAGGGTGGGGTACTGGAGTTAGATCTCTAAGCCCCCTCCTGGAACCCTCATTTTCCCCACTCTCAATGTCCCAGTGTCCAGCGTGACTAAGGACACGGGCCCCCTTCCGTCCTCGGGCTCCCGGTCCCCTCCTATTTATGGGGTCTGACCAACTGCAGCCACTCCCCAATAAATCGATTCTCCTTGGGATCCTCCTTACTCCTCTCTTTGTTGGGAAATATTTTTAGCTCTTGGCGGGCTCAACAGCAGCCGCGCCGTCACCCCCTTATCCTCCAGCCTCGGCAGGTGCGTCCCACGGCGGGGGCGGTGGTGGGAGATGGAGGGAGCGACCCGTGGGGGCGGGGCCTAGGCCTCTCCAGCCCCTTTCCTGGCGTCACCCTCCACGCCTCTCTTCCCAGTGCCGTGTCCATACTAGGTCAGCGGCCAGCCTCGCTGGCCGGGGGCGGGGCGTCTGCCTGGGTGGGGCCCACCGGGGCTGGGAGCCGGGACTTGGGCTGAGGCCTCCCGGACCACGGAGGATCCACGCTGTCGAGGGCAGGACCCAGGAGAGGGAGGAAGCAGAGGATGCTCGGCGCCTTCTTGGCTCCGCCCTTAGCCCCGCCCTACTGCGGCGTTTAAGGGTCTCTTAGCAGGTGGCTACGCTGGATCCAAAGTCGGAGGAGTGTTACGGCAGGGAACACTCGCAGACCGCCTAGGCTAGGCCCTCATTATGGGGAAACTGAGGAACAGAAAGGTCCCGTTTCTAAGTCTTGCATTACCAAGACTGAGGTGCGGGGGCGGTCCTGGATCCCCCGCCCCCAGGCTGGGAGGGGCACGCCTCGGAAGGGAGGTTTGGGGTCGGTGGTTTCACAGTGAGTGTGTTTGAAGCCAAATGGCCGGAAACCGTTACCCGCTTTCCTAGGCCCGGCTAGTGGGGACCCCAACCGCCTGCGGCTGCTCCTCCCAAGTTCCTCCCTGTTGGCCAGGCATCCAGGCCTCCAGTCTCCAAGCTGCGGAGAACCCACCGCCACATGCGTCTGCCCCTTTCCATTCGGCCCTGTGGGGAGCCAGGCTTCCGGGGCCCCGTTCCTCCTGTGTTAACTGGGCCCCCCGCCCCCATTCCCAGACATCAAGGCCGTGTCTCCAGGTAGCCACGATTTCATTCCTCTCTCCCCACAGGCCCCTCTCCCCAAAATGTTCCCATCTTGTCCTAGCCCCTCCCCCAGACTATCTCAAGGACCAGCTGTCCCCACGCCCCCGACCTCCACTAGG
Source organism: Pongo abelii (assembly GCF_028885655.2). NCBI lineage: Eukaryota > Metazoa > Chordata > Mammalia > Primates > Hominidae > Pongo > Pongo abelii. The sequence continues at coordinate 9,950,636 of NC_071994.2, forward strand.
CCTGTGCCACCCGCTGCCTGCAGGAAGACGCCCGGTCCAGGGCCGGGTTAGCCCCGTGGGAACAGTTTGTCTCGAAAACAGGAACCCGAGCTGGGGGCTGGGCGGGGCGCCCCTTCCCCACCGCAGTCCGCTTCCTGCCCCTCCCGGCTTCCTCCACCCGACACCCAGGCAGGGCGGGGGGCATGGGGGCGTCCGCGGTGGGGGAGGGGCTCTTCGTTTCGGTCCCCCCTCCGCGTCCCGGGCGGCGGGGCCTCCGGTCGCCCACCCTCGGGGCAGCCACTGGCGCAGCCCCCCGCCCGCGGCCCTGGCCTCCCGGGCGGCGTGGCAGGGGAGGGGTTAAGCTGCCGCAGGGACCGCCGCGTGCGGGGCGAGAGGGAGCCCCCGGTGGGGGTGGCGCAGCCGGCGGTGCGGAGCTCCGCTGAGGGGCGGAGGGGCGGAGGGGGGAGGGGGCGGCCCGGCGCGGGGGCGGGGGCGGGAAGGCGGGGAGCGGGGCCGCGGCGTGGAGAGCGGGCGGGAGCCGTAGCCGCAGCGAGGCCGGCGGGCGGGAGCGCACGGAGGTGGGGTCGGCCAGGCCGGTGCGGGCTCCTTGCGGCAGGTCCCAAGAGTGAGTGGGCGAGCGCGGGCGGGGCGCCAGGCGAAGGAGGGCGCGGCCCCCAGCGACCCCCCCCCCCCAGGGCGGCGCGGGCGGGCTGGGGGCGGCGAGCGGTGGGGAGTCTGCGGCCCGGGTCTGGGAGAGGGGGCAGCGGCCACGAGAGCTAAGGCGCGCTGGATCCCCGGAGGGCGGAGGACCTCCACGGTGCACCCGGCTTTTCCCCGCCACGTTCCAGCGGGGCCCTCCCCCGCGTACCCCCATTTGACAGATGAGAAAATTGAGGCTCCCAGAGGCCAAGTGATTCTCAAGGTCACACGAGGAAGCGGCAGAGCCAGGCGGGGACGGCTCTGGGTGGCTCCCAGGAAAAGTCCGCCTGAGAACTCCGTACAGGAGCTCCCCCGTCCTCCAGCCTGGGGGAGTGAGTATGTGTAGGGCCGGGATACCTTTCCGTGGGGCAAGGCTCTGCCAAAATCTGGGAGTGAGGGGAGTCAGGGCGCTGGGGCCGCAGGGCGGGCCCTGCACCGCAAATGGGAGGGGGACGACGGAATGGGCGTGCGCACCCATGGGGGTGTGTGCATGTGTGTGGGAGTGTACATGCGTGGAGAGGCACTGCTTTGCGTGTGTGCACACGTGTGAGGATGTCAGCGCCTGTGTGGCCGCGGGACTCAAGGCTGGCCTGGCTCAATTGAACAGCTGGTCCAGGAGGCGACCTCGTCCGCGAGTTTTCATTCTGGGGTGGACGAGCGGGTATGTGTGCCTGAGGGTTTCTTCGTGCAGGTGTGCACAGGGCGTGGGTGCCATTGTGTGTGAGAGACGGAGGATGGGAGGCCGGTGCCTGTGGCCCGGTGCGTGTTAAGTGCGGGCGCCTGCACCTCCACGTAGGTCCCCGGCCTCCGACGAATAACTCGGGTGTGGAGTATTTGCCCCTGCCAGGGTGCGTATGACCCCGCCAGTGACCGGACTTGCTAATGGTGTCATGAACCCATCGGCCACCCTCGGCGCGGGCGCCCCCCTCTGGACACCCTGCTCCGTGCGCGCTCACAGTTCGCCTGTGCGGGGCCGGGGTCAGGAGCTGGGGATAGGGAGGAAGAGGGCCTGTGGACGAGCTGAGCCGGGACCCCTGGGACCTTTGCGGAGGTGGCCTGGGAGCGCTCAGTTCCCAGGCTCAGGCTTCCCGCTGACGCCTCCTGGCCGCAGCGGGCTCCCCCCGCCCCAGGAATGTTCCTCTCCCATCCAGTCCGCCTTCCCTAGGGCAGGCCCCTGGGGGCTGCCGCAGCCCCGCCTCGCCTTCCCGGGCTCCCGGGAGGGGGCGAGGCGGGCAGGACGCCTGGGTTCTCTCCTTCCCCCTCCCATACCAGGAGAAATTCCTCCGAGGTCCCCTCAGGCTCTGGGTTCCCAAAATAACCCTGCGGGGGAAGGGAGGCTGTGGAGGGAGGGAAGCGGGAGGAGCGCAGAGCCGAGCTGCGGGGTGCTGCAGGTGCCTCTGGGGAGAGGGCGCGAGGAGAAGGCGCCCTGCGTGGGGCTGGGCGCCAGCCAGTCCTGGGATCTTGGTTCGTCCCCATCCTCGTGAAGCCCCTCGGCCCTCCCGCGACTCCGAGGGTGGGCCGGAAGCCTCTCTGCGGGTCCGTTTCCCAACTGGCGGGTTGCACCATCCAGGGCCAGACCGTTTAACCCCGGGAGTGGCCGCGGCGGACAACTCCGCCCCTGCCCAGCAGGGGGCGTGCCCGCCCCGCCCCGTTTCTGCCCGCGGGGCCGCTCCCCCGCCAGCGCCTCCGCAGACTCCCGCTCTGCCTCTCCTGGGACAGGGGTTCGGTCCGAGCCCCGTGGGAGGCTCCCGGAGCGCAGCCTGGGCCCAGCCCACCCCGCGCCGGCGGCCATGGCGGGCACCCTGGACCTGGACAAGGGCTGCACGGTGGAGGAGCTGCTCCGCGGGTGCATCGAAGCCTTCGGTGAGTGGCTCGGGAGGGCACACGGAGCCTGAGCCTAGCCCCGAGTCTGAGCCCGGGTCCCTGCCTCCCAGGCACAGTCCAGGGCACAGCCCTGGCCTGGACCCGCCCTGGCCCGGACCCACCCAGCTCCGCAGCGTGCAGTCTCTTTAACGAAAGCCTCCTTCGCATCGCAGGGCAGAGAGATGCACGCCCTTCAGACAGATGAGGTCTCCCTTCTCTAGCCTTCCCCAGCGGCGGCGAAGGGAGGGCCGGGTCCCGGACTCTGACACTTGAGGGGCATTATCTGTCTCCCGGGGAATCCGGAGGAACTCGCTATCTCCGGCCTGGGAGCTGTTTCCGGCTAATGGGGGGCGGCTTATCTGGTGAAGGGGTGCCCCTTCCCCCAAGCGCTCAGGAAATGACCTCTGCATTCTTGACCCCGGGGAACCCAGGCTCCTTCCGCCCCAGCTGGTTCCCCTCCGGACGATGGGCGGCTCGGGCGCTCTCCTCCTCCAGTCCTCAGGGCCTGCCTATCCCTCGCCCACCACACCTTTCCTCTCTAATTTGCCTCCTGCTCTCGGAGTCCTGGGCAAACAGGAGGTGGGCGGGGTCGAGCGTGCACCCGAAGGGCCGATACCTGGCGGGCTGCGGGGTGGGGATGAGGCATGGTAGCTGCGGACCCAGCTCAGCCACCTGTCTTTGATCCTTCGGAGTCAGATGACTCCGGGAAGGTGCGGGACCCGCAGCTGGTGCGCATGTTCCTCATGATGCACCCCTGGTACATCCCCTCCTCTCAGCTGGCGGCCAAGCTGCTCCACATATATCCTTCGCCGGCCTTGCCAAGGTCCCTGCCGTCGGAGCCCATGTGCAGCCCCTCTGCCCAGCCCAGGCGCAGAATGAGCCTGGCTCCTAAGTATAGGCCGCTCCTTATCCCAGAGCTCAGGCGTCGTCCCAGCCTCCAACTAGGGCCTAGGCTCTGCCCCCTCCTTGCTCCTGGCGACTCGGCCCTGTCCCCAGGTTCTGTCCCCCGCCGACGCCTTGCCCTCCTCCTCCCTAGAGTCTAGGGCCTGCCCCTGCTCCAGGCCTGGGTCCGCCCCGTGCATCTATCTCTCCCAGAGCCCAGGCTCTGCTCTCAGCCTCCCTCAGCACCTAGTCCTCCACCTCCACCTCCACCTCCAACCCCTCCCAGAGCTCAGGCCTCACCCCCAGCATCTCCGCAGAGCGCAGCCCCATCCCTAGAACGTGTCTCCTAGAACCAGGGCCCGCCCCCAGCCTCCCTCCACTCAGGCCTCCCTTTCTAGAGTTAAGCGGCCTCCTTAACTCTCTCCTTCACCTACCAACAATCCCGGAAGGACAACTCCAATTCCCTGCAGGTGAAAACGTGCCACCTGGTCAGGTGAGTCTTTCCTCTGGGGCTCTAGCCCCTCCCCTTTCTCCCTTCTCTCTGGCTTCAGGCTGGTCTGGAGGAGGGGGCAGGGCGCTGCTTCTGGGAGTGGGTTTGAACCCTGGCTTGTCCGGGTGGGCTGTGCTGCCACAGGCTCTCCCCTTCCTGGGTCTGGGCCTTAGTTTTCTTTTCTGCGCAGTGCGGGTGGTTGTCTCAAGGGTCTGATGTACACTTTGAGAAGGAAAGAGCTGGAACCATAGTTTGAGGCTCTTTTTGCTGCAATCTCAAATAGCTCCTTGCAGCCTGCTGGGTGATGGTGGGGGAAGGGCTATCTTGGGTGACTCCCTGCTCCTCCAGGTACTGGATCTCCGCCTTCCCAGCGGAGTTTGACTTGAACCCGGAGCTGGCTGAGCAGATCAAGGAGCTGAAGGCTCTGCTAGACCAAGAAGGGAACCTGCGGCACAGCAGCCTCATCGACATAGACAGCGTGTGCGTGGGGGGAGCACAGAGGACTGGGGGGGCACTCAGTATCCTATACCATCTGTGCTTAATAAATGTCTGTTGAACTGAATGAGTGAGGTTCATGTCGCTCTCTCGCTTAAAAACCTTCCATGGCTCCCTATTGCCTTCAGTATGCCTCCTCTGGGCAGCTTGGCGTTCCTGCCTCATCTTCCACTGCCACCGCCCATCCCACACACCTCCTCCTGTAGCTGCGTTGGGTCGGCTCCCCGTCGGCTGAGCTTCCGAGTCCTTTCCCACCATGGTGCTCTGCTCATATCATCCCCCTTGCTGCCTCCTCCGTGTTACCAAGACTCAGCTCAGGCATGAAGTCTCCGTGGGCTCTGAGGGTTCGGGGCTCTTCCGGGGTAGAATTTGTCGTTCCCTCCTCTGTTCTCCATGGCACTTTGTACAGACTCCTGTACAAAGACCTCTGTACATGTGTCACGCTGTTTTGTGATCATGTGTTTCTGTGTCTGTCTCCCTCAGTAGACTGTGAGCTCCTCGAGGGCAGGAACCGTGTCTTACTCATCTCTGTATTCCCAGCGCCTAGCACAGTGCCTGGCACAGAGTACGTTGTTCATAAACGTGTGTTGAGTGCATGACAGGGTGGGGGGAGATGAGGAGGAGTTGCTGGGACTGGGTACATTCGTGCCTAGGACAGTGCCTCGCATTATGTAGGTCCTCAGTCAGCGTGAATGGTGTGTCTGTGTGAGTGGGGGGCCACGGGGCACGCGCATGTCCAGCAAAGGGCTCACTACCCCTGCCCCCCCAGCCCTACCTACAAGTGGAAGCGGCAGGTGACTCAGCGGAACCCTGTGGGACAGAAAAAGCGCAAGATGTCCCTGTTGTTTGACCACCTGGAGCCCATGGAGCTGGCGGAGCATCTCACCTACTTGGAGTATCGCTCCTTCTGCAAGATCCTGGTGTGGCTCGAGGGTTGGGGGGTCAGGGGTCCAATGTGGGCTGGAAGGGGGTTCTAGGAGGGGCAGGGTCCCTGGGATAGGCTGGGTCACAGGGTGCATGAGGGGTTTCTGTGAAACCACTGAAGGTCAGCTGGAGGGTGAGGAGTGGCCATCAGTGAGGGGAGAGGCTGGCAAGGTGCTGAGGCCACTCCTCCTGCCCCCAGTTTCAGGACTATCACAGTTTTGTGACTCATGGCTGCACTGTGGACAACCCCGTCCTGGAGCGATTCATCTCCCTCTTCAACAGCGTCTCGCAGTGGGTGCAGCTCATGATCCTCAGCAAACCCACAGCCCCGCAGCGGGCCCTGGTCATCACACACTTTGTCCACGTGGCGGAGGTGCCTGCCTCTCCCTCCCTGTGTCTCCCAACCACCCCACATGCCAGTCAGGCCAACCCTTCCCTTCCCCTAACCCACTGCCCCACTGCCTTCTCTCTAGGTAAGCTGGGCCAAATTCTGGGCCCACTCAGTGACTCCCTGCCTCTCCCTCCCCATTTGCCTTCCAGAAGCTGCTGCAGCTGCAGAACTTCAACACACTGATGGCAGTGGTCGGGGGCCTGAGCCACAGCTCCATCTCCCGCCTCAAGGAGACCCACAGCCACGTTAGCCCTGAGACCATCAAGGTGCCTGGGACTGGGGAGGGGCTGGTGCTTCCCAGATCTGTCTTCACTGGGTCCTCCCAGCAGCACTGGGGGCTGGGCACAGCTGTCCTCATTTGACAGATATGGAAATGGAGGCTCAGAGGGGTTAAGTGCTTTTCTCAGTTTGCACAATGGCAACAGCAGAGTCGGGGCTCACAGGTTGTCATGGACCCCAAAGCTAGTACTTTTTTTTTTTTTTTTTTTTTTAAGACAGGGTCTCTCTCTGTTGTCCAGACTGGAGTTCAGTGGTGCAATCACAAGCTCACTGCAGCCTTGAACTCCTGAGCTCAGTCGATCCTCCCACCTCAGCCTCCTGAGTAGCTGGGACTACAGGTGTACGCCACCATGCCTGGCTAATTTTTGTATTGTTATTAATTTTTTTTTTTTAGAGATCGGGTTTTGCCATGTTGCCCAGACTGGTCTTGAACTCTTGGGCTCAAGTGATCCGCCTGCCTTGGTCTCCCAAAGTGCTGAGATTATGGCTTGAGCCATTGTGCCTTGCCATTTGTACTTTCTTCTTTTCTTTCTCCTTCATTTATTATTATTTTTGAAGTATTTTGAAGTATTGAGTAATATACATATAGAAAAGTATATAAAAACATATGAGACTGGGCGTGGTGGCTCACACCTGTAATCCCAGCACTTTGGGAGGCTGAGGTGGGCGGATCACGTGAGGTCAGGAGTTTGAGGCCAGCCTGGCCAACATGGCAAAACCCCATCTCTACTAAAATACAAAAATTAGCCAGGCATGGTGGCACGTGCCTGTAATCCAAGCTACTTGGGAGGCTGAGGCAAGAGGAGAATTACTTGAACTCAGGAGGCAGAGGTTGCAGTGAGCCAAGATCGTGCCACTACACTCCAGCCTGGGCGACAGAGTGAGACTCCATCTAAAAAAAAAGAAAAGTGTATAAAAACATATGAATAGTTTAAAGAAAAATTGTAAAGAAAACATTAACTACTGGCCGGGTTGGGAAATAGAACCTTGCCAGGCCCCCAAGCGCCCAGCACTTTAGAGCATAACTCCCTCCCCACGACTTTTGCAATGATGATCTTGCTTTTTTTTATAGCTTCACCATGTAGGTATGCGGTCCAAAACAATGTGGGGCTTTTTGTTGTCTGTTTTGAACTTTCTATGAATGGAATGTTGTTTGTGTTATTTTATGTCTTGCTTCTTTCATTCCACATGGTTCTGAGAGTCTTTTCATTCTGTTATGTGGAGCAATTGTTTTTTCATTTTCATTGCCATATAATATTTTATTGTATGTCTACCCCAATTCATTCATTTATTTATTTTTTTGAGATGGAGTCTCTCTCTGTCATCCAGGCTGGAGTGCAGTGGCGAGATCTCAGATCACTGCAACTTCCGTCTCCTGGGTTTACGTGATTCTCGTGCGTCAGCCTCCTGAGTAGCTGGGATTATCGGCTTGTACCACCACGTCTGGCTAATTTTTTGTAGAGACAGGCTTTCACCATGTTGCCGAGGCTGGTCTTGAACTCCTGAGCTCAGGCAATCCACCCGCTTTAGCCTCCCAAAGTGCTGGGATTACAGGTGTGAGCCACTGCCCCCAGCCTACCCCAATTTATGTATTGATTCTATTGTTGAATGTTGGGGTTTTTCCTTTTCTTTTCTTTCTTTTTTTTTTTTTTTTGAGATGGAGTCTTGCTCTGTCGCCAGGCTGGAGTGCAGTGGCACTAATTTGGCTCACTGCAACCTCTGCCTCCCGGGTTCAAGCGATTCTCCTGCCTCAGCCTCCCGAGTAGCTGGGACTACAGGCATGCACCACCACACCCGGCTAATTTTTTGTTATTTTTTTAGTAGAGACGAGGTTTCCACCATGTTGGCCGGGATGGTCTCCATCTCTTGACCTCATCCACCTGCCGTGGCCTCCCAAAGTGCTGAGATTACAAGTGTGAGCCACCACACCCAGCTGGTTTTTCCAGTTTCTGCTGTTTGGAGGGGGTGGCTGAGTATGTTCTTCCAGGTCATAGTCCTGTGCTGCCTTGCCTCCCTGAGCCTCTGTTTCTCCTGTTAAATGTTGATGATACCCTGTGTCCAGGCCTGGTTTAGAAGTGTGGTGCTTTTGGCAGTGAGTATTGCCTTGAATTCATGGCAATGAATTCAATCCCCAGGGGCTGAGAGAGCCAGTCGTGGGGGACAGTAAGGGAGGATTTTACTCTTTCACCTGTCCCTGACCCTGACTCCTCCTCATCTACTCCTACATTTCCAGGGCTGAGGTAGGGAGGATAGTTGTGGGGGTATGACCCCTCTGTCCTTTGTCCCCAGCTCTGGGAGGGTCTCACGGAACTAGTGACGGCAACAGGCAACTATGGCAACTACCGGCGTCGGCTGGCAGCCTGTGTGGGCTTCCGCTTCCCTATCCTGGGTGTGCACCTCAAGGACCTGGTGGCCCTGCAGCTGGCACTGCCTGACTGGCTGGACCCAGCCCGGACCCGGCTCAACGGGGCCAAGATGAAGCAGCTCTTTAGCATCCTGGAGGAGCTGGCCATGGTGACCAGCCTGCGGCCACCAGTACAGGCCAACCCCGACCTGCTGAGCCTGCTCACGGTGAGGAGCCAGGGGGCAGGGAGGTGGGGAGCTGGGCACCAGGGGTTGACAGTTTCCCCAGGTCCTGGCTGTGGGTGTGGCCTGGGGCTCTGGGTTCTGGCCAAGAAACTGAGATCTAGCGTGGGCTCTGGGGTTTGGAGTGGATGCTGAGGAGGGGTCCAGGCTCTGGCTGGGGCTGTGGACTGAGGTCTGATATCCAGGCTGGTATGTGGACTGTGGGCAGTTTGAACTGGGCCTGGGTCCCGGCTTGAGTTCTGGCAATGGGCTGTGTTCTAGGGCTGGGCCAAGCTCTGCATTCTGTGGGCAGGGGTGGTTTCTAAGCATGGCCCTGGGCTCGGAGTGAAGTTCTGGGCTTGGCTTTGCACTTTATATTGGGGTCTAGGGTGGGAGTTGGGTTCTGGTTTAGATCCGGACAAGGTTCTAGACATTGGGCTGAGGCTTAAGTGTTAAGGTTTGGAGTGGATTCTTAGCTGCTTCTGGGCTCTGGAGGGGATCAGGGTTGAAATCAGAGCTTCTGGCTGGGTTCTGACCTGGCTTCTTCCCTGACATCTTGGCAATATGTTGTGTTCAAGGTTTGGGGCCATGCTGTGGTTTGATCTGCGTGCTGGGACGGCGTGGGGTTGCTGTGCTGTGTTCTAAGCCAGGCTTTGTCCTGAGTCTAGCTTCTGACCCGAGCTCTGAGCTGAGCCGTGGCCTCTAGGTGGACCTTTGGCCCTGGGCTCTGTGGCCGTGGGCAGGGGCCAGTGGGTGTGATCAGACCTGTGTGTCCCAGGTGTCTCTGGATCAGTATCAGACGGAGGATGAGCTGTACCAGCTGTCCCTGCAGCGGGAGCCACGCTCCAAGTCCTCGGTGAGGGGGTACTCCTTCCTGTCCACTCTGCCCCTCCCTCCTGAGAATCCCAGGATGTGAGGACGGGAAGAGTTCTTAGCAGCCATCTCACCCATCCGTCTTGTAGGACAGAGGCATCCTGGGGGTAGGGCAGTAGCGTTGGGCAGACTTCCCTCTCCCAGGGATTCCCCTCTGTGTTCCTCTGTGTTTTTCAATTTGGAAAAACAGCTGGTTCTCTGAAGTAGGTTAAACATGCCCCCTGAAGCCAGATTCATGCCCTATTTTTGCTGAGCAGAAAAAACTCTGGGCTCCCCTCTGGGCTCCCCCTGCCTCTGGCCCTAGCTCAGGCCTGACCATTTCCATAGCCAACCAGCCCCACGAGTTGCACCCCACCACCCCGGCCCCCGGTGCTGGAGGAGTGGACATCGGCTGCCAAACCCAAGCTGGATCAGGCCCTCGTGGTGGAGCACATCGAGAAGATGGTGGAGGTGAGCTCCTGCGGAGCCTGAGCAGTGTGTGGGGAGAGGCCAGTTTGCCGGAGCACTGCCCTGGAAGCCAGCATGAGTGTCCTGTTCAAGACCCAGCACTCAGCCCCCAGGAGTCACAGGGCCTGGCAGGCCAGCTGCACGGGGCTGAGGTGCCCCTGGGTAGGGTGGGGGTGGAGGTATGGAAGGGGGGTGGCGTCAGAGACCTCTCTGAGACACACCTCATCAAATGGACTGGGAACGTGGGAAGGGACAGGACCTGATGTCCCCTTTACTCTCCCCTCTTTCGGCTCTGCGTGTCCCTCTGCGTGCCCCAGTCTGTGTTCCGGAACTTTGACGTCGATGGGGATGGCCACATCTCACAGGAAGAATTCCAGATCATCCGTGGGAACTTCCCTTACCTCAGCGCCTTTGGGGACCTCGACCAGAACCAGTGAGGAGGGCTGGGGACCTGGGGGAGAGGGAAGGCAACCCAGCCCACTTCTGTCTGGGCTTCAGTTTCTTGTATGCAAGATGAGGTCACTGAGCCAGACGATCTTGGCCTGGGAAGCTGCCAGTGTGGGAAGGGGCACTTGCTTTTGTGGAGAGGAGAGGCTGCCAGCTGTGGAGGCGCAGTGGTATCTCACAAATTCAGACAGATGGGGGGCTCCACCTGAGTCTTGCAAAGGCTGTGACCTGGGGACTGTGGCTACAAAAGTGCTGTTTTATTTGTGGAGCTCACAGCTGTCAAGAAGTGTGGGCAACTTGAGCTCCTGGATAGTCTGTTCTAATGAATAGATAAGAAAGGTTTGTAATTAGCAGTACCCAGTTGCTTATCAACAGTTCATATGCTGACAATTTGGAAAAACAGCTGGTTCTCTGAAGTAGGTTAAACATGCCCCCTGAAGCCAGATTCGTGCCCTATTTTTGCTGAGCAGAAAAAACTCCATTCAAAATTTAGAGTCCATCTCAGCTCGATTTATTTTTTGTTACCTGTATTTCAAAAATCTGTTGTTTTTTATTTCCACATTACAAAAATCCATGGTAAAATAAAATCTAGGTGGTAAAATACATTTATAGTGAACAAAGTGTTTAAAGTAAGAAGTGAGAGGCCAGGTGCGGTGGCTCACGCCTGTAATCCTAGCACTTTGGGAGACTGAGGTGGCAGGATCAATTCAGGCCAGGAGTTTGAGCCCAGCCTGGGCAACATAGTAAGACCCTGTCTCTACAAAAATTATTATTATTATTTTTGAGACAGAGTCTCACTCTGTTGTCCAGGCTGGAGTGCAGTGGTACAATCTCGGCTCGCTGCAACCTCCACTTCCTGGGTTCAAGTGATTCTCCTGCTTCAGCTTCCTGAGTAGCTGGGATTACAGGCATGCACCACTGCGCCTGGCTAATTTTTGTATTTTTAGCAGAGATGGGGTTTTACCATGTTGGCCAGGCTGGTCTCAAACTCGTGACCTCAAGTGATCCACCTGCCTCGGCCCCCCAAAGTGCTAGGATTACAGGCATGAGCTACTGCTCCTAGCCTAAAAAAAATTTTTTTGGATGTGGGTGGCATGTGCCTGTAGTCCCAGCTACTCAGGAGGCTGAGGCAGGAGGATCCCTTGAGCCCAGGAGGTTGAGACTGCAGTGAGCTGTGATCACACCACTGCACTTCAGCCTGGGTGACTGAGCGAGACCACCCCCATCAAAAAAAAAAAAAAAAGAAAAAAAAAGGAAGAAATGAAAGTCCCCTCTTTCCTTTTGCACTGGTAGAAGTTGCCATGATTAAGCACTGTTAACAATATTAAGCTTGGCAGTATGTGGGTTCTTCCAGTCTTCTTTTCCCAGGCAGGTGCACATTGATAGAGATTTTGTTTGTTTGGTGTCTGTTTCATGGACAAACAGGATTAAAGTATAAATCCAGTTCTGCTTGTGGCTTTTATCATAGCTGCTTTATTTCTTCTCCCAGATTTTAGGCAGAGGTAGTTGAGTTCCATGTTTTCTCCCTGAGTTGGTGGGTGGATTTTTATCTAGACCACCTTTTCAGTGAGAATGACCCTTTGAGACGATGGAGGCCTCAGCTTCATGCAGCGGTCTCAGCCTTAACCCTCCACCTCCTGCAGGCCCCAGGCTGTGTGTGTGTGTGTGTGTGTGTTGGTGAGGGAGAAGCCCTGGTTGGGTATCAAAACCTAGCACCTGGTTCGGCAGGAGGGAGACCAGCACCGGCTCCCAGGACCAGGCCCAGCTCACCGCTTCATTGTAAAGCTCCCTCTTTGTTTCTGGAACTTGGGTGTTTCCATTTCTTTCTTATAAAATTATCTATGCATTTACAGCAATTGTTGATATATCTTTAGGCAGCATCTAGGTACCTGTAGTGAGTTCTCTTTTTTCTTTTTTTTTTTTTAATCACCCTCTCTTTTTTTTTGAGATAGACTCTCACTTTGTTGCTCAGGCTGGAGTGCAATAGCATGATCTTGGCTCACTGTAACCTCTGCCTCCCAGGTTCAAGTAATTCTCATGCCAAGCCTCCCGAGTAGCTGAGATTACAGGTACCCGCCCCCAGACCTGGCTAATTTTTTTCCTTTTTCTTTTTTTTTGAGACAGAGTTTCTCTCTTTGTTGCCCAGGCTGGAGTACAGTGGCGTGATCTCGGCTCACTGCAACCTCCGCCTCCCGGGTTCAAGCGATTCTCCTGTCTCAGCCTCCCGAGTAGCTGGGATTACAGGCGCTTGCCACCACGCCCGGCTAATTTTGTTTTTTTTTGTTTTTTTGTTTTTTTTTTTGAGACAGAGTCTCACTCTGTCACCCAGACTGGAGTGCAGTGGCGTGATCTCGGCTCACTGCAAGCTCTGCTTCCCAAGTTCATGCCATTCTCCTGCCTCAGCCTCCGGAGTAGCTGGGACTACAAGCACCCGCCACCGCGCCCGGCTAATTTTTTGTATTTTTTGTAGAGACGGGGTTTCACCATGGTCTCGATCTCCTGACCTCGTGATCCGCTAGCCTCAGCCTCCCAAAGTGCTGGGATTACAGGTGTGAGCCACCTCACCCAGCCTAATTTTGTATTTTTAGTAGAGATGGGGTTTCACCATGTTGTGCAGGCTGGTCTTGAACTTCTGACCTCAGGTGATCCACCCGCCTCGGCCTCCCAAAGTTCTGGGATTACAGGCGTGAGCCACCGCGCCTGGCCTAATTTTTGTATTTTTAGTAGAGATGGAGTTTTACCTTGTTGGCCAGGCTGGTCTCGAACTCCTGACCTCACCTCAGGTGATCCACCCACCTCAGGTGATCTGCCCACCTCGGCCTCCCAAAGTGCTGGGATTACAGGCATGAGCCACTGTGCACCCGGCCTAAAAATCACCATCGTGACAGAACTTCACGCCTTGCTTTTTGTTTTTTTTCGTCTTTGTGCTTGTTTTCCACTTAACCCTTGATCACAGACATCTTTCCATGTGCATTCATGTAGAACTACCTCATTCATTAGAACAGCTGCAGAGTATTCCACTGTGCGGTTAGTCCATCATTTCCCTAACCATCCTCCTGCTGATGGACAGTTAGACTGTTCCAGTTTTTCACTAGGATTGTATGCCAGGCTGCCATGAACGTCCTTTTACTGATCCACTCAGGCCAGTATTTCTGTAGGAGAAATTCCTAGAAGTGGGATAATTGGATCAAAAGATATGCACATTCTAAATTAGGAGAGAGACTGCCAAACTGACCTCAGACAAGGTTGTACCAGTTTGCACCCCCATCAGCAGCATACAAGTGCCTGCTTCCCAACTTCCTCGCCAACAGTGGATGCTATAAAAAGCTTCACAATTTTGCCATTCTCATTGGCAAATGGTATCTTGGTTAAATTTGCATTTCTTTAATACTAATGGGAGTAGGGTATCTTTTCATATGTTTATTGGCCATTTATTTCTTCTGTCAATTGACTGTTCAGATTCCTTGTCCATTATTCTACTGGGTTTGTTGGTCTTTATCTCATTGATTTTTAGAATCTCTGTTAATAGATATTAACCCTTTGCTGTTGAATGTGTTTGCAAATATTTTCTCCCTGTCTGTCATTTATGTTGTCTTTTTCCATATAAAATTTAAAAACTTTTGTGTGCTCAATATGTCAGTCTTTTCCTTTCTGGCTTCTTGGATCTGTGTTCTGTGTAGAAAGGCCCTCAGCCCCTCAAGATTATAAAATTATTATCTTATATCTTTTCTTTTTTTTTTTTTTTTTTGAGACAGGGTCTCTTGCCATGTCACCTAGACTGGAGTGCAGTGGCATGATCTTGGCTCGCTGCAACCTCCACCTTTCAGGTTCAAGTAATTCTCGTGCCTCAGCCTCCCGAGTAGCTGGGATTATATATGCCCGCAACCATGCATGGCTAATTTTTGTATTTTTAGTAGAGACAGGTTTTTACCATGTTGGCCAGGCTGTTCTCGAACTCCTGACCTCAAGTGATCCGACGGCCTTGGCCTCCTAAAATGCTGGGATTACAGGCGTGAGCCACCTTGCCCGCCCTGTCTTATATCTTTTCAGATAATTTTATAATTTTATTTTTTGCATGAGTGTCTACAAAAAGTCCAGTGAGAACAGTGAGAATTTAGTTTTCATGCACAGTATGAAGAACGTAGGCTTGTATTTTTTTTTTTTTTTTTTTTGAGACGGAGTCTTGCTCTGTTGCCCAGGCTGGAGTGCAGTGGTGTGATCTCAGCTCACTGCAACCTCCACCTCCTGGGTAGGCTTATATTTTTTTTCTTTTCTTTTCTTTTCTTTTCTTTTTGAGACAGAGTCTCTTGCCGTGTCACCCAGGCTGGAGTGCAGTGGCATGATCTTGGCTTGCTGCAACCTCCACCTCCCAGGTTCAAGTGATTCTCATGCCTCAGCCTCCCGAGTAGCGGGGATTATAGGTGCCCACCACTATGCCTGGCTAATTTTTTGTATTTTTAGTAGAGATGGGGTTTTGCCATGTTGGCCAGGCTGGTATCGAACTCCTGACCTCATGATCCACTCGCCCCGGCCTCCCAAAGTTCTGGGATTACAGGCGTAAGCCACTGTGCTAGGCCCTATATTTTTTTCAAATGGCCAGTTATCCTAATGCTCCCTTGATTTGATGGACCACCTGGATCACACATTATGAGCCCCCTCAAAAGCAGGTGGGAGTCTCAAGCGAGGGCCAGTCCCGATGGGAATAGCACTTGGTGGCTGAGGACCCTCCTATCTGTGCAGACACTGTTGTAAAACTTCACATGCATTATCTAATGTAATCCTCACCAAAATCCTATGAAATGTAGGAATGATCATTACACCCATTTATATATAGATAAGGAAACGGAGGGACAGGGAGATTACTCCACTATGGGTCAAGAGGCAGGGAAGTAGAGCTGCGATTTGAACTGAGGTCTGTGTCTAGAACACGTGCTCATTCTTTCCGTAAAACGTATTCACAGGTGAAAAAGGGCTTCTGCGGAAAGCCCTGGGTTATGTGGGAAACCCTGGATTTACAGGTGTCTTTCCAGCAGGATGATGCAGGAGAGGGAGGGATGCGATTTCTCCCAATCTCTCCTGGTCCTAGAACTCATTAGAGAGTTCTCCCTGCTCAGGGCTCCCGACTGGTGTTGCACACAGTCCTTTTAGTTTGCACACCAAGTGTGAAGTGGGCAGGACAGGCCACTGTTCTGAGAAGGAACCCAGAGAAAGGGACTGGCCCAAGACCACACACTGGTTAGCGGCAGTTCCCACATCTGCCTGACCCCTAGTCCAGTGCCGCCTTTTCTTTACTCTGCACCAGGAGTCCAAAATCAGGAGTTCCATGAGGACACTGGTAACAGTGGGATGGGTTAGGCCAGCGGTGGATGGTCCTGGGGAGGGCCCGAGCTGAGACGCCCCTGCAACTCCCCACAGGGATGGCTGCATCAGCAGGGAGGAGATGGTCTCCTATTTCCTGCGCTCCAGCTCCGTGTTGGGGGGCCGCATGGGCTTCGTACACAACTTCCAGGAGAGCAACTCCTTGCGCCCTGTCGCCTGCCGCCACTGCAAAGCCCTGGTGAGAGCCCCTTTCCCGGCTCACGGCCCAAGCCACGCCCCTCCAGCCCCGGCCCCACCCTCCCTTGTGGCCCCGCCTCTGCCAGAACCCTTCTCAAGCCAGGAAAACCTGGTTAATTCCATTTGCCTCTCCTCCTGTGGTTCTGCCCCTGGCCCTGAGGCGGGCTCTAAAGCCCTAGTCTCACCCTCAAGAAGGAAGAAGTAGAGTCATCACCTTTAAATCCCTCCTCCCACCACGGCGCCTCCTCTATTGCAGATCCTGGGCATCTACAAGCAGGGCCTCAAATGCCGAGGTGAGATGGAATGACTGGAAGGGCTGCTGGGCAGTGTTTTTTTTTTTTTTTTTTTTTTTTTTTTTGGGAGAGTTACTATTTTGGTGGGGCAATTGCCGAGGAGTGAAGTACCTTGAAATCAGAGGCGCATGGCCGGGCATGGTGGCTCAAGCCTGTAATCCCAGCACTTCGGGAGGCCGAGGCAGGCAGATCACCTGAGGTCAGGAGTTCAAGACCAGCCTGACCAACATAGCGAAACCCCGCCTCTACTAAAAATACAAAAAGTAGCTGGGCGTGGTGGCACCACCTGTAATCCCAGCTACTTGGGAGGCTGAGGCATGAGAATCGCTTGAACCTGGGAGGCGGGGTTTGCAGTGAGCCGAGATCACGCCACTGCGCTCCAGCCTGGGCAACAGAGAGGGCTCTGTCTCAAAAAAAAAAAAAAAAAAAAAAAAAACCAAAACCAAAACCCCACAAAATCAGAGGCTCAAGATGATTGATGTGAAGGGAGTGGCCTTTAAGAGGCCATTTATTTTGATGAGGCAGCTGCCCAGGAACAGAGAACATGGGAGAAGGCATAGACTGACAATTAGGAGGAGGAGAACACTTTGGAAGGAGACTCTTATTTTGGTGGGGCAGCTGCTCAGGAACAAAGGTTCCTGGTGGGGGGGGCGCAAGCCTGAGGGATGGGATGGAGGGTATTCTGACCAATGGCCCTGGCTGGCTCTCCATTTGCCCTCCCCCAGCCTGTGGTGTGAACTGCCACAAGCAGTGCAAGGATCGCCTGTCAGTCGAGTGTCGGCGCAGGGCCCAGAGTGTGAGCCTGGAGGGGTCTGCACCCTCACCCTCACCCACCCACAGCCACCATCACCGCGCCTTCAGCTTCTCTCTGCCCCGCCCTGGCAGGCGAGGCTCCAGGCCTCCAGGTAAGAGGGAGTCATTCTGTACCGGCTTGTGGAGGGAGGGATCAGGGCCATTGGGGCAAAGAACGCAGGATGGAAGCCATTCCAAAGTGTAAATTCTCTTTTTGTGGTGAGATAATAAAGAAGGGACAGGCCGGGTGCGGTGGCTCACGTCTGTAATCCCAGCACTTTGGGAGGCTGAGGCAGGCAGATCATGAGGTCAGAAGATCGAGACCATCCTGGCTAACACAGTGAAACCCCGTCTCTACTAAAAATACAAAAAAAAAATTAGCCAGGTGTGGTGGCGGGCGCCTGTAGTCCCAGCTACTCGGGAGGCTGAGGCAGGAGAATGGCATGAACCCGGGAGGCGGAGCTTGCAGTGAGCTGAGATCACGCCACTGCACTCCAGCCTGGGCAACAGAGCGAGACTCCGTCTCAGAAAAAAAAATAAAATAAAGAAGGGACAGGTAAGGGTGCCAGAAAGTGGCCAGGAAGCCCTGGACCTTCTGAGGCTGAGAAGAGAGACCCTAATTTATAAAGAGGTATAAAAGTGAAAGAGGCTTCAAGATTCCAGTTACAGTCTTATTTTGTTGGAGGGGTTAACGAAGGATTGGAGAAGGTGTTACATGAGCCATTGGCTTGCCTTTCCCTTTCTGGCTGCTCTGGAGGCTCTTCTGGGGAAAGTCCCTTGCCCTGATAATGTCCTGGCAGCTCTCTTGGGGTCTTTGATGGTTTTAGGTCAGTTTGCTGAATGACAGCTGGCCAAATGATTATTTTGCTGAGAACAGTCTGAACAACTATGTTAAACTGGGGTCTAAGGTAGTTGATCACAACTGTTTGGGTTGGCATAAGTCCTCAAAAAACAGAGGCAGGCACAGGGCATATATCCTCAAAAATAGAAAAGATAAATCCATTTGCATTGAGCCTTCCAGAAGTGCTGGGGTCTAAAATGTGAAATACACACAAAATTGACATTTAAGCAAACTGCGCTGACAAATCTGTGGCTGAAAAAGCTGTGGCAAAACAAAAACATAGAAAAAGAGCCTCAAAAATTGGGCTGAGGCTGGGCCTGGTGGCTCACGCCTGTAATCCCAGCACTTTGGGAAGCCAAGGTGGGTGGACCACCTGAGGTCAGGAGTTGGAGACCAGCCTGGCCAACATGGCAAAACCTCATCTCTACAATACAAAAATACAAAAATTAGCTGGGCGTGGTGGCAGGCGCCTGTAATCCCAGCTACTTGGGAGGCTGAGGCAGGAGAATCGCTTGAATCTGGGAGGTGGAGGTTGCAGAGAGCTGAGATTGCGCCACTGCACTCCAGCCTGGGCGACAGAGAAAGACTCTGTCTCAAAAAAAAAAAAAAAAAAAAAAAAAATTGGGCCGTTAGGTCACGCAAGGAATTGATTTTTGGTGGATGGGTCTGCTTCTGGGATGATGTGGATGCCTCCTGTGGAGAGGGGAAGGGTTGATGAAGTCCCAAGGACCTGGAAGTGTGTTCTGCAGCAATCCCCCTCCCAGCAGAGATCCGTGAGGAGGAGGTACAGACGGTGGAGGATGGGGTGTTTGACATCCACTTGTAATAGATGGTGAGTCCTCCCACAGCTGGCACCAGAGCTCCCCACTGAGGGCTGGGGTGGGGGTGGGGAGTATCAGGGAAATGGGTGCTTTATCCAAATGGCTCCAAGCCAGGTGGGCTACCACCTTGTTGTTGGGGGGGTGTCTTCCTCACAACCTGTTTTTCTCTTCCTAGCTGTGGTTGGATCAAGGACTCATTCCTGCCTTGGAGAAAATACTTCAACCAGAGCAGGGAGCCTGGGGGTGTTGGGACAGGAGGCTGGGGCTGGGGGTGGGATATGAGGGTGGCATGCAGCTGAGGGCAGGGCCAGGGCTGGTGTCCCTAAGGTTGTACAGACTCTTGTGAATATTTGTATTTCCAGATGGAATAAAAAGGCCCGTGTAATTAACCTTCACCATCAGCGCCTAGAATCCTGGGGGGTGGGGGGATGGTATACTTTACAGGATGACAATCTTGGGAGCTAGAACTTTGTAGCCAGAGAAACTTGGGAGGTCTGGAATCTCATGTGTCTGGAGTCTTGGGGGAGAGAATCTTAGAAGCAGAAACCCTTGGAACATAAGAATCTTGGGGGGGGTCTAGGATCTCGAGGAGACCAGATCCTTGGACATCTAAAACTTGAAACTAGTAGGTCTTTGCACCAGAGAATTGCAGGGCCAGTGGTCATGCATACCCAAAGACTTCAGCCCAAGGCCGAAATTCCCTTGCTGGACAGGGGGCCTTTCAGCCCCTGCTTGGACGCTTCCAGTAACAGGGCCCTCGCTGCAGGAATCCTGGGAGGGAGAGGGGCAGCGCAGAGTTGCTGGCTGTAGGGGAAGGGAGGGAGGGCCCTGGGCAGTCCGAGGGCCCTGCTGGGCTTGTGCCTCAGGGCGGGGGCTGCACTCCTCGGCCTTGCAGCCTCCTGGCCTTGTGCTGCTGCCAGCCGGAAGGACAGTGACTTCCAGAGGAAATGCATATCGATCCTGCTTTCAGCCTCCGGTGGCGGCTTCTTCCAACCCAGCTCTTCCCTCCTGAGCCTGCAGCACGGAGGTTTTGGGGGTCACTGCTACCTGAAGAAGGCTAAGGCCACCTCTGAGGCTGGTCTGGGAGTTTACTAAAGGTTCTGAAGCTGGGCCGGGCTGCCCCTGGGATCAGGAGACTCCAGACAGCAGTCCTGACAATGGGAACTACCTCCTCAGTCCCCCAAACTGGGAGGTGTCCCACAGCAGCTGTGGGATTGTCCTAGGGGTAGAGACCTGAGCACCTTCAACTCCGAAGCACAGTATCTGTGGGCCTGGCAGTGGCCTCAGTTCCCCCATGAGTGCCCCGGCCCCCCACCCCAGTGTTTCCCCACATCACATCCATCCCTGCTTTGAGACCCCACTCCCCCTGGCCTATTCTTTATTTTGGGTCACTCCCTTCTCTTTCCTGGTCATATCTCTCCTGCAGGCCTACCCTGTGTTGGGCCCCCCAGCCCTGTCTCTGCATCGGGTGGCCCCCTGCCCCTCCTTCTGTCCTCAGCCCCCTCTGCCCTTCCCCCTCTTGAGGCTGTAATATCCGTTTCACGATTTGGGGGCTGAGTTGCTATAACAACAGACGGTGATTGTGTTGTGAAGAGCAGCTCGCTCCTGTGCCGCCTGCCTCCTGCGCTGCCTCCATCCCTGCAGCCCAGTCGGCTCCTCTCCTCACCACCCTCCAGTTCCAGTCTGGCCTTTTCCTGGTGTGTGTGTGTGTGTGTGTGCGCGCGCGCACGCGCATGCATATGTGTGTCCAGCTCTGCCTGCCCGGGATGTGACGTGTAGCAGTCTTCATGGTTGCATGTGTCTGAATTTGGTATCTAAGCTTCACATTGTATGTGCATGTGTGTGCATGGACGTGCTGTATCTGCTGTGTTTCCCCTCCCTCATGTGTCCCCACTGGCCTTTACACATGGGAGAAGGGCATGTGCTCAGCACATCACCCA